>NC_136276.1:21781663-22150275 GCF_964198595.1 Lampetra fluviatilis | reverse complement strand
GATATGGCTGCAGTCCACGACCCGCCATCCAGTGTGCACAACAGATTTGCTGAGCATCAGCGGGGGGAAACCGAGATGCCCCTCGCCTTCAGAAGTGCTCTGCTGTCTCTGCCGCAGGCAGCGTTTCCAAAGATGGAGCCGGCGGGCATTGATTCATTGGTCTTGGAAAGACTGTTGGGGCTGGCGAAAGAGTTAAATGTTACCCTTCCTGCCTCAGAGGAGGATGATCCGTCGTCCCTGGTAATCGCACGCTGCATACAGACTCACCTTGGGTTGAAGAGACATAAGGGGCTGGTGACATGTGCTGCACCCGCGAGCGGACGCGAAGAGTTGGAAGAGGACGAGCCTGCCCCACTTTGTGCTGCGGTCGACGGTGGTGCTGGACGGAGGTGTGACATGGCGAGCGGGGGAGGCTGCGGCTGCCCTCGAGGAGCCTTCCCTTACCCGGGCTCCAGCCGCGCCGTCTGCTACAACTGCGGTCTGCCAGAACACGTCGCCTCGGGGTGCCGCGCTGCTCGTTGGGGATGTTTTGGACCGCCATCGTCGTCTTCCCAGCCAACGTCGACTACGAGGGGCCCCCAAGCGAGTCGCGGTGCACCACACACTTGGCCCTCGTTCCCACCTCACCCATCTCATTATCACGTGCATCCGCGTACTGTCGTTGCTTGTCCTCGTCGCGTTGCATCGCATAGGAAATTTCTTGCTTTGGGAGAGGGTTGGCCACTCAGCCTGACCAGTGGTCACAGTTAGCCCATCACGTTGTCGCCGCGACCGCCCGTTAATCCACGGCCGTCGGCACCATACAGGGTGTTGAGGTGCGACATCTTATTGATACGGGGGCTTCCGCCACCATGGTTTCTAAACTGATATTTTATATTTTGCTGCGGAATTGCCGTATGTTGCGCCCCGTTACTGTTCCGTATTTCGCCGCTAATAGGGGACCGTTGGGAATATTGGGCCAAATTTCGGCAGAGGTGGCCATTGCGGACATTAAATTGGAAGGGCCCATGTTGGTTTCCACATCCCTGGTGGTGTCGTGCTTGTTGGGGACGGACTTCCTTGGAAAGATGCCCCTCAAAATTTTAACGGAGTTGCCCTCGGGAAGGCGTATCACGTTTTTGTCACTGCCTACTAGAATGCACAATGCTAACGCATCTATTCCGGCGCTTGTGACCGACACGGTCACAATTCGCCTGGGGGCACAAATGCTTGTCCCCCTGCGGCTGCGCAGGCCGCTTGATCAGGATGCCACTGCTGGGGGAATTGTGTTGGGACCGTCAAATAAAGCAGATCGCGGGATGTCGCTTGTGGGGGCCCAGTCGCTGGTTTAGAGGGATCGGCAGCCCTTTATTCAAGTGCTGAATGTGGGGCCGGCCGCGTTTGTTCAAGCGGGTACAGTACTCACTCATGTGTCTGCCGCGTCGGTCCACGGTGATATGATTGGGGGATTTGCGATGTCACAGAACACGGGACGCGCGCGGTCTAATGAAGATGGGTCGGCGGATGCGCTTTGCTTCGAGAATCGGGACCTGTCCGGGGCTCAGAGGTCCGCGTTGTATGCATTGTTGCTTGAATTCAGTGATATTTTCAGCCGGGGTAAATTTGATCTTGGTTGCACGACCCTTCTGAACCACCACATTGATACGGGTGACTCTCCTCCTATTCGGCAAAACTCATATCGGTTGAGCCCGGCTGAAAAGGAGCATGTACGCCTCGCAGTTAACGATATGTTAGCCGCGGATGTTATTTCCCCGTCCACAAGCCCGTGGGGCGCTCCGATTGTGTTGGTGAAGAAGCCTGACGGGAGTCTGCGCTTCTGCATGGACTTCCACAAACTGAACAAAGTGTCCGTAGCTGATGCGTACCCCCTGCCCCGTATGGATGATTCGCTGGATGCGATGACTGCTCAAGGCCTAAGACTGCTTTCCGAATGCCGCAAGGCTTGTTTGAATTTAACAGACTCCCGATGGGCCTCCACTCGGCTCCGGCGACTTTTCAAAGACTTATGGAGCTGGTCCTGGCAGGACTCGAGTGGGACTCCTGCCTGATATACTTAGATTACATAATTGTGTTCAGTCGCACGTTCGATGAGCATCTGACCCAGCTGCGTGCTGTTTTCCTTAAGATGCGAGAGGCCAATCTTAAGTTTAAACCTCAGAAATGCCACATGTTGCAAATGTCTGTGCGATACCTCGGGCACATAGTCAGCAAATCAGGTATCGTGACCGATCCTGTTAAGATTGCGTGCGTGCACACGTTGGCCCACCCCCAAGTCGGTGGGTGAGGTACGCAGTTTTATCGGTTTTGCTTCCTATTACCGTCGCTTTGTGCCCGGGTTCGCCACCGTTGCCAAACCTCTCCACGCCCTGACGGCAAAAGGACAGAAATTTCGGTGGGGTGCGGAGGATGGCTTGGTGGGGGCCCCTCCCTTCCAATACTCAAGTGGTGAATGGGGTGGAGAGGGTTGTGGCATACGGTAGTAAAGTGCTCTCGCCAGCGGAACAGCATTACTGTGTGACGCGCAGAGAACTACTCGCTATAGTTTTTTTGTGCAACAATACTGGCCGTATTTATATGGCAGGTGGTTCGGAGTGCACTCCGATCACGCCGCCCTCCAGTACGCCTTGCGCGTTGAGCAACCATCGGGCCAGCTCTCGCACTGGTTGCAAATCCTGCAGGATTATTCGTTCCGTAAGGGGACGTGGCACGCCATTGCGGATGCACTGTCGCGTTTGCCCCCGGACGGCAGCTGTTTATGTCTCGTGGGCTCGGCCCGTTGTAAGTCGCCAGATAGGACTGGTTCTCCCCCCATTGTTGCGTCGGCATCAACTTCCTCTGCCGCGGAGCCCAGTGCTCCTGTACTATGTGACGTTGCCCTGGGGTTGAGCCACTCAGAATGGGGGCGCCTCCAGGCAGAAGACGCCTCGCTGTTACAGATGTGGCGCTGTGTTGAGGGTTCCTGTGGTGACTCGCATCGGTGCAGGATGGCCCCCATCATATTGCAGGGGGGCCTGTTGATGCATTGGGATGGCGGGCTGCAACGATGCAGTATCATTGTGCCCACAAGCCTCAGGGGCAGGTTGATTGTGGCCATCCATGAGCGGCTGATACATTTGGGGGTTAACAAGACCTTGGCCACTCTTAGGCTCGACTATTCTTGGCCCGGCATGGCGGCGGATATCAGAAACGTCTTGAAAGGTTGCGTGCAGTGTGCTTGCCGCAAACCACCGCCGGTTAAGAGTTTCCCGCCACTGCAGTCAATTACAGTATCCCACATCAATGAGATTGTAGCCCTAGACATGTTGGGACTCTTCCCCACTACGGCCCGAGGAAATAAATACTTGCTTGTGGGCGTTGAATATTTTTCCCACTGGGTCGTGGCTTGGCCGCTCCCTAACCAATCGGCTGCTGCGATCAATGAGGCATTTTTGCATGGCTACTTGCTTGATAAAAGACCCCCAGAGCGCCTCCTCACTGACCAGGGGAAAAATGTATCTGCTAATCTGCTTAAGGAAGTGTGCGACCTTTTAGGGACGGAGAAGGTGCGCACATCGCCCTACCATCCCCAGACAGAAGGGATGGTAGAGCGTCTCAATAGGACTCTGACCTCAATGCTGAGTCAGCAGGTCAATGAATCTCAGAAGAACTGGGATTTGCGCATCCCTGGGGTGCTTGCTGCCTACAGAACGGCTCCGCACGTTTCCACTGGTTACTCACCGTTTTTTTTCATGTATGGGCGGGAACCATACCCCGCCATTGATGTCCAGCTTAAGGTATCTCTTGCGAAGCCGAAGGCTTCCATTTTCGATCCTATGCGGTTTACTCTTCAATGTATCTCGGAGGCGCGAGCAGCCTCCAGGGAAAACTCTGCTGCACCGCAATTGGCAAACAAGAAGTTGAGGGCTCGTCACTTGTCGGGCAGGCGGTGGGCCCCGGGCGACATGGCCTGGCTGCACTGTCCGCAAGTGCCTGTTGGCACGTCTCCCAAGCTGTCTAAGCTGTGACGAGGTCCGGTTGAAGTGGTGCGGGCCGACCGGCCTCAGTGCGTTAGGATCCGGTTCGGTTGCCGGAATTGGTTCGTGCATCCGTCGAGGCTTAAACCGTTCGTTCATCCCCACCATGTCCCCTCATCTTCCAATCCCCGCGGGCCGAGTGTCGGGTGTGCTTGGCGAGCTGGGGGCCCCTCAGGGTGGTTCTATCATTCCACCCACAGGATCGGGGGTCGTGACCCTCCCGACGCTGCCGGCCGCTGCCCTTCCAGAGGGCTCACTGCGCGAAGGGCGGCCGTCGCCCGTCCGCCCTCCATCAACGCCGCCGCCCTTGATGGCATGACTGCACCCACCCGCCTGTGTCGATTCTCCCCCAGGACCTTCCATGGAGCTTAGACCCACCTCACCTGGAGGTCCAGCCACGCGGACTCGCTCGAAAACCGCGCGTTTCAAATGACTCTTTCACACGTTAGAGTTGATTGCTCTCGTTCTCGGTGTACATATGTTGCTCGCGTAACTTGTTGTCGCTCGCCGGTTATTTATTGACGTTCTGTTTCATTTGGAGGCACACAGGTTTTGGTTTTATATGGTCACAGCCGGGACGGCTGTATGTTACACGGGGGGGGGGGGGGGGGGGTGATGTAGTGACATATGACGTCACTACTATGTCGGGTCTGCACACACATGATGTCACTACCATGTCGGGTCTGTACACACACGACGTCACTGCCGGGTAGGGCAGTGCAGAGGCTGTTGACATGTGCCACGGAGGTCGTGGCAGGCCGTGGCACTCTGGGTGACCCCAGCCAGACACATGACCGGATCAAGGTGGGGGCCAGGGTCCAGGGGGGACCCTGGGGGTCATGTGGTCGGCGTCCGGAACCTTCTCGAGGGTTCGAGAAGGGGGGCGTGGCCGGGGTGTGCCCGGCCACACTGGAGAGAACCACCACAGTTGGTATGCACTGTTGTAGTAATAGCAGTGCATACCGTCGATGTGTGTGTGCGTAAGTCGATGTGTGTGTGTTAGTCAATGTGTGTGCGTGGTGCGTGTGTGTAGACAACTAATAATTTCTAAATAAGTTACTTAAATGTACAATAATAATGTGTGTCTAAGTCCATGTGTGCGTGTGAGTAGATGTGCGTGTCTGCGGCGATGTGTGTGTGTAGTCGATGTGTGTGTGTGAGTCAATGTGTTTGTGAGTCGATATGTGTGTGTGTGTGTCAGTCGAAGTGTGTGTGTTAGTCGCTGTGTGTGCGTGGCTCCATGTGAGTCAGTGTAAGTCCATTTCTTTGTGTGTGTAGGTCCATGTGTGTGCGTGAGTCCATGTGTGTGTGTATGTACGTACATGTGTAAGTCCATGTGTGTGTATCGGTCCATGTGTGTGTGGCTCTATGTGCGTGTGTGAGTCAATGTGTGTTTGTGTGCGAGTCTATGTGTGTCAGTCCATGTGTATACGCCGATGTGTGTACGTGTGTGAGAGTCCATGTGTGTGTGTGCATCGATGTGTCTGTAACTCTATATGTGTGTGTGTGTAAGTCCATATGTGTGTGTATGTCTATGTGTGTGTGAGTCTATGTATGTGTGTGTGTGGATCCATGTGTGTGCAAGTCTATGGATGTGTGTGAGTCGATAAGTGTGTGTAAGTCTATGTGTGTGTGAGTCGCTGTGTGTGTGTAACTCCATGTGTGTGTGTCTAAAGTCGATGTCTGTGTGTGAGTCCATGTGTGTGTAAGTCTATGTGTTTCTATGTGTGTGGGTCAATGTGTGTGTCGAAGTCGATGTGTGTGTGTATCTTTTTTCGCCCAGGCAACGCCGGGTACTTCCTGCTAGTATCCAATAAACTTTCAAGTACACTAGTTAACAACCTTCTAAAATTAAGTCAACAGAGGCTGTAAATGAATAACATGTTTACCTTTTAATTGATCTTGATTTGAAGCTTTCGTGACTGCAGGAATCCATACTCTTTGGTTATTTCGGTAAAGTCACGGAGGTAGAAAATAAAATATAAATAATATATCACGACGTTTCGATCGCAACACAAGCGTTCGTCATCGGGAAGAAAAAAATAAACCCGTAAAAACTAAGTTTTTCACTATAAATCCTTTATATGCGTGGCATCGGGGCGGCTAGAGTCCTCTCGTCCTCTGGCTTGAGATGGCTGCCACCTATGGGTCAGATGATTGTCTGGCAGCATTAAACAATTGGTAATTAAATATTTAAAAAAATTTCCCTAAACAGTGTAAAATTTTGGAAAAAATGTTTTTCACGAAAATGCATTGTCACGCACAACGAGTCTGTGTGCAAAATGTCAGCTCGATTGGATCACGGGAAGTGGGTTAAAAAACGACCGAAAGATTTGCACGGCCCTAAGCAAGCAAGCGAACTTAATATAAAGGATTTAAAAAGAGGGGGACAGCTGCTGAGGCAGACTGTTTTAAAAGGTTTAAAATGGGTGTAGCCCAAGGGTCATAAACGAAGTAGGCGGGGCTAGTGATGTTAATGTGAGAAATTAGCATGTAAATGTAAGATCAGAGGGCGACCTCCACGATGAGGGCACGGAGGTGGCTATGTTAATGTGAGAGATTAGCATGTTAATGTAAGATCGGAGAGCGGCCTCCACGAGGCAGCTGCCTCGACGCAAGAGAACCACCACAACAGTGGCCATGCCAGTGAGACACACAGCCCATAAAACAGTAAGAACCATCGATACATCGAGGCTAAGGGCGCAGAGGTGGCCATGTTAGTGAGACCCCAGACCGTTAATGCATTGCCCTGTGGGTTGCTTCCAATATTTTACTTATTTATGCCCTTTCAGTACAAATAGATTGTATCTCTTATTTTTAAGTTGGTTTTCTTTAAATCTAGTTTAGGAAATTGTCATAATTTATGTATAATTATTAAATACCATGGTACTTTCATATCTCAGTTTAACATGCACATTTAATGTACCTTAAAGTACTGTATTTGGGAAATCAAGACTGTTTGATGGAGGCATGTAATCATGCAACAACATAATGAACTCTTGCAAACGCAGGCACACACTAATGTTAATATACCCTCCCCCCCTCTCCACTTCTCATGCAGATGCTGAAAAACTCATTAAGGGAAAACTTAAGTTGAAAGAAAATCAGTTAATAGGCCATCGTTTCTATGAGTCGAATGGTTTATTCATACTCACAGAGGATGAAAGGGGCACCCAGGGCCTGGAACCACATGAATTAAAAGTAGATCCTATTTTGATGGAATTCATCTCTTTACACCCTGAAGACTCCGACAAGCTTCAAGAGCAATTAAAAACACACCAGGCCAGATTTATGTGGCCTGCTGGGTCTGCTAAAGATGTGATGAGGATTGTACCTGCATATGCTGATAATCAAGTAATCTGCTACAAGCTGAGGAGATGTTGGTCAAAGTCTGTGGCAAAGGAATGTATAGAGTTTTTCAACAAATACAAGCGTTGCTCAGAAACGTTTAATGATAATACATTTGAGGCCATTGTTGAAAAAGTTTCTCCAAGTCTGCAGGAAAGGATTCAGATCATTCCTGACAAGACAAATTTTCATATAATGTTAGTTGGTCTGAAAGACGATGTTGAATTGTTTCAAGGAAAACTTTCCAAATTACATGATGACATACGTTTAGAGATGCAACGAATCGAAAATCTAAAGATATCAGAAGTTACTATGAGGAAATGTCATTTAGATTTATTTAAAATACATGGGCTTGAAAAACTAATTATGCAAGAGTTCCCAGGTACCGTCATAAATTTCGATCTGGATAAGAATAAAATACTAATAGAAGGACCAAAAGACAGTGCCAATGAGGTTAAATCTAAAATTATGGAAGTTGTAATACAATGTTCTGAAAATATTTTGGACATTTCTCAAGAAATAAAAACATTTCTCATGCAGTTAAATAATGAAGAATTTATTCAATATGCATTTTGTAAAAATGGCATACGGGCTACTATGTCAGAAAGGGGCAAGGATATTACACTTATTGGCGCCAGTGATGATGATTTAATTAAAGCAGAAAAATTGTTTCATGAATTAGTTGTACAAATAAAAGTTAATCTCAAGGAAGAATTTGATTTGCAAAAAAAGCCCAGGGAATGGGAAGAATTTGTGGAAGGCCTAAAGAAGAAAAAAGAACTATCCATGGTTGGAATAACAGGGGCACCATTTCAAATTCACAGAGTTTTTCAAAGTGATAAAGACATTATTCTTACAGGATTAAGAGATGTGATTAAAACGGTTGAATGGGAAATAACAGATTTCGTTGAAAATAATATAATAGTAACATATTTCTTCCCATTAAAATCGTTAGGTGCATTGTCTTACCTTGACAAATATTGTGACGTTGCCAGTCAGCTACCAGATTGTTCAAAAGTCATATCGCAAAAACATACATCAAACGTATATGGCTACAATATAAGTTCGAAAGCAAAGGACAAAGAAAAAAACATAAACATTTTAGAACAATTATCAGCTCGTGTTATTTCAAAAACGGTGACTATTCAAAAACCAGGCGCTGCCAAGTATTTGCGTGGACAAGGTAAATTAATTATGGCTATGTCAGAAATTAAACACAAATGCATAATCCTTATTGATCAGCCTAAAGACCAACAAGGCACAGATTTGTTGCAAATTCACACTGGTCAATTAATATGCCAAATTACACTAAATAAAATAACAGTGTCTGTACAAAAAGGAGATCTTCAGCATCATTGTGTAGACGTGGTAGTGAATGCTGCAAACAGACAGTTGAATCATGCTGGTGGTTTGGCAAAAAGTTTGCTTGATGCAGGTGGGAAAATAATTCAGGATGAGAGTGACATAATCGTACACAATAAAGGTGGCATTTTAATGGAAGGAGATGCTGTTTTTACGAAAGCAGGAGCTTTACCTTGCAAGGCACTGATTCATGCCATTGGCCCTGATTGGGACTCTAATTTAGCCGAAATCAAGATAAACACGTTGAAACAAACGGTTCATAAAAGCCTTCGTCTGGCTGCAGATAAGAAATATGAATCTATTGCAATACCAGCGATAAGCTCTGGAATATTTGAATTTCCTTTGCAACCGTGTTGCGAAACAATAATGTCAACAGTAAAAGAATTCTGTGAGACGGATGCAAACGATTCCTCTACTCTCAAAGATATCCGACTTGTTAACAATGATGATATCACTGTAATGATGATGAAGGAATCCTTCATAACAGTTTTTGGTCAAAAAAAGCTGAGCTCTGATTTCAATAATCCCAAAATATCAAATAAAAATACTTTTGAAAAAGACTTTACCAAATTGAAGAAAACGGGTTTACATACATTCCAATCATCTTCCTCGCAAGCCGAGTACAAGCGTAAAGAAAAGGTAAGATTTTTAGATATTTTTAATAATATGCACATTTTAACATTGTTTGAGTTAATGTATGTTTATGCACAATTTTTTTAATAAATAAATAAACCTTTAAAATGTGTTTTATGCAGGATCCAAATGTCACGTATTTTTTTTAGCAAATGCAAAGCTATACCAAATTGCATGAAACAAAATAATGTTATCACCAGGTGTACCGAGAACTACTGACATTAATACAGGACTATTGGAGAACGTTAATGCAATATCAACCTACGTTAATGACTTAAGAGTAATCACGTACGTATTTAATTTTTAAGTAAATGAGACGATATACAACAATCAATTCCTTACACTTAACTACATTTCAGCTTCGTTAAAAATGTAATGTTGCTTCTTGTGTCGTGACCCTCTCAAAATAATTATTTGGGGTATTTTTTATATATATAACTAGGTGATTGGGGATGGCCAGTATTAATGCTGACGTGTAGAGAAATGCAAAAGCATCAGACGGTTCAATCAAGAGCTTACAATTATACCGCAGTTTTAATCGGCTTATTTGGTTGAAGGATTGTTTGGGATGATACGTAGGCGGACGGATTTACAATATGCGTATTGTTTATATTATATGCGAATTTATTTCTACAATTAAACATGTTACCAAACAGTTAATCAGAATCGCAACGTAAGGTTGAAAATACATCTTGAATGCTTATGTTCTCGTCAGAATATTGTTCTCATTAAAACATGTCTTGGCCAGGGCACAACCGCAAAAATAACTAAATCAGCACAACCGCAAAACCGAAATTTGCTTCAGACATTTGAAGGCCTGGATATACAGTTGATTAAAGGAAACATAGAAAATGAGCAGGTAAGCCCTTGTGGAAATGACTGCAAAGACAACAGAAAGTGACTTGGATGGCTTGACAACACATGTATTAAAGTACTGTACCTTACTGTCTTATATAAATGCAAAAGTACTGCATACAGATTTGAAGCTTTCGTGACTGCAGGAATCCATACTCTTTGGTTCTTTCGGTAAAGTCACGTAGGTAGAAATAAAAAATATCTGCCGGGTACTTGTCTATTTTTCACGAGTTAATTCCCCCCCCCGCATCCCCAGCTTTCCTAGCCTCCCACTTCCAGCCCCGCCCACTTCCCCCCCCCGGCCTCACGTCCTGTCTCCCCCGAGCGCTCACGCAGCGCCCCCCTACCCCACACCCCCCCTCTCCGCCCCCTTGCTCCTCCCCCCTTTCTTACCTAAATAATCTTTTGACACGGCAGCTGTCCTCGCCCATTTCAGCAATTTTTTCTTGCTGTGGTTGTCCCACCTGATGACGGGCGCTTGTGTTGCGCCCGAAACGTCGTGATTTGTTTTATTTTATTTCTAATTACGTGACTTTACCGAAAGAACCAAAGAGTACTGCAAATAGTTAACACTTGATGTGTTTATGAAATGTTCTAAGTTAAAGACGACCATTATTTGCTCCTAAGCAGGAGTATTGGTAATCTGAAATCAAAGTACATTCACTCAGCCCATCTTAACCAATAACTTCATTTTATGGAAGGACTGGGAAATCTTGCTTTTTGACATCTACTTAAGTTGCCCCTAATAAATACATTTCCACCTTCATGGTGCACATACATGCTGCATATATATGAGCACCATAATGCTCTTATATTTGCGTGCATTGTCTCGTTCTTCTGGCCGTGGTCTTCACGTGGAACACAAGGGCGGTTATCATCAAATATTGTCAAAGTTCGGTAGTACTCTTCTTGCTTTCCAGCATTTCCCCACTTTGACTCGAGGGTTGCAGCGCGCCCCATGCAGTCTCTCATCCGGCAGCCATCACACACACATACACAGAGCCTCCAGGTGATGTTGAAGAACCACAATGGTGCCCATTTATTCGCACAGACTTACCAACACGCCAGCATACGAACAGGGCCTGCAACGTGATTCCCAGATCATGACTCGGCCACGACAAAAACATCAACCGCCATTCACCACGAAGTCACCACAGCGATTGTGCCAGCACCAACACTATCACCACTTCCCCAGCCCCTCACGTGTCTCTGACGTTCACTGGCGTAGGAATCAGTGACCGCTCATTTTTCCCTTGAGCTAATCATGACCCAGGGTTACTCACGATATTACACAATTCCAACACGCTCATCACGAGTTAGGGGCCGTCCATAAATGACATCACGCGATTTTGGACGGTTTTTGACCCCCACCCCCCCTCGTCACACGGCGTCACAAAAAGTCAGATCCCCCCTCAAATATGACGTCACAAAGCTCTGCCCCCCCAAAACAAATAAAACATGCTTCAAATCGCTTTAAACTATTGCCATTGTAATGCGTATTTAATGTGGCGCTGCACTCTGATGTTGTAGGAGAAAATATTAAAAAGTATATATAATTAAGTAGAACGTGTTTTCCATATTTATTTAAAGTTGCGAATTTTGATATGACGTCACATTTTTCAACCCCCCCTTCGTCACACATCGTCACATATGTCTGACCCCCCCCTCCCCCTAGGTGCGTGACGTTTTTTCTGGACGGCACCTGAGTGGCAATATACTCACAACATTAAAATCAGAACCACACCTGTCACACATGTACAGAATTATATTTTTCTGTACAAATTCGCATGGCATAGATGCAGTGGCATAAACTATGACTTA
This sequence comes from Lampetra fluviatilis, assembly GCF_964198595.1. Classification (NCBI taxonomy): domain Eukaryota; kingdom Metazoa; phylum Chordata; class Hyperoartia; order Petromyzontiformes; family Petromyzontidae; genus Lampetra; species Lampetra fluviatilis. Next base: position 22,138,243 of record NC_136276.1, on the reverse strand, counting down.
TTGCAAGACCAGTCGTTTTTATGAATTCCTCGTTGCCAGGTTGACATTTGGTCCTCGTAGCATGCAGATACACATTTGATTTTGTAGTGCAAATAAGCATGCTAGCGTTCGTGAGTTTTGAACTTTGCAGTCAACGTAATCACTTTTTGTTTCGCGCCGACAATTTGGCAAAGACAGGTTGTGGAGAAACACCTGGTAATGCTTGCACGTCTACAAACCACATTCTTTACCAAATTTTAAAAAAATGTGAATTTGTATAACGTTTGTTCGAAATGTCAAACAATGACAAAGATTCCCCGTATAACCTGAACAGAATTATGAGGCAAGTGCTGTTAGCGAGCACTATCTATGATGGCCGAAACAGCACACGAGTGGGTGGGTGGCCAAGCACCACGCCCGACCGCGTGGTCGATGTTGACACACCGCACCAGGCACTCATTTGAGCCTGAGTCGACCTAGGGGAAGCCCAGACCGGTTTAGAAAATCGTCACTAGGGTTGGCCGTGAGCAGGAATCGAACTCGGGTCGTGCGGTTCATAGCGCGCTAACCGCTACACTATCACTTAATTATTCAATGTGTGTGTGTTATATAATGCATATGTCGATGCCACCCTGATCTTACATGAAGATTTATATAATATCAAACAAATGTTTATTTCCTTTTATTGTTTTTACCATAGGTGGATGTGATTGTCAATACTGTCTCGAATGATTTAGATTTAAGCTATGGAGGAGTTTCATCAGCACTCCTGGAAAAAGCTGGTCCACAGTTACAAATGCTTACAACAGCAATATCAGGAGGTCAAAATGCAGATGATGGAGATGTAATACCTATAAAAATTAAAGAATGCAAATTGAAATGTCGTGAAGTCTACCAAACTGTCTGCTGTCATTGGGATGAAAGCATTGGTGAAACGGTAAATATGGTAACTTTTAAGTATTACACTGCCATGTGTATTTCTGACAGAAATTGTAAAAAAAAAGGTTTATTGTATTTTTTTGGGATAAATATTGATATTGTGTTTCACTTAAAGGTCCTGCGGAAAATAATTTCCAGTTGCCTCCAGATGGCCCATAAATCTAAATATCGAAGTGTCGTTTTTCCCGCCATTGGCACTGGTAATCTGAATTTTCCAAGAGCTATCACAGCATGCATATTTTTTGACGAACTGGTGGACTTCAGCAAAAAATACCCAAAAACACCGATTCAGTCTGTCAGAATTGTGGTATTTGGAAAGGACGAATCAACGTATGCGGTAAGTACTTTAACGTTTGAACAATTAATCATTGGAATTATTTGTTGAACTAAACACATGTTTTCAACAAATGTAGAAGTTTTGCTCATAATTGTTATTTGACCATACATTTACGTCAGCAAGTAGCTTGTTATCTGTTCAAAGAGCAATCGAATAGGCAGTCAGCCGAATTAAGTAAATTGCTTATTGTTTGGTGCACATTGCTCAAAATGTCACAAATGTTTTTTTTCTGAACGCTGTTATTGATGAATATAAGTAAAACATATATAATAAATGTACGAGCCATAAACAGCCCGAGCAACCACCAGGTTCCACGAGACTCCAAAATCATGAATAGAAAGAGATGGATATGGGTTTATGACAGGGTACTGATCTAGAGATGGTCATTTAAACGTCAAGGGATGGAAATCAGTCTGTAGACAATAGTGAAGGTAGAAGATGTGGATTAAAATAATGAGCCTGGTGCAAGCAGAGTGGGAGATCCTTGGAATATGAATACAGTAATTATAAATGAAAGGGAGGAATGCAGAGATGATTTTTTTAATGAAAAATAAGAATAGGTTTTAGCCTTTCTGACAATTAAACAGGTGTTAAGATGTTCAAACACGTTCGCCTTTTGGCGTCCTCTGGTCTGACACTGGTGAGACTAGGCCCTAAAAAAGGCTGTCTCTGGTGTAGGCAAATCAGTTTCAAAGACAATGCATATATTAAAGTATCAGAGCATGTTTGTTTGCATGTTCACCACAAGTATGTGTGATTAACGCGAACTTGATTCTTTGCAAAAGGTTTATATTTGGTGTTTGAACATTTTAAGACCTGTTTTATTGCCAGAAAGGGTAAAATCTATTCTTATTTTTTCATGCCAAATAGATACCTTTTTCAAGGAACCAAGAAAGGGTAAAACTTATTCTTATTTTTCTTACTTTGAGGCTGGTAAAAAGGCCCCGTGAATGCCCAAGTTGTACAGAGAAAGAGATCAAACAGGCAACGTTTACGATGCTACCCTGTGCAGTATATGGAGGCTGATCACTGATGTGGTATAAGTATCTCTTCTTCATTTGTCCATTCTTATCCATCCACTGAAGTCAGTTGACTGCAAGTATTGTAGTACTTGAGATGGAGATTCCCTTAGAGAACTGTGATGCTGGCGTTATGTAAACTTGTTGTCGCTACAAGCGTGCTGGAATGCTAAACGACTAAACTTCTTCACCTCTCCCTCCGTCTTCTCCACTGGCGTCTCGTTAACTACCGCCGTCTTTTTAAATGTCTGCTGCAAGTCTTTACATCTCTCTGTGGGCTTTCCCTACATTATCTTGCCTCTCTCATCTTCTTGTATGTCTAACGTCTTTTGCACTGCACGTAGCCAACCGTGCTAATGTTCTCTCTCCTTCTCTTCATTCCCAATCTTCTGTCTCTCTGTCCCTCCTCCCTGTGCAATAAACACAAAAGTAACACAACACAATTCCACCCCCGTCCCCTTGTCAACAAGTGCACCGCCTCTGTCGCCAACTTCCCCCACGATCTGACCCCTTGACCGAACACAACAGGGTTCCAGGTGTAATAAAAGACTCCGTCAGCCACTGCTGGTCTCCGCTTGTCTTTTATTCAGGTTCTTCTCCGCACCCCACTGGTCTCCTCCACGGACCAGCGTCGTCTCGCGCGCACCCCGCGCACGCCCCCTCTCGCGTGCCACGCACGCTCCTCCGTTAGCTCCTCTACTCCCGCACTCCGCACACCGCTGGCCGACGGCGTGCTGAGGTCCTTCGGCCACGTGGCCGATGGAGCGGATCTCTCTCTCGCCACCCAACGTGGCTCAGACTCTTAACTTCCCCGACTGCCCCGATCTCTTCCGGGCTCCCACTTATATCCATTCCCCCCACGTGACCCTGACTCCCCCCTCCCGGATCGTCAGATCCGGCCTTCCCATACTACCCCACTGGCTCCACCCCCATTCACCTCGCCTCCCATTGGAGCCGAGGTGAACGGTGGCCCCTCCCACACGCCCCGCAGACCAGGCTCCGCCCCCCAATACCCCGGGTTGTGTGATTGGACCAGAGCCCAGCAACAACCCCATTTATGCTCGCATTACATGACCCCCCCCCCAATGAAAAAGCCAGCCGTCCCGGCTGTAACAGGACAAAATAATGCGAGCGACAGTATCACAATCAGGAATCACCAGACACAACGGAGAGTATAACAACACAATTAAGGGAAGGGATTTGGAACGAGTGCGGGTCGCCGGCCCATCCTTCATGAGAGGCGGCACCCTTAAAGGTCGCAGTCCCGACAGGGTTTTAGGAGCGGCGGAACCGGAACCATCCGCCGCTGGTGGAGGCCTGTCCGTCCCAGCACCCCGTTCCCCAGAGAGGTCCGTAGTCGGGGCCCACTGCAACCGCGGCGGTGTTGGAGGGGCAGCGGGGCCAAGTGTCCCCGTCGCCGTGGTAGGCCCACCCGGTGCAGGAATCCCTGTGTCCGGCAGGATCACAGCCGGCCCGTCTACAGGAGGCACGACAGGCGCGCTTGCAGGTTGAACAGGCAAAGTCAGTGGCGCGTCGGACGCGACAGACACTAGCAAGGCAACGTTAGATGACGCATCCACTCGCGGGGCCACGTAGGGTTTCAATCGGGACGTGTGAATGTATCAACGCCGCGATCCGACCCGAACGCGCGCGGACTGCAGGCTAGGGACCTCAATAAGCACAACCGGCCCCTTCCAGGGTTTGTGCAACTTAGGGGTGGTCCCCACCAGCACCTGTGGGCAGTGGAGCCAGGCCATGTCCCCCACTCGCCAGGGGGACCCACGATGAGAGCGCCGGGCGCAATGTTCGTTCCGGGCCTGGGTCCTGGCCGTAGCCAATCGGGTCGCCTCCCACGCTTCCGCCACGTGCCGAGCGGCGTCACGAATATACTCGGGGAGGGGCTTAACAGGACCCCTCGCCCGCGTGCCAAGTTGCACTTCCACCGGCGGCACATTCTCGCGGCCCTACATCAAAAAGAAGGGTGAGTACGCCGTTGACCCATGTGGCGCCATCCGGTAAGCGGAGAGTACCCCAGGGATATGCAAATCACAATTGGCCTGCTTCTCGCTAACTGTATGACAGAGCATGGCCGACAGGGTCCGGTTCAACCGTTCAACCATCCCATCAGTTTGTGGATTGTAGGGAGACGTCCGAACCTTGTTAGTTCCCAGTGCGTCGCACACATCCCGCAATAGGTTGGAAGAAAAATTTCGCCCTTGGTCTGTAAGCAACCTTTCCGGCGCCCCCTTGTCCATCACATATCCGAACAGAAATGCCTCCGTGATAGACGCCGCCAACTGGTCGGGCAAGGGCCAGGCCATCGGCCAGCGGGAAAGATATTTAACCCCGACCAACAAAAATTTGTTTCCCCGAGCGGACCGGGGGAAGGGCCCCAGAATATCCAACGCCACCAACTCGTTAACCCGCGACACTTGTATCGACTGCACTGGGGGAACATACGGTTGCTTAGGCGGCTTCCGCCGGGCACAGTCGGAGCACGCCCGAATATGTCCGACGACGTCAGTCGTCATGCCGTGCCAAAAATAATCCCGCTGTAACGTCAACAATGTTTTTCTTCACCCCGAGATGTTACAACTTCTCAGCGTGCAGAATCCGAATCAACTCATATCGCAACGACGACCGCACAACAAGACGCCAGCAATCGTGCAAGCCTTCCCTCCACATCAACAAGCCGTCACGGAGAGCCGCTCCCGGCGTCCCATCGGACGACGGATATCCCCTCTCCTTCGCAGCCCGACTCTGTAAGGCCCCCAGCGAATCATCGAGCAATTGCTCTCGAATCCACACGGAGCGCGGCAAATTCAAAACCCCCTCGGCCGGTTCCAGACACGTGGAAGCCCCGGGCATCTCCACAGCGGACATGACAGGACGTGGGGGCTGTGGAACCCGCGTGCACCAATTTGTGCCAGAGGCACAGGCGCAGGGGGATCCCTGCGGCAATCAGGAGAGCGCGTCCGCGTTTGCGTGACGCGACCCCTTACGATATTGAATCTCAAACGAAAATTCCTGCAAAGTTTCCAACCATCGCGCCAATTGTCCAGACGGTTGGTCAACTTTCAGGGAATATTGCAGAGCCGCGTGGTCTGTGCGCACAATAAATTTGCGGCCATACAAATACGGGCGGTATTGACGGATAAAATGCACTAGAGCCAACAGTTCCCGGTGGGTAACGCAGTAGCGGGTCTTTGCCCGAGATAAAATGCGGCTTCCGTAAGCCACCACGCGCTCGACGCCACCCTTAAACTGCGATAGGACGGCCCCAATCCACGTGTCACTAGCGTCGGTATCCAGAATAAAAGGCAGAGTGAAATCAGGGTAGTCCAGCGTCAGCGCTGACGCCAAGCGATTGCGTAGGCCATGAAACGCCGCCTCCTCCGCCGGCCCCCAGCTGAACCTCCGGTTCTTTGCCATAAGGAGGTGCAACGGCCTAGCGATCATAGCAAAATTTGGAATGAACCTGCGATAATAGGAAGCGAACCCGACAAAACGACGCACGTCAGCCACCGTGGCCGGAATCGGCCAGTCACGGACGCACGCCGTTTTCTCCGGGTCCGTGGCCACACCGTCAGAGCTGACAATGTGGCCCAAATAGCGCACGGATCATTGCAAAAGGTGACACTTCTTGGGCTTAAATTTCAAATTGGCGGAACGCACCCTAGCAAAAACAGCATCCAATCTCTGAAGAAGCTCCTCAAACGTACGGCTGAACACAATAACATCATCCAAATATATCAAGCACGTGTCCCACTGCAGACCGGTCAACACGAGTTCCATCAACCTCTGGAACGTAGCAGGGGCGGCGCTCAACCCCATGGGAAGACAATTAAACTGAAACAGGCCCTGCGGCGTACGGAAAGCCATCTTTTCCCTCCAGGACTCGTCCAGGGGGAGCTGCCAGAACCCCGAAGAGAGGTCAAGAGTGGAAAAAAATTTCGCCCCAGACAAGGCATCGAGGGAATCATCCATACGCGGCAGGGGGTAAGCGTCCGCAACCAACACCTTGTTTAACTTCCGAAAATCCACACAAAACCGCAAATTACCATCCTTTTTCTTTACCAGGACCACCGGAGCGCCCCACAGGCTGTTGGATGGAGAGATAATGTCAGCGGCTAGCATATCATCCACTGCGCCGCGTACATGATCCCTCTCCGCCGGGCTCAATCGATGTGGATTCATCCGAATGGGAGCAGCATCCCTGGTATCAATATGGTGGGAGAGCAACGAGGTGCGTCCCAGATCGAAATCGTCTTTTCTAAAGACATCAGAATATTTTTCCAACAGCGCGCGAAGCGCGGACCGCTGGTCCGTAGTCAAGGACGCATTTTCTTGGGACAACCCGGCGATCCATCGATCGTCCTGCACCGTCGAGGCCGAAACCCCCCCTACGAGGCCCCGGTGGGCCAGATCTTCATGGGCCGTGAAGGCGGTCGTAGCATGGGCCAAAACCGTTCCGGCCGGCACGACGACATTGTCCGCGCCTCCATTCAACACTTGCAAAAACGGAGGCTGACCCGGCCGAACAATCGTCCGTGCCGCGACCAGCGCCAGGCCAGCTGTAACCACGTTGGACGGCGACAACAACATCCCCGCCGCCCCCTCGACCCCAGGCACGGGCTTCCGATAATGCAGTGGGATGAGCATCTGCGAGCCAGGTGGAATGTCGACCAAAACATCGGACAGTGCCTGCACCTGGCGGTGCACAGCGAGGGATCTGGAGATTAACACCGTCCCCGAAGCCAACACACCCCCAACCGAAATATGCGCCTCCACCTGACCAACAATGCCCATACTCCCTCCGTTCGCCGCAACACATGAATCATAAACTGGTCGTACCCGTGACGGCGGAATGGACAGGAGATGGAATATCACGTCCGTGATGATAGTTGTGGACGCGCCCGAATCTACCAACATCCGCACGTCGATCCCCTGTATCGAACCCGGCACGGTCGATGACCCAGTAGCGGCTGCGACCACCCTCCGTGCCAATTTTTGCCACTGTGTCAGCGAGCGACGCGGATCCTTTAGAGTCCCCTCGTTAGAACAGGCCTCCGGAACGCATACCGACGGTGATGCATGAGATGACAGGCCTTGCCGGGTGTCTGATGTGTACCGACTTTCCTGACACGGTTGACTCTCCGGCGTTGATGTCGCGTCCCTGGCCGGGGACTCCGGCTGAAGAGGCGGGCGAGGGCGACTCTGACAGTCCCGCGCGAAGTGTCCAAGACGCCCGCAGCGGTAACACGACGAGTCGGCCCGCCGCCCGGCTCCCCCCCCCCCCCCCCGTCTCGGCGATCCCTCAGTGGTGGCCTGGAGCGCGACTCCGCTCCCCCTCGAGGAACCCACTGGGCCGCCACCGCAGTGAGATCGCCAGGCCCCCTCTCGTCCGGCACGAAGACGGCCTTCGACGCAGTCCACCCGACGGCGCCTCCCTCTACCGTCGGGCTCCCCGTCTAGGCGGTCATCTGCACCCAACGGCGCAAGTTGAACTGCGCGTCGAGACACTTGACTGCCATCCGGGAGGCCAGCTGCTCATGGCCGCACACCGGCAGCGGAACGCCCAAGTCCTTGGACAGCTCCAACATCTTACCCAGTATCAAGGGCTCCAACAAGTCGGGCTCTGTCTCTGGATACGCGGCCATGGCCAGCTCAAGCACAGCGCCCCAGAAAGCCACAGGCGATTCCTCCATTGCCCGTTGCCTCTGGACGAATCTGCAGTGTGCGTCGTCCGGAGGCTCATACGCTTCCGCCATTTCGTCGAACGCCCCTTTCAGCGTCGCCTTCTTCGCGGCTGTGATGGAGCGGAAGAATTTCAAAGACTTGTCATCCAGGAGCGTCGGCAGAACTTCCAAGGCCTCCGCATCCGTCCACTTGGCGGATCGGACGGCCGACTCAAAACGCCACGCAAATGCGCTCCAATCTCCTCCAACTGAGAATTCTTTAATCGTCGTCAGGCGATGGCTGCGAGTCCCCGAGATGCTGTCTTCCGATGCCGGCGTCCCATGCGTACGGCGACAAGATGGCGTCTTCCCGCCGTGGCGGCGACAAGATGGCGGCTTCCCGCCGTGGCGGCGACAAGATGGCGGCTTCCCGCCGTTCGGCCCCAACCACACCCAAAATGGCGGCGTCCTGCCCCGTGTCGGAGAGGGCAGGAAGCCTTGCAGAAGCCCCAATGGCGGACGGCTCAGCCCCACCCGACGGCTCCCCGCTTGAAGGCCCGCGGTGTGGCTGTCCCGGCATCATCGCTGGCACGACCAGGGTGACTAAATCCAGCAGGACGGCTCGCAGCGAATCAAGCTGGTCTGCCACGTGTCGCCAGCCGTCCTCGGCGCCCGTCGACGCAGATGGCCCGGCCGCCACGACGACATCTTGTACTCCTGTCGTGTCGCTCGGCGCCACATCGCCCACGCCCTCCATGGTCGGGACCGCCACCGCCAGAGGAAGGTCCTCTTCATCTTCTGAAGATGGTGCAGGTATATTATTTTTCTTGAGATGTTTTGACATCTCGTTCCACTTCTGACACCAGTGTAATAAAAGACTCCGTCAGGCACTGCTGGTCTCCGCTTGTCTTTTATTCAGGTTCTTCTCCGCACCCCACTGGTCTCCTCCACGGACCAGCATCGTCTCGCGCACGCCCCGCGCACGCTCCCTCTCGCGTGCCACGCACGCTCCTCCGTTAGCTCCTCTACTCCCGCACTCCGCACACCGCTGGCCGACGGTGTGCTGAGGTCCTTCGGCACGTGGCCGATGGCGCGGATCTCTCTCTCGCCACCCAACGTGGCTCAGACTCTTAAATTCCTTCACTGCCACGATCTCTTCCGGGCTCCCACTTATATCCATTCCCCCCACGTGACCCTGACTCCCCCCTCCCGGATCGTCAGATCCGGCCTTCCCATACTACCCCGCTGGCTCCGCCCCCATTCACCTCGCCTCCCATTGGAGCCGAGGTGAACGGTGGCCCCTCCCACACGCCCCACAGACCAGGTTCCACCCCCAATACCCCGGGCCGTGTGATTGGACCAGAGCCCAGCAACAACCCCATTTACGCTCGCATTACACAGGGATGACCGTGTCCTCAGCTGTGACGAGGCGGCGTGATCGGGTTAAGGGGCCCGTCCTGTGGCCAACTCCTCGGCGGATTCTGCGGTTGCGTCTTCAGCCACGGACGCTGATGGATCAGGTGCTGCATTCTGGTCACCTGTACTCCTGCAGGATGGACAGTAGCCAGCCATGAGTGTGACAACCTCCTCCCACCCGGCCAAAGTGATGATGAAGGTGGTGAAAGTGACGATGCTTGTAGGGGCGGCTCGGCCACGATGTAACATTTTAGCCGAGAGAGGTGAACGTACCACCTTTGTTTCCTCAACTGAATTCGAACTAATTGAGGTCGCAATACCTGCACCACTGTGGCAGGGCCCTGCCAGGGCCGGTGCAGCTTCGCTGACACTACATAATGGTACCTGCGGGCAGTGCAGCAAAGCCAGGTCACCCACCGCGAAGGGATCCGCAACCAGCAGCTTAGACCGCAAGCGCTCGTTTGTAGCCTGCACAGATGTGGAGGCTGCTTCGCGGCCTCGCGCAAATACTTGAGCGAGTGGCGGAACGCAGCTGGCCAATCTCCCGACCGCGGCGAGACAGGACTGTGCCTCAATTGGAAGGCTCAGCTTGCGCCCATACATCAAGAAGAAGGGTGAGTATCCCGTTGATGCATGCGGCGTCGAGCGATCGGATGTCAAAACCTGTCTGCTGGTCATTCGCCAAGTGACACAGCATCCCCGAGATTGTGCGGTTAAAGTATTCTACCATCCCATCCGTTTGTGGGTGGTAAGGGGATGTCCGCACCTTCGTTAAACAAGCAGCTCGCAGTGCGTAATGCAATACTGCTGCTCGGCCTGCAACAAGACATGACTTTTGCAGGCAATGACAACCTCTCTACCCTCCTGAATCTGGGAGAGAATGGCCCGGATGCCCACGTCGCTAGCGTCCGTATCCAGCAGGAAGGGAATCTAAAAACTGGGGTATGCTAGGGGAGGCGCTTCTGTCAGATGCTGGCACAGTGTTAAGAATGCGTCGGTCTCGGTCTGCCCCCAGTGAAACGACTGTCCCTTCGCCGTAAGCGCATGGAAGGGCTTAGCGATGGTAGCAAAGTTCTCGACAAAATGGCAGTAATAGGACACAAACCCCACGAATCTGCGGACGTCAGGCACGGACGTGGGTGTTGCCAATCATGGACACACGCCATTTTGTCAGGAGCTGTCGCAACCCCCAACGCATTAACGACATGATCCAAGTATTTTACTGAGGAGCGAACTAGATGACACTTGAAGGGTTTTAACTTGAGGTTTGCATCACAAATTCTCGAAAATACCTGTCACAATCGGGTTGCTCCTCAAATGTGTGAGCGAATACGATTACATCGTCCAGATAGATGAAACACGACTCCCACTGCAACCCCGCAAGTACCAACTCCATCAATCGCTGGAAAATGGTGGGAGCCGTTTGTAAACCCATCAGACAAACAGTTTAAATGAAACAGACCTTGAGGCATTCTGTCAGCCGTTTTCAGTCTGGATTCAGCATCTAATGGTAACTGCCAGAATGCCGCCAAAATGTCTAGTGTGAAGAAAAGTTTTGCTCCTCCGAGCGCATCCAATGAGTTATCTATGCGTGGGAGTGGGTAGGCGTCCACCAAGGTAACTATGTTCAGCCGCCTGAAGTCTACACAAAACCGCAAGGATCCGTCAAATTTTTTAACCAATACAACCGGCGTCCCCCACGGATTCGTAGATGGCAATATGATGTCAGACACCATTATCTTCTGCACTGCCCGCTGCACATGCTCCTTCTCGCTTGGACCCATCCTATAGGCATTCTGCCAAATGGGTGGCGCATCGCCCGTATTAATGTGGCGCTCCATCAGCGTTGTGCGACCAACATCGTAGGGACCCTTACTGAACACGTCTGCGAAGTCACACAACAAAGTCCTGAGCTCCCCCGATTCCTTTTCCGACAGATCGGTGTTCTACGCCAGGAGTGCGTTAATCCATGACATATCCTCTGCGCCAACCGATGTACCATCCTAATGCACATTGTTGACGGTCTCCGCATCAGAGTCCGAATGCATGGGACTGACATTTGCAAACAAGGTCCCTTCCTGAACTGTAATGGGTGTATCAGCCGTGTTAAGGCCCTGCACGGACAGTGGCTGATTCCTGCGCACGAGCGTGTCAGCTGCTGCTAAGCAATGGCGACCAACCACCGACGGCACCGCGGAAACAATGAGCGGCGCATTCGACCGGGAAGTGACAAGAGGGGTGCGATATCGAAGCGGCACCAAGGCCTGCACACCAAGTGGAATCGAGACCGTAGTCCCTACCAGCGCCTGAAGCTGCTTCCCTTCCCCAGCTGGACGCAAGAAATACAACCGACCCCCCGACGGGGTTTCGACGCAGCCTTCATCCGTCAGAATATGAAGGGGCATGTGACTCAACAGATCCGTGCCCAGCAAGCAGGGAACCGTGAGCACACTTGAGACCAGTACCGGTGCCCATATCTCCAGCTCCCCGATGCGGACCGGCACTACCACTTGGCCTCTTATCCCCATACTTCCCCCATTCGCGGCTATGTACCTCGCCTGAACTGGCACAAAATGACACTATCCCTCTGGTAACAAGTCAAAGACGCACAGGGATATTGTAATGCGGGCGTAAGCGACCTTCCGGATGTGACGTCACGGGGGGTGGAGCCATGTGACGTGGGTGGAAGGTTCGGGTCCTTAAGCGGGTAAACCGGAAGGGGAAGTCAGTCGGGGTGTGAACGGAAAAGAGTGAGGCCACGCGGGCGAGTGAGAAGAGGGGGGGGCACCGACGGCCATCGGGAGCCAACCCCGAAGACAGGAGGAAGCTACGGAGTGGTGTGCAGCTGCGGAGAAGACAGCCAGAAGGGCTGCGTGTTAGAGGCAGCGGTGTGGCTGCCAGGTGTGGCGGGAGAGAAGAGGGAGAGACAGCACGAGGCTGTCAGAGCTGCAGAGAGAGGACGAAGGAGAGAGGAGTTGCAGCGTGTACAGCCAAGGGGGGCTGTGTGAGAGTAACAGCAGCGGGGCTGCTGTTGTGGACCGGGCCGACATCGGAGTCAGCACCGTGGAGAAGCTACAGAGTAGAGACAGCCGTGTGGGAATACAGTACGAACCGAATAAAGGACACTGAGCCAGACATCGTGGTCCAGTCGTTTATTACAATATGATGCTGGCCGACGCACCCATGTCAACCAACACACGGACGCTAATCCCTGCCACCGAGCCTACCAACACAGACGCCCTAGCCCTGGCCACCACCACCCTTCTGGCTAAACGACGCCATTTAGTAATTGTGTCCGGCCACGGGCCCGGACTGGCAGTGGGAATCCTAACCGCCGCCCCCGAGGAATGAGATGCGTGATGGGGTGAACATGGGGTGGATGGTTCTAGCCGGGTGTCCGAGGTGTCAGCACTCACCTGAGTCAGAACGGCCGTGGACCAAAACTGATGATCCCGGCTGATCGTCCCCGGTGCACTCGTCCTGAGCAGCATCCACAGGCGATGTATCCCTCGCGACCGCAGCAATGGCAGATGACTTCTCCCGTGGCCAGAGGATGCTCTCCTGCCTCGCAAGGTGCCCAGCACCGGAGTTGGCACTCCGTTTCTCGCGGGATCCTCAGATTCCACCGCGGGGCCACCACCATCTCTCCCTCATCCTCCTCCGCCAGCGGCGCATGTCTGGTTCGGAGCAATGGCAGCCCCTCGACGTCGCCGAGATTCCCTGCGACTTGTGCCACACTTCGCGCGGGTCCCGCCATTTATTCATAGGCACAGAGGTGTCGTGCGACCCATAGCGAGGTGAGGGCTTCCTCCTCCACCATCGGCAGCATCACTCCCACCTTCTGTGCCATGGCAAGGAGCCGCTCTGCCACTAGCGAATCTAGGCCCGGCTCATTGAGCCGCGGGAATGCGGATTCTGCCAGCGTCAATATTTCTGTCCAGAAGACCAGGAGCGATTCGCACACTTCCCGCTGGCAGTTTTTAAACTTTTGGCGTGCCCTGGACGGAGGGCCGAACATCTCCACCATCTACCTTGTAGACCCCCTGCAGGGATCCTCTTTTTGCAGGCGGAATCTGGTCGAACACCGCCAGTGCGGGGTCGTCCAACACAGTGGGCAGTATTGTCAGGGCTTGTTCCTCCGTCCACTTCAGTGCCCGGGCGGCCGTCTCGAACCGGTGGATGAAAGCACGCCATTCTTCCGATCTGGATGCAAACCTATGTATCGCGCCCAGCTGATGGCTCTATCCTGGTCCTCCCTCCACGGGCTGCCTCGGCTTAGTTTTCGGGCCGAGTTTCGGGCTGAATCTCGCTCCCGCCCTGTGCCGTTGCCACCTGCCTGGCCAGCTGCTCTCCGCTGCGCTCTGGTCGTTCACGTCCCCCGGTTGCTGCTGCTGTCGGAGGGTTTCGGGAGGACAGGCCAGGGTTTTCTCCCGGGTCCTGCGTAGGACGCACAGTCGGTGGTGTCGCTGGTGCTGCTCCATCCCCTGATAGCTGCTGCGGAGTGATGGGTCTGGAAGGCTGACCATGGCTCTCGTCTCCTCACTGGGAAGCGATGCAGCTGAAGTTCCCCCTGCTTGTTCTGACCTCATGACTCAGGAGGCGAAACAGCACAGTTACTGCCTTCAGCAGCTGATCCATCCTCCGATCCCTGGAGGATGATCTGCAGCAGTGGCGCTGGGTCTGCACTGCCGGGTTGGTGGAGGAAGGTGCCCACATGGGGTGAGCAGCTGCCTTGGATCCCGCCGATGAGCCAAGGGAAGAATCCTGACTCGGCCGTTCTGTTTCCGAGCAATTCTCGTCCCGGGCACCTAGAGCGTCTTCTGGCTGAATCTCCCCCCTTGGGATCTTCCGTCAGCTGAGGCGAGACATCCCACTGCTGCCACCAGATGAAGAGGAGTCGGAGACTGGTTAAGCACTTCTTTATTCTTCAAACCACAGCCACACTCGTTCCTCAAACCAACCCCGAACACGTGTTTCACAGCCCCTTTTAAACCCTCTATCTCCACCCCCCCTTCTGAATCCACATATCTTATTCCCATGCGTGTGATTGGTGTGTGCTATGTTGAGTGCGGAGATTGTGTGTCAACACTGCCCATTGACTCAACACTGTCCATAGACTCAACACTGCCGACAGACTCAACACTGCCAATTGACTCAACACTTCCCATAGACTCAACACTGCCCATAAACTAACACTGCCCATAGATTCAACACTGCCCATAGACTAACACTGCCCGTAGATTCAACACTTCCCATTGACTCAACACTGCCTAAAGACCCAACACTGCCCAAAGATTAACACTGCCTATAGACTCAACACTGCCGATAGACTCAACACTGCCCATAAGACTCAACACTGCCCATAGACCCAACACTGCCCATAGACTCAACACTACCCATAGATTAACACTGCCCATAGACGCAACACTGCCCATAGACTCAACACTGCCCATAGACTCAACACTACCCAGACTCAACACTGCCCATAGACTCAACACTGCCCATAGACTTAACACTGCCTATAGACTCAACACTGCCAATAGACTCAACACTACCCATAGATTAACACTGCCCATAGACTCAACTCTGTCACTGTACATTAAGCAGTCCCCTTCCTTAACCTCCTTCCGTTCCTCTCTTAATGATTCACCTCTTCTCCATTGCGCATTCTCTCCTCCACCTCCTCTTTATCCCTCCACTCCATTCCATCCCTCCCTTACCCCTTTGTAATCCCTCAGTACCCTCTATCGCAGTCACTCATTCCTAAATCCTTGAACGCTACGGTCATTCATATAATTATATTGTCATCGTTTTTGTTTAATATATGTAGTGGGTCCAAGACGAGGGAGAGACGGTTCTTAGAGGCAACACGTTTATTTAACTACAAGTACATATGTAATGCGGGCGTAAACGGCTTCGCGGATATGACGTCATGGGGGGGAGGAGTTAGGTGACGTGTGAGAGAGGGGTGAGGTCTTAAGGGAGAGATACCGGAAGAGACGGGACAGTGTGGGAGATAGAGTTAGAGTGAGGCCACGCAGGGCGGAGGTCGAAGAGTGGCGAGATCGCCACACACACGGAGAGTAAGACTTGGCACCGTCGGCCAGCGGTGACCAAGCACGGAGGAACGACGGGCAGCGGTGGAGCTGCAGTGAGGGCAGCGGTGGAGCTGCAGTGAGGGCAGCCGGAGGACTGCACAGGGGATCTGCAGCGGAGCTGCAGAGGTGTGGAGGCTACGGGAGCGAGGGCAGCTATGGAGCTGCCAAGGGGAGAGCTCTGAGCGAGGGCCGTGTGGGAAAAGTGTAAGAACCCGAATAAAGGACAATGGAGACAGACCCAGGATCGAGTCCTTTATTACACATAACACAAAGGGGTAACGGCTCCTTACACCCGATACTCTAAGGAGGTAGCCCCTCTGGACTAATGTGCCCTCACTCTGGTTATAGCGCTAACCCTACACTGGTTAAGCTCGGAACCCGACCCGAGCCAAGGGTTCGGGTTCTGCCCTTTGGGCTCTTCGCTTCAGGTCTTCAGAGTGGCTCTTCAGGTCTTCAGGTGGATGAGGACTGCCGGACCCGTTCAGGGGTTCAGTTTTTATACTCGTTCCAGAGTCTCTTCGCCCCTAGCCACACCTTCCTTCTGGAACTTTCTAGGGGGCCCTGGAACATGACGACATCCCCCCAGCCCCCCTCTTGGGTTCTGGGGTCCCTATTGGCCCAACGGCCCGACTTATCTCACCTAATTCTAGCTTTGAAGCTTTCGTGACTGCAAGGATTCATATTCTTAGGTTTTTTTGGTAAAGTCACGTAGGTAAAAAATAAAAATTTAAATTAATAAAAGTAAAATAAAAAAATAAAAAAAATCACGACGTTTCGGAGGCAACACAAGCTTCCGTCTTCAGGTGGAACCGTCACAGCACGACAGCTGTATCAAGTAAATGAGAGATTACAAGAGATACCACTCCGTATATATAATGGTTGAGGGGGGGGGGAAGGGCCAGGAACGGCCCACTTTTTTATTATTATGGTAAGGTGCGGCTTGAGACTACGGCTAAACTACATAACAAATGACTGAGCCTTTATTATGGTGAGGTGCGGCTTGAAACTATGGCTAGCCTACATAACAAAATGCTGCAAATGAGACCGAGCCTCTGCCATGTAGATGGTAAAAGCACAAAAGCAGGTCAGGAAGAAACAGCCTCCTGCTATGTTGTTTGGTGGGTTAAACTTATAGCAGGAAACCAGTGTGTGAAAAAAGAAGCTAAACCTGGTAAAACAAAACTGGCTGTCTATCAGTAACCTGTACAGTAACTCAAGAATAGTTGTCTGTCAAATTAGATGGTCCAAATGAGTGTAGTTAAATTTTTTTTGCATGGTTAATCACATCTTTCCAATGATTACTCAGTTTGTAACCATCATCACGGTTGAAATTATGTCTGTTTGTATATTTGTATGGCTTCGTATACAAATCTTTGACGGTAGCCAGGAGGTTTGCAGAGCACCTTGGTCTCGGAAAAGACAATTTCATGAGAGCCCACAGAGTTGTAGCAATGATCGGCAATGGCCGAAGAATCAGTTCTGTCGTGTTTCAGATTTGACTTATGCTCGCGGACACGATCAGAGACATGACGTTTCGTTTCTCCAATGTAGCAATCACCACAACTGCAACTCAGTTTGTAGACTCCAGGATACTGTAAGTCAGGAACGACATCCTTCACAGATGGAATCAGATCACGGATTTTATGCACTGTACTGAATCGGACTTGGATCTTATGTTTGTTTAGAATTTTGGAGATCTTTTTGGTCACGCCTGCTATGTATGGTAACGTGCTAGTTTTGGTCGGAGTTTCATGTGGCTGTTTCTGTATGGTGGGAGAAACAGCTTGGCGGATGGTGCGGTCAGAGTATCCGTTCATCCTGAGGGCCCGATGTACATGTCTTAATTCACCGGCCAGGTGGTGTTGGTCAGAAATGCCATGAGCTCTGTGGTATAGCGTTTTGATGAGAGAATTGTTTTGAGATGGGTGGTGGTGGGAATCCGGTTTCAAGTAGGAATCTGTGTGGGTGGCTTTCCTGTAGACAGAATGTCCCAAGAATCCGTCTGGTCTCCTCTCAAACTACCATTCTTAGATATTCTGTTTGAGAGGAGACCTGACGGATCCTTGGGACACATACATAGAGTGACACACACATTGCCGTACACATACACATGTGGACTGTCACACAGACATCCACTTGAGATATACACACATGGAGTTGCACACAAATATATGGACGTACACACATACAGCGACTCACACACACACACCGACTCGCACACAGCAATACGTGGACTAAAACACACATTGACGTAAACATACATATGTACTTACACACACATATGGACTAAGACACACACACATGAACTTACACATACATAGACTGACACACACATAGCCCTACACACATATGGACTGTGACACACAGATATCTACTTTAGATACACAGACATGGATTAACACACATATGGACTCACACACAGACGCATTGACTTACACACACACATCGAGTGATACACACATGTATAGACTTACACACACATGTGGACTAACACACACACATATGGACTGACACACATACACATCGACGTACACGCACACAGATCGACTGACACACACACATGGACTAACACACACACATAAACACTTTGAAGGTGTCCGTTCGAAAAAGAAACACCCACATGGAGTTAAAGACACGCATGGCTCGACGCGCACACACATATGGACTCAAAGACACACACATGGACTCACACACAAACACATCGACGGGCACAGCATTCCCTGATGGTGGCACAGCTATCAGTATCGCAGTACTACGTATGAGTAAATAGCGTGACGTGAGCGATGGAAACAATAGAAATGCATTTAAGAAATAAGCAGAAATCACAGACTGGCAGTAGAGCGTGGCAGCGTTATAAAAGTGCAGCAAAAAAAGAGGAAATTGAGCAACCCAAAAATCCGAAAAGAGTTTTGTGTACACAAACATAATTATTGTAACATGTCAACTTGTTTCATAATGGTAAACAATGAACCTGAGTTGTTATCTTCACAAAAACATAATTATTGTAACATCTGTGAACTTGTTTCATAATGTTGAACAATGAAGCTGAGTTTTTATCTGCACACAAACATTATTATTGTAATGTTTGTCAACTAATGTGTTTAACAATAGAAAACAATGGACTTGAGTTGTTAATGTAAAAAGCAAGGAAATTTGTACTTACCATAGGCGTGTTGAGGCCTTGTGCCATGCACAGCCCCCGTCCTGGCCTACATTGGCGAGGCAGCGGAGTTGGCACGTTGCCAGGCTAGGGGCTGGGCCGCTACCCCCCTCCCCAGCATCCCCTGCCCGTGCAAGAATAATACGATGTAAGCAGTAAAATATTATTATCTACGGAGTCTGTAGTATAAACTGGACGAATCGTGTTGGGGGGGGCGAAGAGGACATGACACTGTGAATAAATATCCGCAGCGTGATGTGTGTATGTGTTGGCTGTAAAACGCGTAAAAGAAAATGTCCCCCGTGAGCTGGAGCGAACGCGCATCACTTGGCAGGATCCGCCCCCCCCCACGCAATTGGCGTCACTTGGTACGGTCGATGTCGTGCAATAAGTAAATAATGAATAATAGAAACGGCACAAATGTGTTAATTAAACAACTTTAAAGTTTACGGATGGGAAAACGGAATAGCCTATTCCCACCACGGGGATTAGGGCGTGCCGCTAGCAAATTATTTTGGTCTTAACCCCCACCGTCCAAGAGCCAAATCCCCCGCAAGCGCGAGCGCACGGAGACTTTTATATATAAGAAGAGAGAAGATATAAGAAGGGTTGAAATCTTGTAACAGGACACTTGACAGGATGAGTCAACTGCACGAGGAAAGTGAAGACAATAGTCTTGTCTCTGCAGCAATTACACAGCCTTACTTACAATGAAAGAAGAACAGAAATATCGCACCAAAATAGTGCTGGTGTACAAATTGTCAGCTGCACATGGCACCAGTATAACAAATGCACTCCTTGGACAAAGTGTTTACTGTGAAGAGCACCACAGAAGGTCCTGCATCGCTGCTACTTGTTTTCCAGTAGGATCCATAAAGTAATCGTGAATCCAATTATTGGAGAAATTACGTTTGGCTGGACATAGTAGCTGACTTCAGACAACTTCCACCTTTTAGCAGTGACCTGTGAATTGGCAGCAATGCCACCCCTTTGCTTGAGACGAAATGAATGATGTTTGGATAAATTTATTTTTTAAAAGGCAAAGGCAGTACTGCTGAGATCCTGGGGTTAAATTCAACAACCATCTGTACTAGGGAGTAAAAACTTGAAATAAATATGCAGTGGACCCCAAATATGGCACTTCTTGGATAAAGTGTGTTGTCTTCAGCAGTAACAACATCCAGTGCCCACCACCAGCCAACCCAACTCCTTTGCTTTTACTCTCATAAGGCGCCCCTTCCTGCTCTTCTCCACTCTCCCCTTGTATCCTCTTATCTCCCTCCCCCACTCCAATCTCCATCCATCCCTTCAATCCCTTTGTTACCGTTCAACAATAACGCCATTTGCTACTAAGTGGCGGTCACGTCAGAACGGCGCTTGTGCCAGGCTAGGGAAACTTTAAGGCCACGTGAAGTGTCGAACGCCCGCTGACAGGTCACAGGACAGACCAAGGTATCATGGGTTGACTGAAATGACTGGCCAATGCACTACCTGTGCCCCCAGTCTTCAGCTCCTCCTTGCCTCTGTCAAATATCTCCACCTTCTCCCTCTTTCAAACCTTCCAATCACCATCTAGCAAGCCATATCATCATAGCTATCCTAGTGTAGTTGCGTCCCCTCGTTGCGGTTATGGTGTTTATGATTTCCATGTCACCACTATGTTCTACAAACATGCTGTCCAAGGATGTCTAATATCCTTAGGAATAAATCGTTTTTTTTATTACATATACATCTTAATGGATTAATACTGTTTCTTTTTCATAAACGCATTTATATTCTGTATTTGCTAAACACATTGCATTCATCTTTACATCGTTAGGCTTTCCAAAAAGAACTGAACACAAGAAAGGAAGACAGAAAACATGGGGGAGTACAACAAAGATTCGGAGAACGGGAAAGAGACTTGAGTGGAGAATTTGCTAAAGGGAAGGCACAAGATTGGGAAATGGTTAGAGAAAGTGAGGTTTCTACTCTCAAAAAAGATGGTAAGCCGATGGAAATGGCGGAGTTATAAAATATGTTTAACAAAGAGAAAGTGAATGTACTGTTGTAGGTTTTCATGGCTCGATAAATGAAAAATTATCTTAAGTGGCTGCTAGCCGTGGCGATCGCTGCTCCTTTCTCCTTTGCGGTGTTGCTCCTCCCACGTTGGAGGAGTCTTCAGGCAGTGTGCATCCAGCTGAGCGTTTTGCTACTTATATAAGTCCTGGTGACTCATGAGAATGTGTGATAATTATTGATTCCTAATCTCCTATGTTGTAGATGTGTACTGTATTATATTCTATTTTGGATTTTATCGCACCCTTCCCAGGGTGCTTAAAAATGTAAGCTGACGGCGTTCAGTAAAGGAGGTGACAGAATGGATGGAGGAACAGGGGCAAGGAATGGAGCTGATGTTGCTGTGGTAGGTAAGGCAGAATTAGGTGGAATGTGATAGTGGGGTATGGGGCACATGCGTGAAGTGGTGAAATGGGCATGGATGACGGTAGATGAAGGGTGGTAGGGGCGGAGGCCTGGTGGCCAGATAGTTGAGCTGATCGAGGAGCACAGTGTAGGGTTGGGGGAGATATGTGGTTAGGTGCACATAGCAAGACGTCAGAGCCGAGTCAGGAATTAGGGTCGTTGGAGGAAGTTGACTGGGGGCCTGGGAATAGGTGAGAGGTGGGTGAAGGAACCGGTAGGGGTGGAGGCAGTGGAAAAGAAAAAGCAATAGAGAAGAGAAAGGACTTGAGGGCCGAGCGAAAGGTGGAAAGCGAGTCTGAGATTCTGATGTGGAGTGGGAGTTTGTTCCAGTGCAACGAGGCAAGAAGAGAGAAAGAACGAAAGCAAGACTGGGCGTAAGGAGGTGATGGTACAGTAATAAAACGGGAATATTGAGATCAAACGGAGCATAAAGGGACATATAAAAAAAATGAGAGAAGAGAGGTAGGGCGGGGCAAGACCGTGCAAAACTTTGAAGACCAGGGTGAGGAATTAAAAAAGTGGTAATAGAGAGGAAGCCAGTGAAGTTGTTGTAGGAGAGCAGTGAGATATGTATGGAAGGTTGCGTACAAATCTTCATTGCCTTGGTCCAAAATTAGCAGTAATGCTGGTTTCATAATCTCCTATTGTGTTGTAGATGTGCATTGTTACATTAATATTATCTACCGCCTTAGTTAAACTGCTGGTTTCCAGGTGCTGCTGATTTTGACTCCTTGTTCGCTGTTCATGTTTATCATGGCCTTGTGAGTGTCGATGGCTTCATGCACTCTCACTGTGGGCCCTTGTGGCGGACTGCAAGCCAACACGGTCGTCTTGTCAACATTAATGTCATGTGCTGCTTTTTCTAATGCGCGAGAAGCCACTTTCGACTTATCAGTGTGTTGTAGCTGCAATGGAGCTTTATCTTCTTCTTTTCTTGTAATATTGGGCAGCACGCATCCGAGAGAAGAGCTGTGATACTTGCAATGGGCACTCCTCAGCAATGAATATACAGGGACAGAGATTCAGCTAGATATCAAAGTAAACACCGGAAATAGGACGAGAGGAATGATGCCTTTCCGCGATATGTCAAAGTCACCACCGAGATAATTAGCAGCGACCTCAGGAGACACCATATGGAGACCATCTTCACAGTCCACCAGAAAAAAACGCGATATCTACCACACTCCGTGTGGCACATGTGATCAAGTTTACATCGGCCAGACGGGCAGAACAGTCGCGACGAGAAAGAAAGAACATACAGCTGCATGCAGTACGCCTACGACAAACTGAGAAGTCAGCAGTGGATTCTCACCCGCTGGAAAATCAACACACCATTAATATTGATAAGACGAGTGTGCTGACTGCAGCCCCCCACAAGGGCCAACAGTGAGAGTGCGCGAAGCACATCAAAATTCACAAGGCCACGAAAAAAATTAACTGCAAACATGAAGGAGTCAACATCAGCAACACCTGGAAACCAGTATTGCAACTATTCTTGTTCCAAGGCGGCATAAACGATTAACAAACAGTATACATCTGTAGTAACTCGGAAAGTCACTGTGTGGTGCCGGGCCTGTGAGGCCATGGCAGAAGATGCACCGTCATCGCATACACCCCTGACACGGGGTGAAGTACCAACCTTAGTGCGGGTTTGGGAGATTGCTGGTTAGTGTGATGGCACCACGCGCTGTGTGCAGTGTGGGCTCTCACTTGAGGGAACGAGAAAGCATCAGCTCAGCCAGGGTGACATCGGGTGATGCTACTCTGGTTGACCTGTGGCCACGTGATGGGTCGTTACCGGAAGTGGGCCACAGGGGGAGGGGGCCAAAGGGTGGTAACATGGTCTGGAAAGAGCTTTCGAGAGCCTTCAGGTAAGGGCGAGGAAGATCGACAAGGTGGGCGGGGCGAGGGGTCGAGCAAGCCCCAGCCCGGATGAATATAGGGGATCCATGAGAGGGGTCTCGGAGTTCTTCCTGTTGGAAAGGCAAGCAGTTCCACGTGAGGCTGGGGAAGCCTCCAGCCATGCGGTCTGGGACCCAGCTTGTGGTCCGGACCAGGATCGCGTAACAGAGTGTGTTAACGCCGTAGCATGGTTAGTCGGGTGGTCACCACCCCAGGTGTATGTTGTGTTAAGAGTTAATAAATGTGCTGCTTCTAAAGACAACGTCTGCGACTCAGTTGGACTCACTACAACTGGTGTCAGAAGTGGCCAACTTGCTTAACTACAGCAAGCGGTAGACAGCCATGTCTATGCGTCGCAGAGTTCGTACAAAAGCATCGGACGACGATGACGAGGAGGAGCTGATTCCGCCCACGGCCGCCGAAGAGGGAGCGGAGGCGATGCCAGCGGACGGTCGACTCGCGGAGTTTCTCCAGGCGGCATCCACGATCCTCGCCGAGTTACGTCCCCTATCTTCGACGTCAAAGGAGGGAGCGGTGGTGTCGCCTGGATGGAGCGACTTGCCCGCCATTTCACAAAGGGCGGGAACGTCGACAGCGCACCCCGCGCTCGCAGCCACCATTTTGTCGCTGGCGTGGAGCGCAGAGCCCGCCAAGCTTGAAGCGGAGCCGTCCTCACCGACGGACATGCCGTTGCTCCGCCGCCGACTGCCCATCATCAAGGAATTTGTCGCCGCCAGCGGCGACTGGGTGGCGTTCAAGTGGCGATTTCTCACCAACGCCAACTTTGCGGGATGGATAGAGGCGATGAGAGGGCTGCCCGCCACCCTCGACGACGACGCCTTGACGACATACCTTTCCATCCCGCCGTCCGAGAGGTCCAACCCTCACGCAAGCATTCTACCAGATGGCGGCTGTTTTTGAGCCTCGGTTGAACACCCATCAGAAGTTCGCTGTAAGACAAAAAGGGGAGGGTGAGGTGGCTCTCGCCTACTGTAGCGTGCTTTTGGCACTAGCGAATGCTGCGTTCCCTAAGATAGATCACGAAGAACTTGATGCCTTGGTCCTCAAGAAGATGCTGGGAGTCGCGAAAGACCTTCATACTGTGCTCCCCGCCGAGGACGACGAGGTGTCTTCCCTCAGGATCGCCAGGTGCATCCAGGCGCAGCAAACCCTGCAGCGTGACAGGGTGTTGGTGGCATGTTGCGCCTTCTCTGTGGAGCCGGAGGCTCTCATGGATGGCGAGCCTGCACCGGCATGCTCGTTGCACAAGCGGGGCGGCAATCATCGGGGTGACGGCGACTGGGGGCGGGCGAGGTCTTCATCATCCCAGTCCAGGAGTGGCCGGGTCGTCTGCTACAACTGTGGCCTGTTTAGGGCACGTCCAATCAGGCTGTCGTGTTCTTCAATGGCGGCCCCCGGGACGTCCACCTTCCTATGACTCCCTGCTTCCTAAGGTGAGCCGCGGTGCACTCCACACTTGGCCCTGGAGCTCACTTCACTCATCGGTGAGGTTCGATTTGCGTCGGGGTCGCGCGCGGGTTCGGGGAGAGTCGGTATATGTGCGTGATGCGCGCCCACTCCGACCAGATCAGTGGTGGGAGCTGGCCCACCGAGTGGTCGCGGTGGCCGTGGGTTCATCGTCCATGCTTGGGTTCATTGAAGGGGTCGAAATCCGTATGCTCGTTGACACCGGCGCGTCCTCGACCATTGTTTCGGGACTGTGGATGCGCCATGTTTTGCCGCCAATGGCGGATCATTGGGTATTATCGGTTGGATAACAGCCGAGTTGTGTATCGCCGATGTTAAATTATCGGGCCATGTTTTGGTTTCTGCGGCCCTGGCTGTCCCATGTTTACTCGGGACTGATTTTCTTGGCAAGATGCCCTTGAAGATTTGTGTGGATCAGGGCCGTTTGGAATTGCCGTCAGGACGGCGAATGGCATTTATCCCGTCTCCGACCCGCATGTGTTCTGCTAATGGTATGGTGCAGGCACTTGCGTGCCGAACGGTGCGGATTCCGCCCTGCGCACAAATGTTGGTGCCCCTCCGATTACGTAAACCGCTCAATTTGTGTGCTGCAGGAGACGGTATCATGTTGGGGCCCTCAAATATACTTAATCGTGGGATGTCGCTCGTGGCAGCTCAGACGTTGGTGTCCCAGGACCAAGAGCCTTTCATTCAGGTTCGTAATTCTGGGTCGGACACAACGGTCATTCAAGAGAGTACCATGTTGGCTCATGCTTTACTGGTGCATCCGGAGGACGTCGTGGGGAATGTTGGGGTCGGCGTTCAGGCTCGCGCGCCCTGTGACGCGGATGAGGGTTGGATTGACAAGCTTTGCTCTGAGTGTGGTGATTTATCCGCTGGACAAATGGGGAAGCTAAGAGCACTCTTGCGTGAATTTTCAGACATTTTTAGTAAAAGCCAATTTGATATTGGTTGCACGTCCATCTTGAGCCACCATATTGTTACGGGCGATGCCGCCCCAATTCGGCAGAATCCCTACCGCCTGAGTCCAGCAGAAAAGGAACATGTTTGTGTGGCGGTTGATGAGATGTTGGCCGCAGACATCATCTCACCATCCACCAGCCCATGGGGTGCTCCGATCATGCTTGTTAAGAAGCATGATGGCAGCTTGCAATTTTGTGTTGATTTCCAAAGGATGCATACCCCTTGCCTTGTATGGACGATTCGCTGGACGCCTTAGCGGGGGCACAGTTCTTTCCACTCTTGACCTATCGGGATTTTGGCAGTTGCCACTTGATGAGGCTTCAAAACCTAAGACGGCCTTTCGGACGCCGCAAGGTTTGTTCAAGTTTAACCGGCTCCCTATGGGGCTCCACTCCACGCCAGCCACATTTCAGCGATTGATGGAGCTGGTTTTGGTGGGCCTCCAGTGGGATTCGTGCCTGATATATTTGGACAATGTTATTGTCTTCGGTCGTAGGTTTGATGAGAATTTGGATCGCCTGCGGGCTTTTTCGTTAAGATGCGTGCGGCCGACCTAAAATTTAAACCACATAAATGTCACCTCCTTCAGAAATGTGTTCGATATTTGGGCCACAGTGAATCGGGAATCACGACGGGCCAGGATAAAACTGTGTGTGTTCAGACCTGGCCGACCCGCCACCTCGGCGAGCGAGGTGCACAGTTTTATCGGCTTTACTTCATATTATCGCCGATTTGTCGACGGGTTCGCGCCCATTGCAAACCGCTCCAATCCTTGACAGCTAAGGGGCAAAAATTCCATTGGGAGAGAGGAGGAAGCTGCGTTACGCTCCATTCGTGATATACTTGTCAACGCCCCTCCCCTACGTTACCCTGATTTTTGTTACTGTTTGTTTTGGATACAGATGCCAGTAATACCGGCATTGGTGTGGTATTATCACAGGTTGTCAATGGCGTGGAGCACGTGGTTGCATATGGTAGGAGGGTGCTGTCTCCGGCCGAGCAGCGATAATGCGTTACGCACCAGGAATTGCTTGGCATTGTTGTTTTTGTGCAGCAATATCGGCCCTGTTTGTATGGTAGACAATTCGAAGTGTGCTCTGACCACGCTTCGCTCCAATACGTGCAGCGTGTGAACCAGCCCTCAAGCCAATTGTCACGTTGGCTTGAAATCCTGCAGGATTTTTCCTTCCGTGTTACGTATCACAGAGGTTCTCGCCGTACAAACGCCGACGCTCTATCACGATTGTCCGCGGGCGGGGGGTGTGCATGTTTTTCAGGTTCCGGTCGTTATAAACCAGCCGAATTGACCTCCCCCCCCCCTCTCGTTGCGTCTGCCGCGGACACGATGAGCGGGTCGGGAGACGTCCCTGCCACACGAGATGCTGTAATTGGCAAGGACTACGAGGTATGGGGACGCCTGAAGGCAGAGGATGCGTCCTTGCTTAAATTGCGATGGCGAGTCAGCCAGGCCAACGGGAACTTGGCTCCGTAAAGCGTCGCCTTGGTTGTCCTGCAGGGCGGGTTGCTCATGCGCTGGGACAGAGGTTTGGGCTGTTATGCTGTCGTTGTCTCCACTGCCCTGCGTGGCGAGGTTATATGGGCTGTGCATAAACGTTTATTACATTTGGGGGTGTAAAAGACATTGGCCACGCTCAAATTGGATTTTTACTGGCCATGGCCTCAGACGTTGAAAATTTACTTAAAGGTTGCGTATAATTAAAACCTTGTTGCCCTCCGCCGCAATCCATTCAGGTGTCGCGCATTAACGAACTAGTTGCCCTGGACATTCTCAGGCCATTTCCCACTTCTACGCAAGGGAACAGATACTTGCTCGTGGGTATTGAGTACCTCTCACGCTGGCCTATGGTCTGGCCACTCCCAAACCAATCGGCTGTAACTTTGACTGAGGCGTTCCATAATTGTTATGTTCTGGATAAGGGTGGTCCCGAGCGCCTCTTGACCGATCAAGGTAAAAACTTCTCCTCCAAACTGCTGCGTGAGGTCTGCGATTTTCTGGGAAGCAAGAAGGTGCGCACGTCACCGTACCACCCGCAGACGGATGGCATGGTCGAACGCCTACATAGGACTCTGACCTCAATGTTGAGTCACCTGGTCAGCGAGTCACAGCTCGATTGGGACTTGCACATCCCTGCGGTTCTTGCCGCCTATAGGATGGCCCCTCACACATCCACCGGCTACTCTCCCTTCTTTTTGATGTATGGACGGGAATATGATCCTCCCATCGACGTGCAGTTGCAGGCCGCGCCCGCCGTGAAAATGTCATAAATTTTGTATTCCGTTAGTTTTACTCTTGAAAAACTCTCCGAGGCATGGGAAGCTTCTAAGGTCAATTTCCAGGCCAGACAGTTGGCTTACGAGCAGCTTAAGTGGGCCCATGCTTCCCTGTGTGATTGGTCGCCGGGTGACAGGGACTGGTTGCATTGTCCACAGGTGCCAGTGGGTACATCTCCTAAATTGTTGCAATCCTGGAGAGGGCCGGTTGATGTTGTTTGGGTTGTGCGTCCGCAATGTGTCCAGATCCGGTTGGGTAAACAGAGCTGGTTTGTGCACCCCTCTCGTTTGAAGCCTTTTATCGTGCCGTACGAGTTTGTTTCATCGCAGCGGCCAAGTGTCGGGTGTGCCCGACGAGCTGAAGCGTGTGTCCGTTGACAACGGTCATCAGGAGAGTGTTTCCGTCCCGCCCCCAGATGCTGCACAATTGATGCCTCGCACGCGGCCGCTCGTGTCGGCCTCGCGTGCTCCAGATGTGGATGACCCGACAATCCGGCCTACTGCTCTTTGTCAGGAGCCGGCTTCATCGGGTCTATTGCTCATTCCCCTCCTGGCCCTCCAGGGCGGACGAGCCCAACCCCCCTGGAGGCCCAGCATTGCGGACTCGCTCAAAGGATCGGGTTGTGTGATCCCCGCACATTGCACACTCCCATGCCGTCATAGGTTGTCGCGCTCGCGTGAGTCGTGGTGAGAATTTGGCTGATCCTGCTCGCCACCGAGCTCTCAAGCGTTGTTACACGTTGTGGGTCTTAAATGTTGGCGGGGACCTCGTACGTTGCGGTTGTGGTTCGTTGCTTGTTCGGTGTTGTTTTTTTGTTTTTTTTTTCCTTTCATCTCGGTGTATGATTTGTACAGGTGGGCTTGGGTATAAAATTGGTTGTTCTTTTACTGTTGTAGTACACGTTGCGTTATGTTCTTTATATATGTATCATCGGTTGCTTAATTAAGGGGGAGTTGGCAGCCGGGACAGCTGAGTGCTACGGGGGGGGGGGGGGGGGCGTGGTGATGTAGTGACTGGGAAGGTCACTGTGTGGTGCCGGACCTGCGAGGCCACGGCAGAAGATGCACCATCATCGCATACACCCCGGACACGGGGTGCAGTACCAACCAACCCTAGTGGGGGTTTGTGATAGCGCTGGTTCACACGATGGCACCACGCGCTGTGTGCAGTGCGAGCTCCCACTTGAGGGATTGAGAGAACATCAGCTCAGCCAGGGTGACATCGGGTGATGCTACTCTGGTTGACCTGTGGCCACGTGATGGGTCGTTACCAGAATGGGGCCACAGGTGGAGGGGGCCAAATGGTGGTCACATGGTCTGGGAAGAGCTTTCGAGAACCTTGGGGTAAGGGAGAGAAAGATCGAGGTAGGCGGGGCGAGGGGCGGAGCTAGCCCCAGCCTGGACGAATATAAGGGGGTCCATGAGAGGGGCCCGGAGTTCTTCGTGTTGGAGAGGCAAGGAGTTCCACGTCAAACTGGGGAAGCCTCCAGCCACGCAGTCCGGGACCCAGCTTGTGGTCCAGACTGGGATCGCATAACAGAGTGTGTTAACGGTCTAGCATGGTTAATCGAGTGGTCACCACCCTAGGTGTATGTTGTGTTAACAGTTAATAAATGTGTTGCTCCTAAAGACAACGTCTGCGACTCATTTGGACTCACTACACATCTATAACACAAGAGGAGATGGGTCACCACGACTTACATAAGAAGTAGCAAAACCTCATACTGAATCTACACTGCCTGAAGATGCCTACTATGTGGGAGGAGAAACGCCGTGAAGGAGAAAAGAGCAGCGCTCGCCACGGCTCTCCAGAAAGAGCCGCCTTTCAAATTAACCTAATATTAATGATTTTTATTTACAGATCCTTATCTAGATCCGAGTCAACCACACCAGGGATCACTTCAGATCATGTTTGGAAAAGTGACAGTGGAGATAATTCATGGAAACATAAACGACTATTTCGATAATGCTGCTTGTAACAGGACTGATACGTTCCTTGGGTCAATTGAAGGTAAGTACATATTTAGTACCTTTTCTGCACGATCAAATCATTATTGACTTAAGCTGCTTCTTTGGTCGCTGTTCTGACTGAGAGGCTGGAAAACAGAAATCGGTCCACCTTGGTGGTGGTATTGTGGTGGTAATGGGTAATTAGTGGGGAATGTCGAATTTTGTTTCACCTGCGGCTGCAGAGTAAAACAAATAGTGGAGGAGTAACATCGTCAGCTGCAGACTGCCCACCCATGAAGACCATTGAGCAGCAGCACCAAATCACATTCAGCAGCTCACAGCCAACACCTTGAATGGCTAAAGAAATTGGACATCAACTCTTCCAAAAATCAGTTGCTTATGTTTGAAACACATCGTATAAAAGAAGAAACAATATATTTGGGTGCTATTGAAAAAATAACACTAAACAATATTGCAATAGGTTATTTCAGTTCATGTTAGTCATGATATGGAATTAAGTTTAAATAGCCACATTCCTTGCGTAATAATAATTGTATTTGTACAGCATCATTGATGCAAATAGCATCTCTAAATACTGAACATTACAAACCACTATTTATGACCATCAGCTATGTCGCCTGCAGTATTATACTTCTGTTAGGGTCTCCCTTGGCGAACGGGTCTTGGGGGAGGTTCCAGACAATTAACGGTCCAAACAAAAGCCCCTCATGAATGGTTCAGAAATATAAAAATCAGAGATCTTCACCCCGGCAAGGTATATCGGGACACCCCCCTGGAGCCAGTCCTGGGGGTGGTGTTCACCAGCAAGCACCTGGCGGCTGGGTGACCCACGTAACCCCGTTGGGCCCAGCCCAAAATGGCTATGTGGCGACATCCTGTGGGCCCACCATCTGCAGGATGAAGGGTGAGGAGCAGGTGTGATGCTAGTGTAGTGTTGGTGGTTCAGAGACAAGGGTTTCCAGCAGGCACCTTCTTTATTAACACCTTCACACTTCACAGGTTCATCCTCGCACTCTCCCTAGTCGTCTAGCCTAGCCTAAACACAACCCTGACCATGTAATGCGAATGGCGCTGACCGAGACAGCCAACAACTATCCGGCGCGCAATATCTAGTGAAGACGGCAACGATGAAGGCGGCGAAAACGACTACAACGACGAGACGAGTTCACTCACAGGACCGGCAGCCCTGAGCCCCCGCTCTCAGCTGCTTTAATGCTACCCAGCGTGGCCTGGCTCCGCCCTGGCCGCGCTTCCCTTCTCGAACCCACTAGCAGGTTCCAGGGGCTTCCATATGGGGTCTTCCATGATCCTTGCCCCAGTTTATCCGCCCTGCCGACACACCCATGTATATACTCATGGCGTGTGTACTGTCTGTCCACCGCAGTTGCCGCTGCTAGCACTATTATACTACACGAGTATGGCAGGGAAAGGGATGGTCTTGAATAGAGTGGACCTTGGCAATGGGACGTGGAATGTCACGTCATTGGGGGGGATGGAACGGGAGCTAGTGGAGGTGGAAACGTATCGACTAGATATAGTCGGTCTTGCCTCCACACACAGCATTGTCACTGGAACCAAACTTCTCGATCGGGGGTGGTCTCTCTCCTATTCCGGACTAACCCTTGGTGAGAGGCCCCAGGCGGGTGAAACGTCGTACTCAGATTGTAAATGTTGTGGCTTGGCTCTCCAACACACCGGTGTGCTGTACTAGTGATGAATTGGCATGTTATGTTTACGTGACAATCCTTACTAGTTGGTTGTGTCGGGTGGTGGCAGGTTTAATTGACACATTTATATATTTACGCAATCTAAGCCAAAAAACCTCTATTATGGATGATATTGGTCGCGAAAGCCTACATATTAAACGGGTATGGGGATACTCAAACGCCTCCGGCTGGGTGCTGTTCAGTTGGAGTTTGTCCCAGTGGATGAGAGGGTCGCTTCAATGAGATTTCGGGTCTCAGAAAGGAAGACTGTTGTTTGTGCTTATGCACCAAACAGCAGTTCAAAGTATTCGGCCTTCTTGGATAGAGTGGGTGCAGTGCTCGATAGAGTGCCGTCTACTGACTCCACAGTCTTACTGGGCAATTTCAACGCTCACGTGGGAAACGATGGAGATACCTGGAGAGGCGTGCTTGGGAAGAATGGTTCCCCTGATCTGAGCCCGAATGGTGAGATGTAATTGAAATTCTACACGTGTCACAGAATATCAATAACAAACACCATGTTCGAACACAAGGATGCTCTTAAGTGTACTTGGTACTAGAGCACCTTGGGCCGAAGGACAATGATTTACTTAATAATTATATCATCGGACCTAAGGCCGTATGTTCTGGACACTCAGGTGAGGGGAGGGCAGAACTATCATCTGATCACCACCTGGTGGCAAATTGGATCCGATGCTTGGAGCACCGACCAGATAGACATGCAAGGCCCAAACGAATAGTGTGGGTTTTCTGGGAACGGCTGGCGGAAGACCCAATGCAGAAAGATTTAAACTGCCACCTCTGGGAAAACTTCTCCTACACTCCAGCGGAAGTCATGGACATTGAGTGTATGAGTGGACAATGTTCAGGACCTCGATTGTCGATGCAGCTGCGAAAAGCTGTGGCCTGAAGGCAATTGGTGCCAGTCATGGCGGCAACCCTAGGAACCCGCTGGTGGATACCAGTGGTGAGGGAAGCTGTCAAGTTGAAGGAGACTTTCCGAGCTTTGCTCAGAAAAATGTCTCCTGACACGATTGAAAGGTACCGGCTTGCCAAGAGAACGAATGAACAAACCACTATGAGATCAAAAAATAGCACGAGACTACAGAGAAACAAAATCAAAGGCAATCTTTGACACGGAGGCACACGCAACACGAACCAGGCGGGGTGGCAGCAAACGCCCAACATCAGTGGAAGTTCCAGAGAATAACAATATAGCGACAACAACAACAAGAGTTAATTCTCCACAGCATAATCCATGCAAACATCGCCCCAAAAAGGCTGGACATGACGAAGCTCCATCACACGTGAACAATAAGCAGCAACAACAATTTTATTAAGTGTGATTTGAAAACTGGAATGGAACCAATAGGATGTACGTGCAACGGGAGTGCATTGCAATAACTAATGCACCACCGCTGCATCCCAACCCACAATATGTTTGATTCATTGTTGATTTTCTTTTTAGGCCCGATCGCATACATAAAATGTGTGTCGTAAACCTCCTCCACCAAATAATAAAGTTGTCACGTGAACAAAATAATCACATAACAGTACCATACACCTGTTGAAGCCAGACTAATTGACAGGAGAGGCTTTTTTTTATGGGGGATGTACAGCATATTACAAATAAATAATAAACTATTCCTCGATTGTATCAGATTTGCATTTCATTAACACGTAATGCTTACATTTAATTAACACTTAGTAACTTAAATTAATCACTCCGAATTGCTTTAAGCCAAGTCACCATCACTCATAAAGCAAAGGCTGAGGCTCAATAGATGTGGAAGGCTCAGGACATTTTCTGCTGAGCTTGAAACCGACAACATTCTTACTACAAGAATGGTATAGTATTTAGAATATTAATCTCCATCAGTTTATTTGTCCGTCTGTCCGTAAAGGGTGGGGGCGGACACATCAACTCTCATAAAGATATCGCAATATGAACGAAATTTTACTTTAGAGTTGTGTTGCTATTACAGACTTGTAAAGAAAGCCAGTCAAATTGATCAAATAATTGGCCAAAACGTTCAGAAATACGAGCACTAAAAGGATTCACCTCAGCAACCCGGTCCTGCTAGCAGAGGCTCACTGAATGTGGCAGCCTATATATTTGGCAGGTTTGAAGAATATGTAAAATAAATGCCAAGTAAATGTGAAATAAACAAAGAGAATTCGCATTAGTTCACTGATTGCATCAGTACACCATGTTTGGCAATTACTTTTCGCTCTTGTATTTTTTTTATAATTTTTTTATAATTTTTTTCAATAATTTAAACACATGTTTTGAGTTAAAGGATCGACTGCGAAGAATCATATTCTACTGCTCTCAGCTTAATTCGCACGTGAACAGTGTTCTTTTATATATATATTTTTTAACAAAGGTGACCCCTGAATTTTGGCTGGCTGACTCAAGTGCCTTCAAAATTTAAGCTCTCTTTCATGTATTTATTCCACTGATGGTATCTATGCATAGCTGGCAATCAATTTAACACGTAGGCTTTTGCGACCAATATTATTCACAATAAAAGTTTTTGGTTTCGATCGCATAAGTATTCGAAAGAAATACAAATAATTATAACCGCTCTGACAGCTACAGGCTTAGTGTGGCCTGGAAGCATATTATTAAGTAATACGTCTCTAAACTGCATTCCTTATAGAGGAAACATATGCTAATTAACTGATTAATAATATTTTATACTAGCCTGTTAGCCCGTCCTAGGACGGAAGCTGTAATATTTAAGATGTATACTCTTTGGTTCTTTCAGTAAAGTCACGTAGTTAGAAATAAAATAAAATGAAACAAATCACGACGTTTCGATCGCAACACATGCAATCGTCATCAGGTTGGACAACCACAGCAAGAAAAAACTGCTGAAGAAGGCGAGAGAGCTGCCGTGGCACGAGGTTATATAGACTATATAGGTAGGGTACATGGGTGGGGCTAAAGATGGGGGGGGGGGGCAGAGTAAGATCTGCGGAGGCGACGGGAGAGCTAGGGGGAGAGAGAGGTGGGGGGTTGCCAATGCAGCAACAATGCCAATGCAGCAGCAATGCCAAACGCTGGGCATGCATGGGGAAATTAACTCGAAAAAACCCCGAGTTTTTTCACTTGTGTTGCGATCGAAACGTCGTGATTTGTTTTATTTTATTTCTAACTACGTGATTTTACCGAAAGAATCAAAGTGTATGGATTCCTGCAGTCACGAAAGCTTCAAATCAAGATTTAAGATGTAAATTAACGTTTTATTGTGATTGTACATTTTGTCCAAAGTGTCTTGGGTCTGGCGAGCTCTCCATCTCTGCTGTCTTCCTCTTTGCAAACGGCGTTTCTTAGCTGCAGGATCTTCGTCCTCCATCGTGTTTGGCAATCCTGGGCTGACGTATTTAGATCTTACGACACTCAACGTGCTCCAGCAGCTGGAACACTGCGAAAAAGGTTGCCTTGCGCTTTTTAGACACTGTATAGGGGCAGTGTGATCTGCAGAGGGGGCAATTTTAGCTAACAGAGGCAAAATAAGCATTAAAATTGGTTAAAAATGTACCACAATAGGCAAAGGCAAACAATCTATGTGGCTGTATATTCTGAAAAATACCCATAAATTCACTTTAGCAGTTTTCAAATCATATATCCTGAGACTGTTAACTGACAAATGTATATTATCCGATGAATGCTTGATAGCGAAGAGTGAATAAAGTGGAGTGCTGATACTATCTGAAGTAACTTAGCAAATAAAGAAGACCAAAGAGAAGCATTAGAGTTACGAATAAATTGATCAGAGTATAATTATATCTTATCTAAATGTAATGGCAGGGAATATTTAAACAAAGAATGTCATCAAACACTTTACTGCATTTCACTGTAGCACTGTATTAATGGCAGTGTTTGTTGCACGCAACTAAGTCATAAAACACATGACGTAATGTCACAGTAGCACTGTATTTAACGGACCTTCAATTCCTTTAAATTCACTGCTCTGATACTTACCTATCTTTTGCTTTTGCTCGCTGGGGTTGAAAACAATTGGAATTCGACACAATGCCTGCAAAGTAGCAGAGAAATGTTTATTGTAGCATAATTTGGAAGCGTAAAGTAGACTTACGTTAAGTTTGACATGCCGATGAAATAAATAAAGACACCAAATGCACTGTGATGCAACGTATAATTATTTATTGCCTTCACTTTCTATAAAGATACCTAAAATCGAAAGCGAACTTTCATAGCCGCTCGACCTTCTGCGTTAGTCTTAAAATACAGGCACACATGAATAATAATGAGGGGGGGGGGGCGCATGTGTAATGACGTCATGCGCGGGAAATACACACAGCCTTGTTTGGCTCGTTATATTCGTTGTTGCGTTGATTTCTTCATTAGCTTTACTTTCCATAAAGAAAGGTTCAATTTAAAGCTAATTTGCGTAAACAAATTTTCGTTTCCGCCCCACCTTCTTCATGCGGAATGACGTCACCCGTTCATGAGTATTAATGAGGGCTGGTCGACGTGGAGTGATGTCACGCGCGTTACACACATACATTCTTGGCTCATTATATTAGGAACTAGCGGTTAGTACCCGGCGTTGCCCGTGCGAAAAAGGCAGACACATGTAGTTACACACGCAAATCCATTGATACACACACGTAGAGTTACACGCACAAATAGACTCACACATACAAACATAGACTGAACAACAACAACCGCCATTCGCCACTAAGTGGCGGTGACGTCACAACAACACTTGTGCCAGGCTATGTGCACCTTGAGGCCACGTAAAGTGTCGAACGCCCGCTGGCAAGAGGTCACGGGGCAAACCCAGATGGCACAGGTCGACTGACTGAGACGACTGGCTGATGCACCACCTGTGGCCCCTACTGTGGCAACTTTCTGTGCTTTAGCCACCCGGCGCTCCGCTCGTTGTTGTGAGTGTCGCTCCTCCACCCTCCGTTGTTGTTGGAGGGTGTCTGCCTCCAACTGGCCAGTAGCGTCCTTCAGGAGCCTCCTCTATAGTGGCCGATCTTGACACGGCTGGTACCAGTCATCCGCAAGTGGACTCAGCTCCAAGTCCTCCTGTAGCACATCACTCCATGTCTTCTCCAGCCCGTGCCGCGCCCGTTTAGCCCCCTCGATCCGGCGAAACAAAAGCTGTTTAGGCATGCGGTGGCTGGCCATGCGGGCTACATGACTGAGGCAATGCAGCCTTGCCTGCCGGAGGTCACCGATGGGATTTTGTCCACATCTTTCAAGGATTTGTGAGCTCCTGACACAATGCAGCCTGGTTAACCCCAGGATGGATCGTAGGCAGGCCAGCCTAAATGTTTCTAACCGGCGAAGATGTTCCATTAGTCGGGTCCAAGTTTCGCAAGCGTAGAAAAGGGAGGGAATGGCCATGGGCGAGAAGACCTCAAGCTTCGTACGGAGTGATAGACCAGGTAGCTTCCACACAGCGTTACGCAGCCAATGAAAAGATACTGCAGCTCGACTGATTCGGAGTGAGACCTCTGCTGTTAAACCGGAGCCGGTCATTAGCACACTGTCCAGGGAAACTCTCCACTGTCTCCACAACTTCCCCATGACCAATTGGGAGTTGTGGGGGTGGAGTGTCCGATGGTACAAACATAGCCAGGCAGGTGCTTAGCTTTGGATGGGCTGATGGTAAGGCGCCACCTGTTGGTGGCAAGCTCCAGGTGCAGCAGCACCTCAAACTCCTCCTCCAAGTGAGCAGCCATTAGCAGATCATCGGCATACATAACGTGGTTGAGCAATAGGGAGCCATCCCTTGACCGCACCCGGGCATCGATCAGCCTCCCATTGTATCTGTAGCAGATGGGAATTCTTCCGGAACAGGCATTGAAGGCTCGACGAACTACGTGGCCCAATGTGGGAGCCAGAGGAACATCCCTGTTACACCCCAAGGTGTAAAGGGAATGGCTCTGACTCACGGTCACGTAGTTAAGACGCGGGGCCGCTCACCATCATGAAGGTCCTTAAGGATGGTGATGAGTGGGTTCGGGACTCGGAAAGCACGAAGAGCAACCCAGAGGCCAGGCCTACTGATGGTATCATAGGCCTTGAGCAGGTCAATAAAGCACACGCATGGACTAAGATGCACACATGGACCTACAGACACGCAAATAAATGGAGTTACACTGACTAACATGGAGGCATGCACACACAGCGACTAACACCCACGCACATGGACTGAGACACACACAAACACATATGGACTGACATACAAACACATCGACTTACAGACACACACACATATGGACTCACACACACATAGACATGAACTTGAGATACGCACACATGGAGTTACACACACATATCGACGTACACACATACAGCGACACACACACATCAACACCAACAACCGCCATTCGCCACTAAGTGGCGGTGACATCACCACGACGCTTGTGCCAGGTCAAGTGCACCTTGAGGCCACGTGAAGTGTCGAACGCCCGCTGACAGGAGGTCACGGGGCAGACCCAGCAGGTGCCACGGGTCGACTGACCAAGATGACCGAGATGACTGGCTGATGCACCACCTGTGCCCGCTACTGTACCAACTTGCAGTGCTTTAGCTACCCGGCGCTCCGCTCGTTGTTGTGAGCGTCGCTCCTCCGCCCTCCGTTGTTGTTGGAGGGCGACTGCCTCCAACTGCCCAGTAGCGTCCTTCACGAGCCTCCTCTACTGAGGCCGATCTTGACACCGCTGGTACCAGTCATCGGCAAGTCCACTCAGCTCCACGTCCTCCTGTACCACATCACTCCATCTCTTCTCTAGCCCATGCCGCGCCCGTTTAGCCCCCTCGATCCGGCCGAACAAAAGCTGTTTAGGCATGCGGTGACTGGGCATGCGGGCTACATGACCCAGCCAACGCAGCCTTGCCTGCCGGAGGAGCTCACCGATGGGACTTTGCCCAGATCTTTCAAGGATTTGTGAGCTCCTCACACAATCCAGCCTGGTTAAACCCAGGATGGATCGTAGGCAGGCCAGCCTAAATGTTTCCAACCGGCGAAGATGCTCCATTAGGGGGGTCCACGTTTCGCAAGCGTAGAGAAGGGAGGGAATGACCGTGGCCGAGAAGACATGAAGCTTCGTGCGGAGTGACAGACCAGGTAGCTTCCACACAGTGTTACGCAACCAATGAAAAGATATTGCCGCTCGACTGATTCGGAGTGAGACTTCTGCTGATAAACTGGAGCCGGTCATAAGCACACTGCCCCGGTATGGGAAACTCTCCACTCTCTCCACAACTTCCCCATCACCGATTGGGAGTTGTGGGTGTGGAGTGTCCGATGGTACAAAATCCCAGGCAGGTGCTTAGTTTTGGTGGGGCTGATGGTAAGGCCCCACCTCTTAGTGGCACGCTCCAGTCTCAGCAGCAGCGTCTCCAACTCCTCTTCTGAATGAGCAGCTATTACCAAATCATCGGCATACATAACGTGGTTGACCAATAGGGAGCCATCCCTTGATCGCACCCGGGCGTCGATCAGCCTCCCATTATATCTGTACCAAATGGAAATTCCCCCGGTACAGCTATTGAAGGCTTCACGAACTACGCAGTCGAAATAGATGTTAAATAATGTGGGAGCCAGAGGACATCCCTGTCGCACCCCAAGGTGTACAGGGAAAGGCTCCGACTCCCGGCCACGTAGTTTTACCCGGGCCCGCTCACCATCATGAAGGTCCTTAATGATCGTGGGCAGAGGGTCAGGGACTCCGAAAGCACGAAGAACAACCCAGAGTCCAGGCCTACTGATGGTATCATAGGTCTTGACCAGGTCAATAAAGCAGAGATGTAGGTCTTGTTGGAATTCCCTACACCTCTGCTGTAGCAGACGGACAGAAAATATGGCATCTGTGCAGGACCGCCCTTTCCTGAAACCGCATTGGGGTTCCGCAAGCCTCTCCTCAGCGTGCCTAGCAAGGCCATGTTGAATAATCCTTGCCAGGGCCTTTCCCGGCACACTGAGGAGTGAGATGCCCCTGTAGTTCTTACAGTCTGTGCGGTCCCCCTTCTTAAAGAGGGGGACCACCAGGGCATCCTTCCAATCCTGCGGTACCCGTCCAGTGGTCCAGACTGTTGTTATGATGTCATATAGGGCAGTCTGTGCACAAACGCCACCCTCCCTCAGCATTTCGCTTGGGAGATCATCTCTGCCCGGTGCCTTTCCTGGTCTCAGACTCAGGATTGCCTTCAGTACTTCCTCAACAGATGGCACCTCAGCCAGCCACTCACAGGGGGTGATCTCTTCCAATATTTGAGGTACCGCAGCCTCAGCAGGGTTATCCCCACTTTGTGCCATGATGTATTCCTGGCTGAGAGATTTTCCCTCCCCCAGGACCTCACAGAAATGCTCAGCAAATCTGCAAACCTGTTCCTGGGGGTCGGAGATTGGATGACCGTTTTTCCCCCTAATGATGGTAATAGGTGTGGCGCTGCAGGTTACTTTTTTGATGGAGTTAAATAGTGATTTGTGATCGCGGGCCACTGAGGCAGACTCCATCTCCTCAGCAACCCGCGACCACCACCCATACTTGCAGCGCCTTATGGCTCTCCGAACCTCCGAGCGAAGGCTGTGGTAAACCTCCTCATTCTCTGACGTGGGATGCTGTAGCCGATGAGAGTGGGCCTGTCGCTTTTTCTCAATTAACCTGAACACCTCCTCTGTCAGCCAGGGTTTCTGGGGAGGTCTGGACCGCGTACCCAAAGCAGCCATTGCAGCTGCATGAGTCACAGTCTTAAACCTCGCCTATTTACCCTCGACATCAGGTGGAGTGGGGGACGATGCCAACCCCAGCTGCAAGCGATGATGAAATTCTCGTTTGCAACTTTCATCAGCTAACTGAGACCAGGCCACTTTTGGTTGGAATGGGGTCCTGGGTGTACACCCACCACCGGAGTGGAAGAATGGCAGGTGCATCTTACAGATGACTAGTTGATGGTCAGAGGGCAGATCAGGTCCACGATAGGTCCTGGTGTCAAGGACATGGGCTCGCATCCGCTGGTCCGTCACTATGTAGTCCAGCAGATGTTCTTGCTTGGACCCGGCATGCATCCATGATGTTGTGTGGATGCGCCGATGCCGGAAGAGCGTGTTGATAATTATAAGCCCATGGGCTGCACAAAAATCTAGCAGCCTCCTACCGTTGTTATTGAGCTGATCTGGCCCATGCCTTCCAATCACTCCAGACCAGATGCCAGCATCATGACCAACTCGGGCATTGAAGTCACCCAACAAGATGACTCTGTCCCGAGTGGCCACTTTAGCCAGCACCTGTGACAGGAGGTCATAGAAGGCATCTGACTCATCGGCCTTGCCTGCATCCCTCCAGGGATGTTCGTCTTCGGTGGGGGCATAAGTATCCACGACCACCACTCCTCGCCTCTGGTTGATGGGAAGGCGAGCCCAAAGTAGCCTGGGGCTTACAATTTCCCACACCTCACCGCCACGCTCCCACGCCCCCTTCATTCTTTTGTTCAGAAGAAGAGCCACACCCTGTTTTTTGGCAGTCTCCTGCCCCGAGTGGAGGACTGTCCACCCCTCATGGTGGCAGGAGCCAGAGCCGGTCCACCGGACCTCCTGAATACCACAGAGATCCAGGTGGTACCGGTCCAGCTCCCGACAAAGGAGTGGCAGCCTCTCCTCCGCAGTGAGCGTTCGAACATTCCACGACTGACACACACACATGGACTAACACACACACACATAAACACTTTGAAGGTGTCCATTCGAAAAAGACACCCACATGGAGTTAAAGACATGCATGGCTCTACACGCACACACATATGGACTCAAAGACACACACATGGACTCACACACAAACACATCGACGGGCACAGCATTCCCCGATGATGGCACAGCTATCAGTATCGCAGTACTACGTATGAGTAAATAGCGTGACGTGAGCGATGGAAACAATAGAATTGCATTTAAGAAATAAGCAGAAATCACAGACTGGCAGAGAGTGGCAGCGTTATAAAAGCGCAGCAAAAAAGGGGAAATTGAGCAACCCAAAAATCCGAAAAGAGTTTTGTGTACACAAACATAATTATTGTAACATGTCAACTTGTTTCATAATGGTAAACAATGAACCTGAGTTGTTATCTTCACAAAAACATAATTATTGTAACATCTGTGAACTTGTTTCATAATGTTGAACAATGAAGCTGAGTTTTTATCTGCACACACACATTATTATTGTAATGTTTGTCAACTAATGTGTTTAACAATAGTAAACAATGGACTTGAGTTGTTAGTGTA
The DNA here is from genome assembly GCF_964198595.1 of Lampetra fluviatilis. Lineage (NCBI taxonomy): Eukaryota > Metazoa > Chordata > Hyperoartia > Petromyzontiformes > Petromyzontidae > Lampetra > Lampetra fluviatilis. The sequence goes on along the minus strand of NC_136276.1, from coordinate 22,096,564 downwards.
AAAAGCAAGGAAACTTGTACTTACCATAGGCGTGTTGAGGCCTTGTGCCATGCGCAGCCCCGTCCTGGCCTACATTGGCGAGGCAGCATAGTTGGCACGTTGCCAGGCTAGGGGCTGGGCCGCTACCCCCCTCCCCAGCATCCCCTGCCCGTGCAAGAATAATACGATGTAAGCAGTAAAATATTATTATCTACGGAGTCTGTAGTATAAACTGGACGAATCGTGTTGGGGGGGGCGAAGAGGACATGACACTGTGAATAAATATCCGCAGCATGATGTGTGTATGTGTTGGCTGTAAAACGCGTAAAAGAAAATGTCCCCCGTGAGCTGGAGCGAAGGCACATCACTTGGCAGGGTCCGCCCCCCCCCCCACACAATTGGTGTTGCTTGGTACGGTCGATGTCGTGCAATAAATAAATAATGAATAATAGAAACGGCACAAATGTGTTAATTAAACAACTTAAAAGTTTACGGATGGGAAAACGGAATAGCCTATTCCCACCACGGGGATTAGGGCGTGCCGCTGGCAAATTATTTCGGTCTTAACCCCCACCGTCCGAGAGCCAAATCTCCCGCAAGCGCGAGCGCACGGAGACTTTTATATATAAGAAAGAAGAAAGATAATAATTACAATACCTCCCCCTCCTCTGCCTCTGATCTCTGCACCTGATGGGTTCAGTAATGACGTCTTCTTGCTCTATGTAAGACCGGAAGCAGGTGGATGGCTTCACTATTCTGGCAAATCGCCCGATGATGCTGGATGTAATTACCAGCGAAACGTCGTATTCAAATTGTAAATGTTGTGGATTTACTCTCCAACACACCGGTGGGCTGAAGTAGTAAATAATTGGTGCGTTGTTTATGTGACAAGCCTTACAGGCTGTGTCGGGTGGTAGAGGTGCCTGGTAATCAATTGAATTCCGAAGAGATATATAATTTTCCTGATGATGACCGCTTGTGTTGCGATCGAAACGTCGTCGTTTTTTTATTTTCTTTGAAACTATCTACGTGACTTTACCGAAAAACCCAAAGAATATGAATTCCTGCAGTCACGAAAGCTTTAAGTCAGCATATAATACTCTGTGCATGCATTTTTCCGACTATTTCTTTCAGAATTTTGAGACTTGGTTGCTTTTTAATATTTATAAATCCAAATAATGCAATTTTGATTTTGTTGTAATGATTTAAGATTGTTTCTTATTTTACTATATGAACATGTTTAATTTGCTTATACAATTATGTTGTCTTTTGAACAGTGCCATACATTGACTATGTTGCACTGCTCACTGGCCCTGGAAATCTTCAATGCAACTATTACATTCGTGTTAACAAAGGATGTACACAGGATGAACTTTCCCGAGTATTTAGTAATACTCTGTTAAAATTGGAAGATCAAGGGATGACATCTATCTCCATGCCATTGATTGGAACAGGTAGGCATTTATTATGATTGTAATATGTGTGAATTTGAGAAATGCATGGTTCATATCAAATAAGCAAGTCGGATGTTAAGAGAGTTTCTATAATTAAAAAAATATTCCCAAATGTGTTTGAAACAGATTTTTTTCACAGTGGTTGACACAAACAAGAAATGTCTATAGTTTACATGTGTAGTGGTGATACGCGCTGGGGTAGGGATCGTGTGTCAGCACGTAGGGATTGGCTGTGTGTGTTGGTGACGCGCGCTGACGGTGGGGGATCAGGGGTCAGCGCGGGGTCATGGGTTGTGTGGTGGTGATTGGCTGTGTGCCGGTGATGCGCTTGAGAGGGAGTGATCGTGTGGCAGCGCGGCGTGATTGGTTGTGTAGTGGTAACACGCGCTGGGGAAAACGGATCGTAGGAACAGCGCGGCGTGATTGGTCAACTAAGGAGCGATGCTCACGTCGAGGTCCGCATACACTCCGTCTCCCGTGAGCGGGGACTATATAAGGGGATGCGCACAGGCGCACGGGGGGAGAGTACCAGCGAAGACGGAAGACGGAGGAAGAGGCGGAACCCTGGGACCCGGAGCCGAACGTCCGTGAGAGAGCCGGCTCGTGGGACTCGGAGGTTGTGGCCCACGCCCAAGCCGGGGTGGGCCTGTAGGCTTCACGGACGTTACGGAGTCAAGTGCAGTGTGTGTAGCCGGAGGAATAGAAGCTACACGAGTCAAGTGAAGTGTGTGTAGTCTGAGGAATAGAGACCACTCGTTGTATAGTGACAAGTCAAGATTTAATAAAAAGTGTGTTACCCGTCAAGGAGTTTCCTGCCATCATTCAATACTTCAACTGGCGTCAGAAGTGAAACAGTCTTCCAAGCATGGATACAAGGAAGACCCGTCGGACTCACGAGATTGACCGCGAGGATAACCTTGACAACTCGGGCCAGCTGGCATCGGGGGGTGAGGAAGAAGAAATGCCGACGCCGCAGGATCCGCCGAGGGCGCCGGACGAGCGATTGGGGACCGAAGCCGTGCTCCGCGAGGCGCACTCCCGTCTGGCGGAGCTGCTGCTCGCCGCCGCGTCCATCCTGGCGGAGATCAGCACGTCGGGAGGAGCGGGGACGTCGGCGGACTTTCAACAAGGTCGCCCCGGGGATTCCCGCCAAAATGACTGGGGGATTCCCGCCCTTTCTACTGCGCGGCCATCTTTTGGCGGGAACGGCGAGCACCACGTGGCGGCGGTTCTCCAAGCGCGCCCGCTTACGTCATCGACGCGCGCTGCGGACCGCCATCAGACACCCGCCATTGGGGCCGCCATCTCGCACACCGACGGAGCGGCGGAGAGGAACCACGAGGCAGAGGACGCCTTCATCTTTCAACAGCGCCTTCCAACATTGTCAGCCTTCAAGGCGGATGGCGGGGACTGGGCCCAATTCCAGCGCAGATTTCTGGCGCATCAGGAGATGTCCGCCTGGTCCGACGCTACGGCGCTGCGGGCACTGCCTGCTATGTTGGACGACAACGCGCTCGCGGCCTTCACGTCAGCACGGAGGTCGGACCGCTCCACGCTTAAGGCCGCATTGGGTCTCATGGCCAAGGTCTACGGACCTCCCTCGGCGTGTCGCCATCATTTCTACGCAAGGCGGAAGGCAGACACGGAGACCGTGCTCGCCTACCGGACGGCCTTGCTGGCTCTCGCCGACGCCGTGTTCCCTCGTATGGACGAGGAGGGCCAGGACGCGATGGTCTTGGAGCAACTGCTCAAGTTGGCGCAGGACCTGGGGGTCCCCATCAACACGGCCGACGAGATCGATATTTCTTCCTTGCGGGTCGCAACAAGTATACAGGCGCACGAGGTCCTTCAATGTAAACAGGGGGTTGTCTGCAACGCTGCCGTGGCCTCAGCTCCGGGCCCGGTGGTCACCGAACCCCGGGTTGTCAGCCCACGAGAGGAGGCGTTCACCACGGGACGACCGGGGGACTGGAGGTCGGGGGGTCGTTCGCCTCTGCGATCGGCCCGCAAGCTGGAGCAACCGAGATCTCCGAGGACCCTCATCACGTGTTACAACTGCGGCCTCCGGGGCCTAGTGGCGTCCGGTTGCCGCGCTCCACGTCAGCGCGCCATGGGACCTCGGCTGGACGACGACCAAGGCCCCAAGTCATCCCTACTAACCCCGGCGAGTCGCGGCGCTTCACATGCTCGGCCTACATGCACGACACACATGGGCCGTCGCATTGCGGCGGAGGAGAGCCGGTTAGGGATCGGGGATTCGCTTCGGCGAGGGGGGTTCGTGCGGGACCGAGGGGACATTAAATGGTCGGAGTTGGGGCACAGGATAGTGGCTGTGTCGGCTGGATCATCCGTCGTTATGGGATTCATTGATGGGGTCGAGGTCAGGGTGTTAGTGGACACGGGGGCGTCGGCGACTATTATATCGGACCTCATTTACAACATTCTCCCCATCCAATGTCGACCGCTGCTCCCAGTGGACGTGCCATTTTACGTCGCTAATGGGGGATCGTTGGGCATTATCGGTCAGATTAGGGCGTCCATTTGCATTGGAGATATAAAATTGTCGGGACCCGTTTTCGTTTCTTCTTCCTTGGCGGTTCCTTGTCTATTGGGCACTGATTTTTTGGCTAAAATGCCCGTTAAAATTCTCATCGATCAACGTTGCATTGAACTACCATCGGGTCGCCGTATTTCATTTTTGACGAACCCTACTGAAATTCGGACGGCGTGCGCTACGATACAAGCGTTAGCGACACAGACCGTGCACGTGCCCCCGGGTTCACAGATGTTAATTCCCCTCCGGTTGCGGAAACCGTGGGTGGGGGAGACCTCGGAACAAGGCATGCTGTTGGGTCCTTCAAATAGGGCTGTCGGGGGTCTCGATTTGTCGGTGGCTCACACTTTGGTTCGGGCTGACAAGGACCCGTTTGTGATGGTTTTAAACGCTGGGTCGCGGCCGGCCGTTATTCAGCAGGGCACCATGCTAGCTCACGCGGCACGGATCCCTGCGGAAGAGCGGCTGGTTGCGCAGGTTGATCCGAGCCCCACGGGGAACATTACAGCGAGGGAGGACCTTGTATGGGTCGATTCGCTGTGCGCGGACTCGAACGATTTGTCAACGGTACAGTTGGGTGCGTGCTTATCGGGATCGGCGCGCTGTAAACCGACAGTTGGGGAAGGTATGGGGGCGTTGGCTGCGACCGCGGGTGCACCAATCGGGGATGTTCCCGCTACCCCTGAGGGTGAGGACTCGCTACTCTCACTGTCGCTGATTGAGTGGGGCCGTCTCCAAATGGAAGACAGCTCCCTGCTAGCATTGCGCCGCAGGGTGGGGGGTCCCGAGGAGGGCCGGGAGCGAACTGGCTCCTGGGTACTTAAGCAAGGCCTATTAATGAGATGGGATAGTTTGTCTCGGCGGCACGCACTTGTGGTGCCTTCCGCTGTGAGGGGGAAGGTTGTCCTGGCCGCACATGAACGCCTCTTGCATTTGGGAGTAAACAAAATGCTTGCTCTGCTTCAGCGTGACTATTATTGGCCGGGGATGGGGAGTGACGTGGTAAATATTCTCCGTGGAGGTCGTGCGGGTTGCACGCCCCCAGTGCGTTCAAATAAAATTGATTGCGCCAGACGGAAACCACCGCCCGTGGCATCTAATCTACCGCTGCAATCTATTCAGGTCTCGCGCACTAACGAACTCGTTGCGCTCGATATTTTGGGGCCTTTTCCAGTCACGCCTAGGGGAAAAAGGTACCTGTTGGTGGGTGTCGAATATTTTACCCGGTGGCCTATGGCGTGGCCACTCGCCAACCAGTCGGCGGCGGCTGTGACGGACGCCTTTGTCCAGGGCTACGTCCTGGACAAGGGGGCTCCCGAACGCTTGCTGACCGACCAAGGGAAAATTTTTTCAAGTAAATTGCTGCAAGAGGTGTGCGACCTATTGGGTACTAAGAAGGTGCGTACCTCCCCGTACCACCCACAGACGGATGGGATGGTGGAGAGACTCCACAGGACTTTGACTTCTATGCTGTGCCAGCAGGTGTGTGAGGCACATGTTGATTGGGACCTGCAGGTCCCGGGGGTCCTCGCCGCGTATAGAATGGCCCCCCATTCAGCAACGGGATTTTCCCCATTCTATCTGATGTACGGTCGGGAAGCCGACCCGCCCATGGAAACGCAGCTGGGCCTGCCCGCACCACAAACAAATTCGAAATTGGCTGAACATATTAAATTTAATATCCATAAGCTGACAGAGGCAAGGGAGGCCGCACGGCTTAATTCGCGGGCTCGCCAAATTGCAAACGAGCGGTTGCGTGCACGGAAGGTGTCCGTGCACGACTGGAAACCTGGTGATAGGGCCTGGCTGCATTGCCCTCAGGCACCTTTGGCTACGTCGCCTAAATTGTTGAAGCCATGGCGGGGATCCGTGGAGGTCGTGCGGGTTGCACGCCCCCAGTGCGTTCAAATAAAATGGGGAAAGCATCGTTGGTACGTCCACCCCTCCCGACTGAAACCGTTCTCGCCTCCATATGGCCTCCCTTTGTGTCGTGAGGGCCGAGCATGTGACGTGACCGACGACCCAAGGGGGGAAATGTCTCTGCCTGATCCTCACGTGTCTCCGCCTGATCCGCTCCCAGGTGTCTCGGAACTGACAGCTGCCGACCACCGGCGGCCGGATCTTCACGGCGCGACCGGTCCTTCCAGGCCCGATCCGCGCCGTCCAGAGCAGCCGGAGCCACCGGACAGTCGTCAGCGTCCCGTTCCATACGACGGACTGGCCAGGCGGATTCGCGCTAGGTCACGCTACTTGTTATGATCTACCGATTGAGGAGGCGAGGCGGCCGGAGCGCCTCGTCACTGCATGTGGTCGCAGAGACACTGGACGCGTTCATTTTCTGGAATTCGCTTTTATTGTGTTGTTCGTCGGGCTGTACATAGCTTCTTATCTAGTTGTTGTTGTTGTTGACTTTTATTGCGTTGGTTGTCGATTTGTACATAAGTTGTTGTTGTTGTTGTTGAGTTGTTGTTTTTGCGTTACGGGGCACACTGGGGGGTGGGGTTTTCTTGTGTTGACGTTGTAGTGTGTTGTTGTTTAGCAGCCGGGCCGGCTGCGAGCTATGTGGGAGGGGGTGATGTAGTGGTGATACGCGCTGGGGTAGGGATCGTGTGTCAGCGCGTAGGGATTGGCTGTGTGTGTTGGTGACGCGCGCTGACGGTGGGGGATCAGGGGTCAGCGCGGGGTCATGGGTTGTGTGGTGGTGATTGGCTGTGTGCCGGTGACGTGCTTGAGAGGGAGTGATCATGTGGCAGCGCGGCGTGATTGGTTGTGTAGTGGTAACACGCGCTGGGGAAAACGGATCGTAGGAACAGCGCGGCGTGATTGGTTAACTAAGGAGCGATGCTCACGTCGAGGTCCGCATACACTCCGTCTCCCGTGAGCGGGGACTATATAAGGGGATGCGCACAGGCGCACGGGGGGAGAGTACCAGCGAAGACGGAAGACGGAGGAAGAGGCGGAACCCTGGGACCCGGAGCCGAACGTCCGTGAGAGAGCCGGCTCGTGGGACTCGGAGGTTGTGGCCCACGCCCAAGCCGGGGTGGGCCTGTAGGCTTCACGGACGTTACGGAGTCAAGTGCAGTGTGTGTAGCCGGAGGAATAGAAGCTACACAAGTCAAGTGCAGTGTGTGTAGCCGGAGGAATAGAAGCTACACGAGTCAAGTGCAGTGTGTGTAGCCGGAGGAATAAATGCTACACGAGTCAAGTGAAGTGTGTGTAGCCGGAGGAATAGATGCTACACGAGTCAAGTGAAGTGTGTGTAGTCTGAGGAATAGAGACCACTCGTTGTATAGTGACAAGTCAAGATTTAATAAAAAGTGTGTTACCCGTCAAGGAGTTTCCTGCCGTCATTGAATACTTCACATGCACAAGAGGTGAAATGATACATTAACTGTATGAAACAACAAAGCCTGTAATACTGGTGTCGTGAGTCCAACTTAGTCGCAGACGTTGTCTTTTGAGCAACACTATTTATTAAGCAACTTTAACATAACATAACACCATCTACACTCGGGTATCGAATGCCCATCTAACCACGCTACGGCAGAACTAGACACGGTTCGCTGGGTCCCGGACCGCGTGGCTAGAGATTTCTCCCTGACGTGGATCTTCTTCACACCAGCAAACAAAGAACCTTGATCTCCTCACGGGGCCCCCCGTTATATCCCCCTGGGCTGGGGCTGGCTCCGCCCATCGCCCCGCCCAGATCTCTCGAGATCTTTCTTGAAGGCTCCCGAGAGCTCTTTTAGACCACGTGACCGCCCAGCGGCCCCCGTCCACCGGTGGCCCCCCTCCAATATCACCCGTTCACGTGTCAGTAGGTCAACCAGCGTATCATGCCCCAACATAACCCTGGCTGGCTGGCTGACGCTCCCTCTAGCTACCTCACTGGGAGCCCGCACCGCACACTGCTCGCGGTGCCTCCACGCTGACCAGCGCTCACCAAAGCCCCGCTAGGGCTGGTACTATGCCCCGTAAGCGGGCTACACATAATGTCAGCACATTTTCCGCCATGGCTTTGTAAGCCCGGCACCACACAGGGACAATCACAGTCACTACACTGGTGTAAATTGTGGCAAATGTATGTACGTTGTACAGTGATACCTCGGTATACATCATTAATTCGTTCCAGAAGGTAGGACTTATACCGAAAATGACGTATACCAAACTATTTAATAAAGAGAAAGGAAATAATCCGTTCCAGAGTATAAGAAATTATATTTTACGTGGAATATTATACATTAATAGGGTTGTATCAAATAATTTAGACACTACTTATTACTAAAATGCATACATAAATTACAATAAATGCATACATAAATAAATTGAAATAAAAATATTATTTGACTTCATTTTACCTTGCTGAAAGGAGATGATAGCCTACGAGGATGGTGGTGAGGAAGGGGAGGAGGAGATGTAATTTTTTTGAAGGAGAGTCCCCTTCCATTAAAACTTCAGAAAGTTGAAATTCTGGGGTTTTTTCTCTTTTTCTTTTCTTTTTCTTCTTGACTTGGACCTGGTTGAGGTTCACCAGGTTTGAGTTTTACTAAAAGCCTGTCCATTGAAGTTGGTTTTTGCCTTCTTCTAAGAATGTTCCTGAAGTGTGACATTGTCTGGTCATTCGACACAATACTGTTACAGCTTGTTAGAGCTTTATTGGAGGTGGGGTATATGCGGGTACTGTACACGGTGACTCATCCCGACCCATACAAGTTCTAGCAAGCGCGTCGTATCCCAAGCAAGACGTCGTATCCCAAGACATTTTTTTCTCGTCAAAACACGACGTATACCAAATTCGACGTATTCCAAAGCGGTCGTATACCGAGGTATGACTGTACCTTGTATGAACAAACATAAAACATCTATGTACCATCACATAAGGCACAATTTAAAGAGATTATGTTTTCATGCTTTTGCAGGATTTTGGCATTAGCTTGTAACTTCATAAAAAAATATTCTGCTAAAGTCACGTAGATGTTTTTGGTCCAATTTATCATGCGGAATGAGCAGAGCCCCATTCCACAAGAAATACCAACAGTGAATCATGACAGGGGGAATTGCAGCTGGGAAGAATAATAATGAACAGCTTTGATAGCACCTTATAAAATCTTAAGGTGCTATTCATCAATGATAATGGGGGGGGGGGGGGGGGGGGGTGGGCGATTGGTAAGAAGTTGGTGAGTTAAAATAGAAAACGCTTTCTGAAACAAATGTTGTGGGCGGGACCTGAAATTCCCGACAAAACTGGACTCCCTGACAACTATCGGCGGAGAGTTCCATGTCCAGGTGCCAAAACAGCAAAGGCCATTGCCCATTGTCCCGAGCTTCGTTTTGGGAATACAGAGGAGATCCAAGTCCACCAACCACATAATTCTTGTTGGAACGTAGGGGCACAGCCAGAACTTCTCAATGTACGGATATGCGAGATTTTTCAGGGCCTTGAACGTGAGGAGGACTTGAATTCAACATGGAATTTAACCGAATACTGGTACATTTATACAGGAACAAGAGTGATATGTTCTGAATGAGGAGCTTTGGTCAGGACCTTAGCAGCTACATCATTAATGGACTGGCGTTGACAGAGTACCTTACTGGAGGTTCTGGACATTCCCGACTGGCGTTAGCCATGGCGAGGAATTTAACTCAGGTTTTTGGGTTCATAGGGCAGTTTTTTTCTTCAAAAATAGATATTCTGGGCCAACAAAGAGGTGCTGTATCAAGTAGAATAAGAATATTAACTCATTTAATCGATTAGGAAGAAGTAGAAAATCTGCAATGGACAGGCAGTAGTGAGACGAAAGAAGTTGAAAGAGGTGATCAAAGGAAGGTTTTTTTCGGGGAAAAACCGAGAGGAAGGAAATTAATGGCGATCCTTAATGATGTTCAGTGAGGAAGGACTTGTGGACAGATGAAGAGGGCAGCAGAACCAGTGGAACTTGGAGGATAGAATTGTGCATCGGAAATGTCTATGGACAGAATACTCAATGATGATTGTCTGTTTACTAATTTATATACAGAACGTTGACTGAACAATGATATTATCGAAAAACATTTTACATATAATACGATCAGTATTTGTCTATCCAATGCTTGATGAGGACTCACCCACGGGAATAATAATTGCTTATGATCACATGGCACAACATCCCAGCTCACTCCTGCGGACTATTTTACTTGTTCCATATTATCAGCAATTATTATATTGGGTGTATTTTCTCCTTTCGCTGCTATTCACATTACCAGTCTTGTCCTTTCATCCTTTTTAGCAATGTATCTGAATTCTTAACACAACTTAGTCTGGTTATATGCCCAAGCCTAATTCATGTAATGTTAGATATTATGCTTCCGTTTTGCACGTGTTCCCTCGTATGTATTCTGGGTCTTTCAATGTAAATCTGAGCAAGCATCTTGCTACGTGTCTTTGGACATTTTAAAGTCTTGGTTCCATTTTCTGTCTGTCAGTCTGTATTTTTCGGATCCATATTCTACAGATGGCCAGTCAACACTGATTAAATGATAGCCTCTTCGAGTACATTCGTATGCTGCTTTTCATGATCAAGTTAGGCTTTTCAAAAGCACTTGATACTTTTTTTGCTTACCTTTCAACATTTTAATCCTGATTCGCCTTCAATAATTGAACTAGGTATACAATTTCTTCCATATCTTTGTGTCCTGCTCTTATTTTATGCATCTCTCAAACTTGTTGTATATTACTTTTGCTCACGTTTCTGATACAATCACCAACATCTATATCAAAGATAAAGACAAAGATCCTCTGTATAGCCTTAACAGGCTGTAGGGGCAAGTGCTGTTAGCGAGCACCTATGAAGGCCGGAACGGTACACAAGGGGGTGGGTGGCCGGCACCATGCCTGACCACCTTTGTCTCCCCAGTGACGATGTTTACACACCGCACCAGGTACTCATTTGAGGCTGAGTCGACCTAGAGGAGGCCCAGGACCGGTTAAGATAATCGTCACTGGTGTTGGCCGTGAGCGGGAATCGGGTGTGTACTCGGTGTGGGGATCGGGGGAGTTAGTGGCACTGCGCTTCCCTGACCTCATCATCTGCTTTTCCTGCTTTTTTCACCCCGGCTTCTCCCGACGCCGTGAATGACTCATTGCGGCTGGCCCGGTAACTTGTTTGTGCCCATACACTATTAAGCCAATTCAGGGGCACCGTGATGTAAATTGTCCTGCGAAGGTCGGGAAACCGTGGAACTTTCCTCATCGGGACCCTTTGGAATAAAAGCCGTTATGCCAAGCATTCCCACGCCAGGACACTTCGTGTGTACACTGTGTGTGTATTCAATGTGGGGGCCAGGAGGGGTCACGGCACTTGCAGAGTGACTTCGAGGCCGTGGCACCACAACTGTATATCATCCAAGTGTAAAGGAGAGCCGACACAAGATTGCAGGGGTTTCGTCTTTTAATCCTTTTCTCCCATCCACACCTGTCCCCAGCCGTCTCAATCTCGTTCCCGCCAAAAGCCCCCTCTCTCGATCACCCCTCCCACTAACCCTCCTATTGGTGGGAATCCTTCCCCTGACACCCCTACATCACCCCCCCCCCCCGGAGAAAAAAAAAACGTCCTCGATTCTGCCTCCTCCATGGACCATTTAAGTCTCCCCATGCCACCCACCACTGACAGTGACGACAGCCCTTAACCCCCCTACAACCATACAATGCAATATAACACAACAAAATCAATTGTGCGGCCTGCCCAGGTCTCCAGCCAGCGTCCCGTAACAGCCCGGACATCCACAGGCAGCAGATGACCGTGGCGGCCTCCTCCTTCGAAGGCCCTCTCGTCACGGTCCCTGGTTCGGTGGTGCCGGTGTTGCCTTGCCTGGCGCCGCTGTCTCTCTGGCCCCCGCTCGTGCCGCCGCTCCGTCAGGCCTCACATGGGGTGCTGTAGGTGACAAGGGAACACAGGGCACCGAACCCCCTGCCGGTCGGCGCGGGGTGGTCGGCGACCTTGGCCTGGGTAGGGATGATGATGATGATATTGGCAGTGATGTTGGTGGTGATATTGGTGAAGATGACGGTGGAGAGATGTATGGCTTAAGGCGGGTGGGGTGTACAAACCATCGTCGCTTACCCAGTTGGACCTGGACGCACTGCTGTCGGAGTGCTTTAATGACCTCGACCGGCCCTTTCCAGGGTCGGTGCAGCTTTGGTGAGAGGCCAACCGGCACCTGAGGACAGTGTAGCCATGCCTGGTCCCCGACTTTAAAGGGCTTGACTGTCACTGTCCTCTCCCGTATCCGTACATTACTCTCTTGGCTCGTGGCCGATGCGGCCTCGGCTGCTTGGCGGGCCTCTCTCAAATAAATGAGGGAGGTCTTTAGTGCCTTCGGCCATGCGTCAGCTCTTGCGGGAATGTCCGTCAGCTGCACCTCAATAGGCGGAACGGGATCCCGTCCGCACATCAGGAAAAACGGCAAGAACCCCGTTGCCGCGTGCGGGGCCACCCTGTACGCTGCTAAGACCGATGGAATGTGGAAGTCCCAGTCGGAATGGTTTTCGTCCACCACTTGGGACAGCATGGCCGCTATGGTGCGGTTAAGCCGCTCTACCATCCCATCGGTCTGGAGATGATACGGAGATTTTCGGACCTTTTTAGTGCCCAGGATAGAGCAGACGTCCTTCAATAGCCGTGAGGAGAAATTCCTGCCCTGATCCGTGAGCAACCGCTCCGGTGCCCCCTTATCAAGGACATAGCCTCCCACGAAGGCATCGGCGATGGTCTGTGCTGTTTGGTCCGGGAGGGCCCACGCCATCAGTCACCTCGTGCAGTACTCGACTCCGACCAACAGGTATTTATTTCCCCGTGGCATGACCGGCAGTGGTCCCAGGATGTCCAACGCAACCAATTCGTTGACCCTGGTCACCATGATGGGCTGTAGGGGCGCCCGGCTTACCCGGGGTGGCGGCTTTCGCCTCGCACATTCGACGCAGGTAGTGACCCATCGATGCACTTCAGTGGTCATACCTGGCCAAAAGTACCGACCCTGTAATGTGTACAGTGTCTTCCGCCCCGCCAGGTGCAGCAACTGGCGGCCGTGTACGTCCATCACCAATTGTTGACGCAGCGACTCCGGAACTACCAGGCATCGCCGGCGCCCTGTCGGGTCCCATCGCATGAGGAGGTCCTCCCATACGATGTACTCCTCCCCCCCTGCCTCTGCTGAGGCATGTAGCATTCGCAGTGGGGCTTCCTCCAGCTGTAGCCGTCTCCAATCGTCCAAGGTCAGCCCCAGGTCGTGGTCGGTCAGCTGGACCTCACCCTGTGCATCCTCCGCCGTGCGTACGGGAACGATGACCGTCCCCTCCAGCCTCGCCTCCTTGCAGCGTGCCCCGCCTGTGGTGCATGCACAAGGGCCCTGGGGCACCAGTCGGGACAATGCGTCTGCGTTGGCGTGTCTGGTCCCTTTGCGATGCACCACTTGGTACCTGTACTCCTGCAGGTGCTCTATCCATCTGGCCAGCTGGCCCAAAGGCTGGTCAATGCGGAGTGAATACTGCAAGGCCGCGTGGTCAGTGCGGACTGTAAATTTGCGACCATACAGGTAGGGTCGGAATTGCTGCACGAAGTGAACGACTGCCAGGAGTTCCCTACGTGTGACGCAGTAGCGCTGCTCCGCTGATGAAAGCACGCGACTACCATAGGCGATAACCACCTCCCGACCCTGCTGGACTTGCGACAAAACACTGCCGATGCCCACATCGCTGGTGTCCGTGTCCAGGATAAAGGGGAGGCCAACATCTGGAAAGGCCAATGGTGGTGCATCTGTCAGACATGAGCGCAGCTGCTGGAATGCCTCTTCCTCCAGAGGGCCCCAATAAAAGTCGCCGTCAACACGTGCAAGGGCTTGGCAATGGTTGCGAAGTTGGGTACAAACCGGCGGTAGTAAGAAACGAAACCCACAAACCGGCGTACCTCTGGAACCATTTTGGGAACAGCCCAGGCCCTCACGCAGGCCATCTTTTCCGGGTCTGTAGCCACTCCAGACTCACTGACAACGTGGCCCAAGTAGCGTACTGATGACTGCATAAGGTGGCACTTCGACGGCTTGAGCTTCAAGTTCGCATTCCGGAACCGCAGGAATACCTGACATAATCGGTCAATGTGTTCCTCGAATGATCGGCTGAAGACAATGACGTCATCCAGGTAGATGAGGCACGTTTCTCATTGGAGGCCTGCTAAGGCCAACTCCATTATGCGTTGGAACGTCGCCAGCGCAGTCTGGAGGCCCATAGGCAGGCAGTTCAACTCGAACAGGCCCTGTGGTGTCCGGAACGCTGTTTTAGGCCGGGAGTCCGCGTCTAGTGGGACCTGCCAGAACCCGGACAATAAATCCAGCGTACTGAAAAATGTTGCTCCCGCCAGTGCATCCAATGAGTCGTCGATGCGTGGTAGGGGATATGCGTCGGCCAGCGTGACGGCATTGAGGCGTCGGAAGTCCACACAGAATCTCAGTGATCTGTCTGACTTCTTGACTAGGACCACCGGTGCCCCCCAGGGACTCGAGGATGGCGAAATTATGTCGGCCCGCAGGATCTCCTGCACCGCTTGTTGAATGTGCCCTTTTTCCATTGGGCTCATTCTATATGTGTTTTGGCGCAAGGGTGCGGCGTCTCCCGTGTTGATGTGGTGCTGCGACAGATTTGTGCGCCCTAGGTCAAACGGTCCCCGGCTGAACACGTCCGAGAACTCATGCAATAACGAGTGCAGCTGGTGTTTCTGGTCGGGCGGCAATCCCGGCTCAGGCCCCGCCAGCTGGTCCATCCACGATTCGGCCCCTCTGTCCTCGGACTGGCTGATGCTGCCTACAAGCTCGGGCTCTGTCCCTGGGGCTCCTAGTGACAAGGGACTAACGTGGGCCAGAACTGTTCCCTCCTACACTGTCGCTGTTTTATCGGAGGTGTTCAGCACCTGAATGAACAGATGCTGGTTCCTCTGTACAATAGTTTCGGCTCCCACCAGCACATGGCGATCCATGGCAGCTGACGCCGGAGACACCAGGATGGGTGAGTCCGGTCGGGCTGTCACGAGGGGGGACCGATATCGCAGCGGAATTAGCATCTGGGCTGCTGGGGGAATGGAGACAGACTTACTGACCAGAGCCTGCACGTAGAGTACACCCCGGCTGGCCCCCTCCGCCTTTAGGAAATGGAGATGCGCTCCCTGGACTTCCACCCGCCCATTGGCCAGATCGATTTTCATTGGCATCCGCCTCAGAAAGTCTGTCCCCAACAGGCAGGGTACGGGCAACGTTGCGGAGACAAGGATGGGTCCTGCTACCGAAAGCTGCCCAATCTGTATTGGGGCTTCAACCTGGCCCAGGAAGCCCATGCTGCCTCCATTTTCTGCAATGAACGTCGTCTTGACGGGGACTAAAGGTCGGATTTTATCCGGCAGCATCTCGTGTATGGTGCTCGAGATGATCGTGGCTGATGCCCCCGTATCAACCAAGATACGTGCCGACACTCCCGCGATTTCACCGACCAGGACCAAGGTTCCTGACATGGCCGCTACCACCCGCCTTGCCAGCTTCCTCCATTGTGTGGCTGAGTCCGGCCACTGGATCGAAGATGGGGTTCCTCCCTTTGGAGGGTGAACGCGCCCTTGTTACATAGTGTGGGCTTCCCCCTGGGTTGCGGGCTGGGCTCTCTATGTGGTGCAAATTGCCCCCCCTTGGTGACGTAGGATGGGCTCCCCTTGTGGGGGGCGGTGGGGATTGGGGGGTGGGCCTTCCCGTGAGCCCCTCCCTTCTCCCCTCCCTTTCCTTTGTCACGGGGGCGTGGTCCGCCTGGTTCCGTCTCGCTCCGCCGCAAAGCGGTGGTGAAGCGGGCCGTGGAACTGCTCCAGGGCGCAATGTCAATCTTGTGTGCTGCCTCAGCCCAAGGGCCGTTGCCCCTGGCAACTCGCCGGCGTCGCAGGTAACTAGTGACGTCACTTCCGGTTGTGACGTCACGCCCGCCCGCGAAACCACGCCTGCCCGCGATGTCACGTCCGGCCG
This sequence comes from Lampetra fluviatilis, assembly GCF_964198595.1. Classification (NCBI taxonomy): domain Eukaryota; kingdom Metazoa; phylum Chordata; class Hyperoartia; order Petromyzontiformes; family Petromyzontidae; genus Lampetra; species Lampetra fluviatilis. The sequence goes on along the minus strand of NC_136276.1, from coordinate 22,080,553 downwards.
CGACGTCACTCCCGGCCGCGACGTCACTCCCGCCCACGACTTCACTTCCGCCCGCGACCTCACTTCCGCCCGCGACCTCACTTCCGCCCGCGACGTCACTTCCTCCCGCGACGTCACGCCCGCCCGCGACGCCACGTCCGGTCGCGACGTCCCTCCCGGCCCCGGCGCGATTCCCGGCGCGGTCCCCGGCCACGGTGCAATTCACGGCACGATCCACGACACCACTTTCGGCTGCGATGTCACTTCCGGATGCAACGTCACGTCCGTTCGCGACGCCACTTCTGGTCGCGACGCCACTTCTGGTCGCGACGCGATCACCGGCCCCGGCGCTATCCCTGGCGGGATCCCCTTCCCCCGACCAGGACAGTGGGGACAGGGGAACGACACCAACGGCGCCCACCCCGAGGAGACTCCAGGTGAGTTCGCGGCGTCGGGGTTGTAATTGCTCGGCCCGACCGAGAGGCCGGGCGGGACGGCGTCACTCGCCTGGATCCTGTCGGCGTTCGGCCCCGGCGGGTTCCAGGTGGCGTTGGCGGCCTCCGGCTCCGTGCGGCACCCCCTCGCCACATGCCCCTCTCGACCACAACGGTGGCAGACCCACGGGACGTTCCGTCGGGGGGGCTCGGCGCGATGTTGTAGATGCGGCTGCCAGCGATGAAACGGCTGGTCGCGCCCCTGGTCCCTCTGCTCCGCCAGTCCCCGGATCGCCGCGTACACCTCCTGCAGCGATGGCTCCGGCTCAGACGTCGGGGGTCCGTTCCCAGCTGCCCCGCAGGCAGCCTGTGGCGACGGTGCAGGTTCGGCGGTTGGTGTCGCTGGACCCAGTAGCGCCGCGGCAACGGCTCGGCTGCTCCCCCCCGCCGCGCCAGCCACCCGGCCCACGGGTGGTGCCTGGCCCATGACCTGCTCGTGGGCTTGGATGGTCTGGGCAGCCCACAGCGAGGTGCGTTCCTCCGGCGTCACTACGGGCATTACAACGCCAGCGCGGCAAGCGTAGGCGATGAGGTGCTCGACCACGAGGTCCTCGAGCGCTTCTTCAGCCAGGTGAGGGAAAGCCCTCCTCGCCAACACGAGCAGCGCACCCCTGTAGGCTAAAGGGGATTCTCTAGCCCCTCGCTGGCGGTCCTGGAACCGTTTAAAGGCTCCTTCCACCGGGCAATAGATCTCCCCCAAAGCCTCGTAGGCCGCCTGTAGCGTGGTCTTGCTGTGCGAGGGAAGGGAGGTGTAAGAGGAGAGTGCCTCTTCGCCCAGAACGGATGGCAAAGCTCGTAGTGCCTCTTCGTCTGTCCACTCGAGAGCGTGGAAGGCAGCCTCGAATCGGCGGACAAACCCCTCCCAATCTTCTTCCTCGGCCACGAACTTGTCGACGGGCCCCAGCCGATGCGGCCGTCCTGCCACCTGCTCTCCGTGTTGGGTATTTAGCCTTGGGGATTTTGGCGGGAGCAGCGGCGGCTGGCGTGACGAGGTTGGTTGTGGCTCCTGCCCGGCCGGCTGGTCGGCCTCCGGGTCCCGTGGCCTCTCCTCCCATAGTACGCGTGGGGGTGGGGGTCCCGGTTCAGGCGGGCCCCCCATAGGGAGCCTCTGCAGTAGCTCCTGGAGTGCCCTCTCCACGCGGGCCATGCGGTCCTCCATGGGGTCCTCCTGGCGATCCAGGCCCCCTGCTGCTGCTTCTGATAGCAGGCCCCCTTGTTGCCCAGGATGGGAAGGATCCCCGGCCCCTGCTTCCTCTTCTCTTGGCTCTTTTCCGCGGGGATTCTTCTTCGTAGCCATTGTAGATCCCACCGCTACCACCAGATGTAAAGGAGAGCCGACACAAGATTGCAGGGGTTTCGTCTTTTAATCCTTTTCTCCCATCCACACCTGTCCCCAGCCATCCCAATCTCGTTCCCGCCAAAAGCCCCCTCTTCCAGCCCATTCTCCCCTTACATCTACTCGATCACCCCTCCCACTAACCCTCCTACTGGTGGGAATCCTTCCCCTGACACCCCTACACAAGTATTGTCTCATTACCTCTTTAAGTGTTGGCTAGGCATAAGAGTAAAATGCAACAGTATATTTTCAAACATAAATGTCGGTGTAACTTTCTGACTTCATTTACTGTGTGTTTCCTAGGTGTTCAATGGCTGACAGCCCAACAGTCTGCTGAGGCTTTATTTGATTCAGTATCTGAATTTTCTACTCATAAGAAACCGAAGAAACTTAATATCATTCAGGTTATGGATGATAATCAAGGGACACTTCCGGCTTTTCATCAGGAAATACAGCGCAGACAGGAAAAGTCTACTGCTCAAGACAAGGGCTTCTGGTCTTATATGTCAAGTAAAGAGCGATGCAAATGCACAGTACACAACAGCTGGTCATTTCAGTATACGATTTAAGCATTACATTTTGTTCTTGCTTTCATTGATGAATGGTTTGCTATTCCACAGGAGGTTTTGGAAAATTGAAATCCATCGTGACAGTTACAAGCGAAGACCAGCAACAAACTCAGTCAAGCCAGATTCCATTTAGGATTGAACCAATCCACATTCAACTCACGTCTGACTCAGAAGACTGCTTCAATCTAGTAATTACGGAGATAGAGGGAAACTTAAATAAGGAAAAATGTGAAAGAGAGATAAATAATGAAGTTATTTTACAGTTTGGAGATGAGGAAAGAGAGAAAATATTTCTTTTGCAAGATAAAAACCAAGTTTTCATTACAATTGACACAAACGATAGTGGCTCAATAAAAATCCAAGGCAATACATCTGATGTAAGCCAGGTTTTTATTGAACTCCATGAAGTGATAAACAATGTAAGAAAGAGGATTGAGAAAACACAACTAGAAACTATGTTGTTTGATAAAGTCACTTGGATGTACCAACAACAGGAAACGTACATCCCATTCAGCCCCAAATCCAACGCCCTCATTGAAGAAGCTTATATAAATAAGGAGATTAAGGTTTTTATTGAAGAGTTTGGTAATAAGTCAGTGGTCAAGTTAAAAGAAAAAACCATGAACAATGAAGGTATAGAGGTTATGATTAAACGAAAACTTCCCACTGGTGAGTAAATGCACATTCAAAATAATGCCATAATAGTAGAAAGGTTTCTGCTCTTTAACACTTTATAAAATCTGTGATGGAAAAAACTGTCAAGTTTGATTAATAACTATTTTCCATCTCGTATAAACTACCTTATTTGTATTGTTCATTCCATGTTTGCTATATTTCCCGTTTGTTTAATCTCATCAACAATTTCTTTCATTTATATTGTATTTTTACTTTACTGTCTTGTTTGTAATGTCTGTATCCTTGTATTGCTTGTATCACTTTTTATTGTATCGCCTTTAACCTATATAGTTTTTAGTGTCGGTGCCATATGTATTGCCGTCCCATTTGTCGTGTCTGTCTCGTTTAAAACTATATTATCTCTACGGTCTATTTTGTCTATGCTATATTGTTTCTTTCTCATTCTGTCTGTCGTTTTTAATCAATTTATTTTGTCTTCACTGCACTGATTCATCAATACTCGATATTGTATGTTTTCTCATTATCGCATTGGTTCATATTTGTATTATCTAACGTGTTCAGTTTCGTGTGATTTGTCTGTCTCATATAATTTAATCAGGATATGGTATAACAAAAAAGATATATATAAGCCAAGCACAGGAGCAATTATGGTTTAGGAAGAGTTTATTTACCATCGGGAGAGCTCATCTTTATCCACTGTAATATGTGGGACCAATATTGGAGATCCTATGATCTGACATTTTACTGCAATCTGTGAGGTAAGATATTGTGGGTAACCGGCAAATGATTGGATGAATTTGGTGCATGACTTCTGTTATCTCCAAAGGAATTGCAGCTGATAGGAGTTAATGAAATAGCGCCCATTACCCGTGAATAAACTCATGGTAGTAGGACAGATTTGCCATGCAATTTCTCATATCTACGAAAAATCGCAGAAAACAGGAAATTCGTGGTGAGCGAGCACAAAAGCAACAAAGAGACAAACGCATCAAGATTGCAAAGAAAGAGTACAGGTTCCTTAAGGAATAGGGTAGAAATAACAAACCAATAATGTAATGGCTGCAAACAAAACATGTCTGAATAGAAAAAAAGCAAGAGGTGCCAGAAAGTTGTTTAGGTTCAGGTGCAAAAAAACTTCATATTTTAGTGACATAAACACACGCAAATTGAAACAGACTGCGTGAACAAGCCGGAAAAAGAGGCAACAGGAAAAAAGGTGCAGGTGCAAGTATGCTCTGTGTTTTGGTTTAATAAGGAAATAAAGAGGGGGAGTGAATGGAGGAGCCGAGCTGTCGATGAGCGGAGAGGTATTGCAGAAACCTGTAGCAGCAACGTGGAAAGATTTTTACCAAAGAAAGTTTTAGCAAATTGAAAATTTTAGGAGGAATAAGGAGGCACTTCTGAGGTTATGGGAGGATGTTAGAGGAATTAAGTGATCCTTGAGGTAATTGGCTTATATGCTTAAGATAACCTTTAGGACGTGTGAGGAGCTCACAGATCCTTGAAAGATCTGGATTCCCAATGGTAAGCTCCTCCAGCAGGTGAGGCGACGTTGGCTGGGTTGGGCCCAGGAACGGCAGGCCCAAGCAGCTTCTATTTGATGGATAGAGGAGGCTAAACGGGCATGGCATGGCTTAAGAGGAGATGGGCTAATGTGGTATGGTAGGATGTGGAGCCGATTGGACTTGCAAATGACTGGTATAAGATCGGCCTCTGTGGAGGTTGCTCATGAAGGATGCTACTGGGCAGTGAGAGGTAGTCGTCTTTGTGTGTGTCTGTCCGTGTCTCTGAGTGTTTTTGTGTCTGTGTTGTCTTGTATATGGTGTAATCAAAGCAAGTGCCGCCCATGCACTTGCTTTTTTAACAGTGCATTTTTTTAAAAATCGTAAATAACTCGCAGGCAACTGAACGTATTTGCTGCGTGACTCCCCTTACATGCAAAAAAAAATTGGAAATGGGATGCCATTCCATAAAGAAGTATGGGGAAAGTCACTGAAAATATAATTAATAGGGCCCGAGGATAATAAGAGTTTTAGAGGATCCTACAGCTGCTGCAAATAGGGCCACGAGTAAGAGGAGTTCTGTACATACTATTGGTCATATTCTAGAAAAGGCTAATTAATTTCAATTACTGTTCCATTATACCGAGGCTTTGTAGACTAGGAAAAATCATTGTAATTGGTAGTAAAATATGTACTTACAAATTTAATATTAGCAGTAATCGCCATTTATAAACATTAAACAGCAACACTGAGATTACATGAATAAAGTATCAAAAAACATATTAAAAGACGAGTCCGAGACGCTTTCACCAAGGTTATTCAGTAACAGGAGGTATTTTTTTTAAAGTGGATTGGAGAAACAAAGGCATAGATATTAATGGATAAATCATGCACCATCTCATATTTACACATATGATATCTCATAAGTCAAATTATGAACATTTTGTTTGAAAACTTTATTTTATGCCTTGCATGTCTCCGTTATTACTGCAGGATTATGTCTTATATTTTTACACTTGCGATCTATTGCGCTTTACACTGAGGAAGCAGAGAACATTGCTTTAAAAAAAGTATGGCTTTTCTTTGTGCATTGACAATGAAGTTTGCATTTAGGAAAATGTATTATGCTGGGGCAGTGAAGTATCCTCTTGTTCTCTTAAAAATGGCAGTCCTGCAAAAGTCTGACAAACACTCAGGATTGCTAAAAATTAACATTCTACCATTGTATGGGGCATGTAGCTTGCCACTTCTGCATCCTGTCGGTTGGGTTTTGTTTTGGGGTCCTGAATGGAGGATTTTTTTAATGATTGAGTGAAAATGGAAAAGTTATAACAAATAGAACAATATACTGTAGCAAGCAAACAGAGGTGGCAGGTTTGCCAAATGGGATATTGCATAGCATGCAATCTATATTCTATGTTATGTTAATGGAATTCTTCTTGGCAAAAGATAGTATTTTTAATTCAGTACTACCTTATGTACAATTTGATTGTTGATTTTCATAATTATTGTCCTCCTGCAGACAATATTCCTGTTGAATGGGCAGACATGAGTAATTTGGGACAGAAAAAGTTTATGAATGTAAACCTGCTGCCTTCATCTAGTTTGTACAAAAGAATTGCTCAAGACTTCACTTCCTCACTTGAACTCACCAGCACTGCAGCTCTCGTGATTGAAGAGGTTAGTTATTATGTAATAATTCACGTTATAACTGTTCATCTATAATTTTAACCTAGCTATGAATGTGTAGGGATCATTTAGCATGATCAAAATGACAAAATAAAGAACTAATCAAATTAAAAATAGCTAAACAGAGGGAATGGGAATACGTGTACCCTTGTTATATTTATGCAACTGTTTATGTTAATATTGGATTTCAACTATTACTTTTCATTGAATGTCCCATGTAAACAGATAATCCACATTCAAAACCCATCACTCTGGAATGGGTACATGACAAAGAAAAAATCATTAGAAGATGTTGTGAAAAATGTTAACATTGAAAAGATTCTCTACCATGGGACCTCTCATAAGACTTGTGAAAACATCAATGCCAATGGATTTAACAGAGCCTACTGTGGAAAAAATGGTAAATACTCTACTTCCACCTCACGTATTTTTAGGTTTGATTTTCAACAAGCATTTTAATTTGCATTATGTAAAAAATATTAAAAGATTGTATTGCTCTGCTTTTCTCATTTGAGCAAAATATAGCAACTGAGCACAATCCCAGTTATTATCTTACATAATCAGATGTATTACTGGTTTAAATCCATGTCAGCGTACTCAGTGAAGACTGCTGAAATCCTGAATTGTAATCCTGATATCAAACCACTGGCCTATCGTGAAGCAGTTTTGGCCATCATTTCGTATTATTATATGTGAAACATTTGCACATTTTGTGATAAATGGCTGTCATTTGTAACCAATATACCGAACACTTCCATTTACTGAAGTTCAATCTTTATAGGTTGTATACTCTAGCGTTGCTCTGTATTAGGGTTTCAAGTCCATCATGTTAATCTACTCTGACTATACATAAAGATTTTATAAACTGCTCAAACCTCCTGTGCATACCAAGCAGAGCACTGTAGTAGATTCCCTGGCGTATTCTCCTGGCATATCACGCAGTTGGCTCAAATTTGTAGGGCACACTGCAGGATGGTTTGGTTGGAATTTACTGATGTCCTCGTACTAAAATATACTTCTATAATTTACATTCTTCAGATTATGTACAAATTAAGCTGTGTAACAAAACAAAAGAAATAAGCTTAAGATCCACCATCACTCTCGCCAGACCTATGTATTGAGCTTTGTCAGGTTTTCAGAGAATCATCAAGCATTTGACTCACAAACTGAAAAAAATGCATAATGTAGGAAAAGTATATGTCGTCATAATGTGTTATATTATTTAATTGCCCTCTTGAATCAATCACAGCCAGATTACAATCTGTAAAAAATACATAAGCTCGCTTGGTCCAAAATATGTTTAAAATGGCCATTGAAATCCTCCTCTGTGACTTAGATTTTCATAAATCTATATCTATATATAAGGGAAATTTGTGAAAATGTTTGTCTGTTCGAAATGTTTAGCATACTTCCCAACATGCAACAAACTTGAAATTTGGCATGTGGGTAGTTTCCAGACTGTACACGACGCAAAAAGTATAAAAATTAACTTTTGTATATTTTTTTTTTGGGGGGGGGGGGGGGGCGCAATAATGGATATATATTGCACGGCAAGTGAGCGGTGACGTCACATCTGTGACACATCTGTGACGTCATATCTGTGATGTCACCTGCATGCGGCAGCGTTACGCAGTGTGCCTGCTGACGTCACGCATCCCCCCCCCAACCCTCTGCGTAGGCCGTGTATCCCGCACAAATGCGCGGCATAGCTGTCTCGATTTTCTAAGGGAACGGAACTATTTTCAGCTCGCCACGTCATTCCCTTCCCGAGTTGCCTGCTTAATGTTCAATTTCCTTGAGTGAAAAACATCCGATTTAGTTAAATTGATTTGTTTCGGATTTTTTCTTTCTTGCAAGCATCAATTTTTTCGGGGGTTTCCACTCAAATATAGGGGAATATTAAATTAATCCAAGACAAGAATCCAAGTACCGGGCGTAGTTGGGTAGTAAAACTAGTTAGGTATATTTGGTATTGATGGTTGCCATTTTGAAATAGAAGCAGGCAAGGTTTATTTCAGCCTCCCTAAGATGTTTTGTTTATATTAATTTAACACATACCACACAAGTGCACAGTTGCTTCATATCATGTCATCTGATGCCATTTGGTTGGGACTGTTTCATCTTTTGTAATTAATGAAAGGGGATTCCACCACTTTAAAAAGCGATTAAAATTTGCATAGCTTCTACATTTGAAATGAACAAAATTGGATGTAACTAGGAATAAAAGAAAGAACGTCATGTATTTAGATGTACAGTAATACCTAGATTAACGAAGCTCCTTTATCACGAAGTTGGTCATGGAGTGTCCCTTCGCCACGATATTTTTGCTAAAATGAAAAAAAAAAATTTGAAATCATACAAAGCGATTAATAAGAGTCAAGATTTAAACCCTGCGCATACCCTGTAAACACAACCGAGCGGAGTTTTACTGGACATTATCAACAGGCAACCAGCGGCACGCTTCACCAGTCTTCCGTGTCCCGCCTGCCATCGATCAAGATCCTCGTGTTCCTAATTTGTTATCGTGTTCTTTGCAGTGATACTGTGATTTTTACTACCCACATTATGTCATGCAACCGACAATCTAATGCTAGCTGCCTAATTCGGCAAAGAATGCAGCGTAAATCCATCTCTTTGGAAACGAAAATGCAGATCATGAGGGAGAGATGAAAAGTTAAGTGGTGCATTCGTTAGGGTTGTCGCAGTCCACCTTAAAGACAACGTGAAGGCTACTGTACAGCAATGGTTCCTATTGTACCCCCCTCTGAAGTCCTGGAATGCATCCCTATGCCTCCCACATCATATCTATACCTCTAGCAACGACGTTTCTAATAACGAAGTGACATCATGGAATACATCTACTTAGCAAGCCCATAAATGTATAATTGGTAAAATACATGAATTGATGTTAAATATAGGTATACCTTATTGTTCAACACAATGGAATAATCTAACATGCAATGCACTTTAAAATAAACTCACAGCAGATTCACTGCTTTAATGTTACATGTATACACCACTGCCAGTGTCATTCTAAACATTAACAGCTGCTATGGGGATTTATATTTTACAGCTACATTGTATGGAGATGGCGTGTACTTTGCAGTTAAAGCTGATTATTCTGCAAATGACACATACTCGCCACCTGATGGAAATGGTTCCAAGTACATTTACACGGCACGTGTACTGACTGGAAAATATACCATTGGAAAGGAAGGAATGAAACAACCTCCACCCATAGATGAGAGGATAAGCTCCGTGCAATTGTTTGACAGCGTTACAGACAACTTAACCAATCCAGAATTATTTGTTATATTTCACGACAGCGACGCTTACCCTGAATATCTCATCAAGTTCCAGTTTCCTTAGACCAAGAATGTGACACTTTTGTGGCATCCACGCCACGTTGGCAAATACTGTTTCGCTTGGGAATCCTCGATCTTAAAAACTGAATTACCGCATTTAGATTTTATGGTTTGCAAGCCATCGTTGGGCCAAATGCATGTTACACGATTTTAGTAGGTTCTTTCAGATTATGGAGATCGCTGGGATGAGGTTAAGGGTGTATTGTATAGCTTTAAAATTTATGGTATTCTATTGTGGGTTGTTTTATTTTGTTATACAGTAACCAATTAATAAAATGTTTAGCTTTAACATTTATGGTATTCTATTATGAGTTGTTTTATTTTGTTATACGGTAACCAATTAATACAATTTAAACATTTCACATTAAATTTTAACTATATGCCACATCACTTTTCAATAAGCAAAAATGTATGTAGAGACATCCAGACTACAGAGAGCAATACTTCTCTTGACACCCCAATGTTTGGGGATGTTTATAGTGTGTCAAACGACTAAGGGCCTGATTCAAATTGTCATTTTGGTTGTGATTCCATAACTTTTTTGCAGAATGGTGGCCAATTTCAGATACAATCAGAAACTTGTATTTTACAATGTTTGTACAGCCAATTTGGCAGTTTTATAAAATGTCCATGTGATCCACCAATTATTGCCTTAAAGGGACTGCAAGCAGTATGCGCAAACCACAGTAGTCACTCATTTGAAGCTGAGTCGACCTTAAAGAGACTCAGAACAGGTTGTGAAACTACTTGCCACCGAATGTGTGCCGTGGTTCGTAGTACATTCCCAAATCACTGTGCTCCAAACCTTACACACACAAACATCAACAGAAACAACAACAAAAGCTTCCATTTGCCACTAAGCGGCAGTGACATCATCAGGGCGCTTGTGCCAAGCTAGGTAAACTTTGAGGTCACGTGAAGTGTGGAAAGCTCACTTGCAGATCACAGGACAGAAACAGGTGTTGTGGGTTGACTGAGATGACAATTGTCTACACACACAGAATAAAAGATACACATTTATATACACGGACATTTGTACACGCAACACATGCTTATGCATACAAATACAATGATTCACCATGTCTGTTAGACTTTTTAGATCAATTATGTTGTGGTGAGATGGGTGGTATGCAATAATGTCGTATGCACCCAGTGACCTGAATTAATTTACTGGCTCATGGCTAATGGGTTTCTCATCACTGGAATGACCACCTTTTATTTTATTCGAACTTACCGCTTCCTGAAGGCAGCATCATCATTCCCCTCAAATAACTTTCTCACCTACTTCACGGTCTCCCCATCAGTTGGTGCTCACAGGCCATTTCAACAGTTCGGATTTGACTGCACCCATCGTCGATAGTTGGTCTCGAGGCAATTTTGCCTGCCACAACGGGGTAGTCGCCAACGCTGGCACAACCCAGGTATCTTCCACAGCCACCAAGGGCACGTTCGATCTCTTCATTTAACCTGTCCTTGGCTGTTGTCTCTCTACGTGACTTTACCGAAAAAAACCCTAAGATTATGAATCATTGCAGTCACGAAAGCTTCAAATCTAAAAAAGGTAAGTATGATTTGGGTTGCTCCCACTATCCCTATACTAACTCCAACCCTGTACCGTTACTCTATGGGCCCTTCAAAGGCTTTTACGTATTCTTTGGTTGATCATTGGTTTTTTACCCTTTCATCTGGCAACAAAACTGACACCTTTTTTTTTACAAGGAGTCATGTTTGCATAGACCACAATACCTGCAGTCATAATGCAAACAAAAAAATAACTCTGATAATGTATGCACTGTCCTTGAAGTTGATTGGTCCACACCCGAGACAGCTTTCCTCAGAGCCTAGTCTCACATGGTGTTGGACCAGATGAGTGCGCCTTTTGGCGTCATCTGGCCCAACACCATGTGTTGGGCCAGAGGGGGACTTTAGTGACCAGGTTGACCTGCCGGCGGCGGGGGAAGGTGAGAGGGAGGCATGGCGAGGGGTTGAGAGGAGGGTGGCGGAGGCACGGTGAGTGGCGGAAGTGGAGGGGAGGGTGGGAGCTGATGGGGTGGACGATGGGGACCGAGGAGGAAGAGGTATGGTGCCGGGGGGCGGGGGGGGTGAGCAAACCCGAACAGAGGGTGGGGGACGAGGCCAGGGAGGTGCCAGCGGGACGGGGGTTGCGGGAGGCCCAGGGGGTGAAGACGGCAGTGGACGCTGGACCGGTGGGTGCTGCGAGGCCACCGGAACGAGCAGGGAGGTGGCGCGGTGGGGCAGGGGCGAGCCTAACGCCACCTCTTGTCAGACGGCATAATTGTGTCAGGGTGGTGTTTAAGGACGATGTGGCAGAGGAGGTGACAATCGACCGGGCGACCTTTGTACGGTCGGTAGTGATGGAGCTGTTACAAATAGAGTCAACGGACCTGTACTGCTTGATAGCTTTGCCGGGAGGGAGGGCCTTTGATGTTAGTTTCAACTCAAGCCTCCTGCTGCAGAGCTTCTTGACCCGCTTCGAGAAGGGGGAGGAGAAGCCTCTGGCGTCGATGAAGTTGCAGCTGCTATCGGAGCTGGATACAAAGGTGGTAACCGTCTTCCTATATAATGAGGCTTTACACGACCATGACGTGGAGGTCTGGTTCAGGCAGCATTGCTTGATATTGTCGGGCTGTAAAAAGGTACAGGATCCGGTGGGGATATGGACAGGGGCTAGGCAATGGAGGGTGCGTCTGAAGACAGAGCGGGGGGGGGGGGGGTCCTGAGACACATCCCGAGCGCCCTGAATATTGGCGGTAGCCGGGGATACGTAGTATATGCGGGACAACCTAAGCTGTGTATGAGGTGTGGGGTATGCGGACATCTGGCGGCAGCGTGCGAGGCGAGGGTTTGCTATAGGTGTAAGGCACTGGACCACGTGGTGGAGGAGTGCAGTGTTCTGTAACCTCTGTGGCAGCAGAGAGCATTTGTACAGAAGCTGTCCAGAATCATATGCCAACAGGGTTAGGGCTTATAGGAGTGGGGGGGGGGGCGAAGGATGAGGAGGGGGGTATGACCAGACAGGGGCCGGACAGGGAATTCCTGAGGGAGGAGATAGGTGAGGTGACCGAGCAGCGGCCACCGGCGACTGGCGGAGCGGGAGAGGGGGAGAGGTCCACGGAAAGAGAGGAATCAACATCGAGCAAGCAGGAGGGGGGGCTGGCAGGAGAGGGGAGTGACGGCATGTGCAGCGTCTCCGAGACGACCGTGGCAGACGGCGGAGGCAGTGGAGGAGGAGGAGGGAAAAGGGGAACGATAGGAGGAGGAAGGCGGCGGCGAGGCATGGGAGGGACCAACCAGAAGGAAGAGGAAGTTACCGAGAGCCCCAAAGAGAGTCGCCCCTTCATGCGGCACTGAACCCTCGGACTCTTCGCTGGACACGGAGGCCTCGAGGGAGGGGATGGAGGAAATGGTGGGGAGCCGGCGCAGGGGGAAACCCTTGAGGACAAGGGGCAAGATGAAGCTGCGGGAGCTGGCGGACGAAAGCTGCTACAGAGGGCGAGTGGGGAGGTTGGAGTCAGACTGAGACACATTCTGGCATGGACCTTACTGTGGCGTCTGTGAATGTGAGAAGTTTGAAGAGCAAGGGGAGGAGAGGAGCGATAATGCAGCTTTTGCAGGCCACCAAGAGGGATGTGGTCTTCCTCCAGGAATGTCACTTGCCGTACACCCTGGGCCGGGAGAAACTGTTTGAGGACTGGGACGGCTACTACTTTTGGTCGGGGAGCATTGAAAACCAATGCACGGGGGTGGTTACCCTCCTAGGTAGGAGGGGTATACAGATAGTGGGGTCCCAAGAGGTTATTCCGGGCCGTCTCCATTATGTGGACGTGTCTTATGGGGATGCAGAACTGAGACTGATAAATGTGTAATGGGGGGTGATTTTAATTGCCCGTTGTGCCTGGCAGACATGCTATCGGTGGCTGGGAGGAGGAAGCTTGACCCTTCCTCTCGGAAGTTGAAGGAGCTGATGGAGGACTTTGAAATGACTGATGCCTTCAGAAAGATGCACCCAATGAGACCAGGATATATGTGGTCGGATAAGGGCGGTGGAACGCAATCGCGAATAGATTTCCTTTTTGAATCTGCTAATGTGAGGGTGGATAGGGCAGATTTTGAACCTTTCCCCTTTTCAGACCACAATTATGTAAAGGCAAAGCTCGATATTCCAGGTGGCCTGAAAATAGGGAAGGGGACCTGGAAGATGAATGTGAGCCTGTTGGCAGACGGAAAGGTGGTGGAGGACTTCGTAAGGCGGTATGAAGACTGGACGACCCTGCAGGAATGCTTCGCCACGAGGATGGAGTGGTGGAGTATGGTGAAGGGCCGGATAAAGGCTCTCTTCCAGACATATAGCAGGGGGAGGAGCGTGAAGAGGGAGCTGCAGCTGTGGAATGACAGGATCGAGAAGAGGTACAGGTTACTTGAGCTGGGATTCCCGGTGGGCGAGGACATAGAGAGGTTGAAGGGGAGGTTATCCTCGGTATTGGAGAGGAGAGCCAAGCAGCTGGTATACAGGGCAAGGGTCAGGGCAACGGAACAGGGGGAGTAGTGTACGAGATTCTTCTTTAAGAAATGCAGGGCAGAAGATAACACAGTTAGGGAATTGGTGAGTCCGACTAGAGGCAGGCAGGCAACGACTGAGGGTATGATAGAGATAGCGAGGGATTACTATGGGGAGTTGTATGGGAGGAAGGGAACGGATAAGGGGATGCGGGAGGCACTGCTGGGGGAGCTGAGATATGAGGTTAGGAACCCAGAGGTACTGGGAGAGAGGATCCAGTTGGGGGAAGTGGAGGGGGCGGTGAGGATGCAAAACAGGAATAGGACGCCGGGACTGGATGGAATTCCGGCGGAATTCTACATCACATTCTGGGATTTGTTGAAGGGGGATATGCTGCAGATGTGCAGGGAGACACTGCAGGGCGGCCTGGTGCCAGAAACAAGTGTGAGCGGCTTATCACACTGATGTATAAGGGGAAGGGGGACCGGAGAGATTTGGGAAACTGGCGTCCAGTTACGCTCCTGAACTCGGACTACAAGATTATAGCGAAGATAGTCGCGACGCGCTTGGGGAAGGTGGTGGAGGGGGCGATCGAGCCCAACCAGACGTGCGTGGTGCCAGGAAGGAGGATTTCGGACTCCCTGATTTTATTAAGGGAGGCGATCGAGGTGGAAGAAGAGAGGGGGTGCCCCCTGGGACTCCTTAGCCTGGACCTTGAGAAGGCTTTTGACCGCCTCTCGCACGAGTATATGTTCGCAGTGCTGGAAAGAATGGGAGTGAGGGGGCCCTTGGTCGACTGGGTGAGGCGTCTTTACCAAGGGCTCAGGACCAGACTACTGATAAATGCGGAGCTGTCGGGGACAATCCCAGTAGAGTCAGGGGTGAGGCAGGGGTGCCCGATGTCCGCGGTTCTATTTGTAATGTGTATGGAACCCCTTGCACAGGCAATGAGAAACAGCCAAGGGATTAGGGGAGTGACCATCCCTGGGAATAAGGAACAGGGGAAGGTGGCGTTGTATATGGATGACATAGTCGTGCTCTGTAGGGACGTGGCATCAGTGTGGGGGGCCATGAAGGAGACAAACCGCATCGGCCTGGCCTCCGGCTTGAAGGTGAACGCGAGGAAGAGCGGACTGATGGTCTTCGGGGACCCGAGATTGTTCGAGGGCCTGCCGCCTGAGTTGGGGGTACAGACGGAGGAGGTCAGGGTCTTAGGGGTTTCTTTTTGCCGAGGATGGGAGGATAGGGCAGGTGAGGGGACAGTTAGGTAGGTAGGCCGGGAGACGGCTTACGATGGAAGGGAGGATTCTGGTGGAGAGGGTGGAGGTGTTACCAACACTTAACTACCTCGCATATGTGTACCCGCCAGGTAGGAGGGAGGTAAGGATTTTGGAATCGGTGTTGTTTAGGTTCATTTGGGGGGGACGGATGGATAGAGTGAAGAGGGAGGTGATGTGTAAACGCGTCGAGAACGGGGGGAGGGGTGACTCAAATGTTGCGTGTGCTCTGTCTTCAATTTTTGTGTGCAACACTCTGAGGTTGTTTTTTTTCCAAAGGGCCCCGGGGGAAGGCCGCTTGTTATTTGAGGTATCGCCTGACGTGGCTCCTGAGGGGGCTTGGGATGACCCAATTGGCGAAGGGTATACCCTTGGCCTGGCCACAGGGTTGGCTGAACGCGGTGGTGGTGACTACATCAAAGAGTACGGTTTGAGTCAGAGAGGGGGACCGTGGAACCCCAGGGAGGTGTTGGCCGAAGTAAACGAAGGGGAGGCCTGCGAGGGGGTGATGGGCGCAAAGAGGGCTGTGCACCGTCAAGTGTGGAGGAACACTTCATCAACGGCGCTCACAAAGGAACAGAGGGATCTGTCCTGGTTGGCGGTGCGGGATAGATTGGGGACGAGGGGCTTCATGTTTTCCCGCCGAATGGCACGTTCCCCCAAATGCCCGAGGGGATGCAGCGCAGATGAGGATGCGGTGCACGTCATGGTGAAGTGTCCCTTTGCACAGGAGGTGTGGAGACGGAGCGGTCCGCTTTTGTCCCGGTTTTACCCGGCGCAGGTGTCAATGCGGGACATTATGTGGGGAGTCTTAAGGGGGGTGGGGGAAGGTGACAAAGATCGGGCGTGGGCCATAATAGGTGCGACGAAGGAGGCCTTGTGGAGGGCGCGCAGAAAGGAGCTGGATGGGACCTCTATGTCACCTTTGGGGGTGTGTTACTGGGCGAGGAGGTTGCTAGAAAGGGTGATGGAAGTGGATTGGGTTGGGCTGGGATACAAGGCCACAGGTGTGAAGTGGAAGTGGCCCCTACCAGGGATGGGGAAGGGACGGTGAGGGAAGGCCATGCGCATTTTGCGGCCTGCTGAGTTGTACGGGCGAGGAATGTCCGTGTTCAGTCGGGGGAAGGCGATGTGGTGGAGCGTTGCGCGGGTGAATGGTGGTGGTGACGGTGGTTAAAGGGGCGCGAGGCGGTGGGCGTTGCGGTGGCTGGCTTTTGTTGTATTGTATGTGGGTGGTGCCCGCGGATGTGACGCAGATTGGAAGGGGCCTTTCGTGGCGCCCGGGATGGAGTGTTGTTTCCAGTGATTTCTTTGGTTTTCTTTGTGTTCGCTGAGAAGGTAATAAAAACTTTTAAATCGGTCCTCCCTGGGCAAGGCTCATCCATTGCACTGCGGGTGGGTTGACCCGTGCGATTTCCCCAAATGCGGGAAACTCGACTGTGTAATTTGTGGTACTGGGGGACTGCGTTTGCGCTATCCCCCGATAATAATGAAAAAATATATATATTTTAGTCGCATTAGAGGTTTATAACATGCAAAAAATTGTTCGCAGGAGCGATAATGGCGAAAGTCATCATTTTTTGTGAATGCAGTTAGCCGGAACAAACTGTTGCCATCGTTAAACTAGTTACTACTATAATGAGCCATTAATGTCTGTGTGTCCCTCGTGTGACGTCACTCCACATCGAACAGCCCCCCTCATTAATAATCATGAAGAATAATCATGAAGAGGTGACTTCCTCCAAATGGACACTCCACCATTAATAATATTTGGCGGGTGACATCACTCCACATGGGGACGCGAGGTGCCTCCTCCGCCCTCCTCAGCGTCAACTTACAACCCTCACTCCAAAGGCAGAACCCTCACGTCACGCGATCTCCGTAACGCTATTGAGACATAGAAGTAAAAGGACGTCATGATGACTAAGGCGTTATACGTGTTAAATGAAATGAGTCTGTGTCACCGCGGCCTTACAAATTGCACACAAATTCATGCAATGAATATCACGTCGCGGTCTGCTTTTCACTTGCAAGATTCAGATTTACTCAAATACACCCGTCCTTGGACGGGCAAATCGCTAGTTGGAAATGTTTGGCCTGCTTTCGCAAACATATTTATTTTTTACAAAATGCACATGTGGCAATACACTCATCAGTTGTGGACTTAACATCAATAATGATTAAATGAAAGAACATGAGAATTTATTTTCGCATGGGTCAAGGAAACTGTTTGATCATACTTCGCCACTTTGGCCAGGGACTGGTTCAAATATCAGATTATGATGCTAGACGTGGCCAGGATTCTCATCGCCCGACAAAACTTACAGAACCAGAGGTGAAAACCTCTAATCTAGTAACGCCACTTGTGTCGTGAGCTAACATTACCCAGAATACGTTTTTTAGGGGCTTTGCCCAAAAACCTGACCGTCAGTTAAGTGTTTAATAATAAAAAAAAATGGTTAATTTCCTTTACAAATTAGCGTTTTAATCATATAGTTTTCATTTTTAACATTCATTTATTTCACTTTTATTTTTTATTACAGCCACGTAAAAGCTGGGCTTAACATTTTCGTGACTGCAAAAATGCACATTCTATGGTTCTTTACCGAAAGAACCATAGAATATGTAAAAGCTTTTGAAGGGCCCATAGAGTAAATGTACAGGGTTCTGGTTCGTATCGGGATAGTGGGAGCAACCCAACTCATACTTACCTGACAGGGGCGGCACCATGATCAGTTAGGTGGTCCTCGCAGGGCGAGGCTCATCCATTGCACTGCGGGTGGGTTGACCCCTGCGATTTCCCCAAATGCGGGAAACTCGACTGTGTAATTTGTGGTACTGGGGGACTGCGTTCGCGCTATCCCCCGATAATAATGAAAAAATATATATTTTAGTCGCATTAAAGTTTTATAACATTCCAAAAATTGCGCGCAGGAGCGATAATAGCGAAAGTCATTATTTTTTTGACTGCAGTGAGCCAGAACAAACTGTTGACATCGTTAAACTAGTTACTACTATAATGAGCCATGAATGTCTGTGTCCCTCGTGTGACGTCACTCCACGTTGGCCAGCCCCCCTCATTAATGATTATGAACAGGTGACGTCCTACACATGGTGCCCCGTCATTAATAACCATAAGCGGGTGACGTTACTCCACATCGAACAGCCCCCTTCATTAATGATCATGAACAGGTGACTTCCTCCAAATGGACACTCCACCATTAATAATAATTAGCGGTTGACGTCACTCCACATGGGGGCGCGAGGTGCCTCCTCCCCCCTCCTCAGCGTCAACTTACAACCCTCACTCCAAAGGCAGAACCCTCACGTCACGCGATCTCCGTAACGCTATTGAGACATAGAAGTAAAAGGACGTCATGATGACTAAGGCGTTATACGTGTTAAATGAAATAAGTCTGTGTCACCGCGGCCTTACAAATTGCACACAAATTCATGCAATGAATATCACGTCGCGGTCTGCTTTTCACTTGCAAGATTCAGATTTACTCAAATACACCCGTCCTTGGACGGGCAAAGCGCTAGTTGGAAATGTTTGGCCTGCTCCCGCAAACATATTTATTTTTTACAAAATGCACATGTGGAAATACACTCATCAGTTGTGGAGTTAACATCAATAATGATGAAATGAAAGAACATGATAATTTATTTTCGCATGGGTCAAGGAGACTGTTTGATCATACTTCGCCACTTTGCCCAGGGACTGGTTCAAATATCAGATTATGATGCTAGATGTGGCCAGGATTCTCATCGCCCGACAAAACTTACAGAACCAGAGGTGAAAACCTCTAATCTAGAGACGCCACTTGCCCGTGAGCTAACATTACCCAGAATAAGTTTTTTAGGGGCTTTGCCCAAAAACCTGACCGTCAGTTAAGTGTTTAATAATTAAAAAATGGTTAATTTCCTTTACATATTAGCGTTTTAATCATATAGTTTCATTTTTAACATTCATTTATTTCACTTTTATGTTTTATTACAGCCACGTAAAAGCTGGGCTTAAAATTTTCGTGACTGCAAAAATTCACAACCTATGGTTCTTTACCGAAAGAACCATAGAATATGTAAAAGCCTTTGAAGGGCCCATAGAGTAAAGGTACAGAATTCTGGTTCGTATCGGGATAGTGGGAGCAACCCAACTCATACTTACCTGACAGGGGCGGCACCATGATCAGTTAGGTGGTCCTCCCAGGGCAAGGCTCATCCATTGCACTGCGGGTGGGTTGACCCCTGCGATTTCCCCAAATGCGGGAAACTCGACTGTGTAATTTGTGGGACTGGGGGACTGCGTTCGCGCTATCCCCCGATAATAATGAAAATATATATATATATATTTTAGCCGCATTAAAGTTTGATAACATGGCAAAAATTGCGCGCAGGAGCGATAATGGTGAAAGTCATTATTTTTTTTACTGCAGTGAGCCAGAACAAACTGTTGCCATCGTTAAACTAGTTACTACTATAATGAGCCATGAATGTCTGTGTGTCCTTCGTGTGACGTCACTCCACGTCCGCCAGCCCCCCTCATTAATGATCATGAACAGGTGACTTCCTCCAAATGGACACTCCACCATTAATAATAATTAGCGGGTGACGTCACTCCACATGGGGGCGCGAGGTGCCTCCTCCCCCCTCCTCAGCGTCAACTTACAACCCTCACTCCAAAGGCAGAACCCTCACGTCACGCGATCTCCGTAACGCTATTGAGACATAGAAGTAAAAGGACGTCATGATGACTAAGGCGTTATACGTGTTAAATGAAATAAGTCTGTGTCACCGCGGCCTTACAAATTGCACACAAATTCATGCAATGAATATCACGTCGCGGTCTGCTTTTCACTTGCAAGATTCAGATTTACTCAAATACACCCGTCCTTGGACGGGCAAAGCGCTAGTTGGAAATGTTTGGCCTGCTCCCGCAAACATATTTATTTTTTACAAAATGCACATGTGGAAATACACTCATCAGTTGTGGAGTTAACATCAATAATGATGAAATGAAAGAACATGATAATTTATTTTCGCATGGGTCAAGGAGACTGTTTGATCATACTTCGCCACTTTGCCCAGGGACTGGTTCAAATATCAGATTATGATGCTAGATGTGGCCAGGATTCTCATCGCCCGACAAAACTTACAGAACCAGAGGTGAAAACCTCTAATCTAGTAACGCCATTGTGTCGTGAGCTAACATTACCCAGAATACGTTTTTTAGGGGCTTTGCCCAAAAACCTGACCGTCAGTTAAGTGTTTAATAATAAAAAAAAATTGTTAATTTCCTTTACTAATTAGCGTTTTAATCACGTAGTTTTCATTTTTAACATTCATTTATTTCACTTTTATTTTTAATTACAGCCACGTAAAAGCTGGGGTTAACATTTTCGTGACTGCAAAAATGCACATTCTATGGTTTTTTACCGAAAGAACATAGAATATGTGAAAGCTTTTGAAGGGCCCATAGAGTAAAGGTACAGGGTTCTGGTTCGTATCGTGATAGTGGGAGCAACCCAACCCATACTTACCTGACAGGGGCAGCACCATGATCAGTTAGGTGGTCCTCCCAGGGCGAGGCTCATCCATTGCACTGCGGGTGGGTTGACCCCTGCGATTTCCCCAAATGCGGGAAACTCGACTGTGTAATTTGTGGTACTGGGGGACTGCGTTCGCGCTATCCCCCGATAATAATGAAACAATATATATGTTAGTCGCATTAAACTTTTATAACATGCAAAAAATTACGCGCAGGAGCGATAATGGCGAAAGTCATTATTTTTTTGACTGGAGTGAGCCAGAACAAACTGTTGACATCGTTAAACTAGTTACTACTATAATGAGCCATGAATGTCTGTGTGTCCCTCGTGTGACGTCACTCCACGTCGGTCAGCCCCCCTCATTAATGATCATGAACAGGTGACGTCCTCCACATGGTGCCCCGTCATTAATAACCATAAGCGGGTGACGTCACTCCACATCGAACAACCCCCCTCATTAATAATCATGAAGAATAATCATGAAGAGGTGACTTCATCCAAATGGACACTCCACCATTAATAATATTTGGTGGGTGACGTCACTCCACATGGGGGCGCGAGGTGCCTCCTCCCCCCTCCTCAGCGTCAACTTACAACCCTCACTCCAAAGGCAGAACCCTCACGTCACGCGATCTCCGTAACGCTATTGAGACATAGAAGTAAAAGGATGTCATGATGACTAAGGCGTTATACGTGTTAAATGAAATAAGTCTGTGTCACCGCGGCCTTACAAATTGCACACAAATTCATGCAATGAATATCACGTCGCGGTCTGCTTTTCACTTGCAAGATTCAGATTTACTCAAATACACCCGTCCTTGGACGGGCAAAACGCTAGTTGGAAATGTTTGGCCTGCTTTCGCAAACATATTTATTTTTTACAAAATGCACATGTGGCAATACACTCATCAGTTGTGAAGTTAACATCAATAATGATTAAATGAAAGAACATGAGAATTTTTTTCGCATGGGTCAAGGAGACTGTTTGATCATACTTCGCCACTTTGGCCAGGGACTGGTTCAAATATCAGATTATGATGCTAGATGTGGCCAGGATTCTCATCGCCCGACAAAACTTACAGAACCAAAGGTGAAAACCTCTAATCTAGTAACTTCACTTGTGTCGTGAGCTAACATTACCCAGAATACGTTTTTTAGGGGCTTTGCCCAAAAACCTGACCGTCAGTTAAGTGTTTAATAATAAAAAAAATTGTTAATTTCCTTTACAAATTAGCGTTTTAATCATATAGTTTTCATTTTTAACATTCATTTATTTCACTTTTATTTTTTATTACAGCCACGTAAAAGCTGGGCTTAACATTTTCGTGACTGCAAAAATGCACATTCTATGGTTCTTTACTGAAAGAACCATAGAATATGTAAAAGCTTTTGAAGGGCCCATAGAGTAAAGGTACAGGGTTCTGGTTCGTATCGGGATAGTGGGAGCAACCCAACTCATACTTACCTGACAGGGGCGGCACCATGATCAGTTAGGTGGTCCTCCCAGGGTGAGGCTCATCCATTGCACTGCGGGTGGGTTGACCCCTGCGATTTCCCCAAATGCGGGAAACTCGACTGTGTAATTTGTGGTACTGGGGGGACTGCGTTCGCGCTATCCCCCGATAATAATGAAAAAATATATATGTTAGTCGCATTAAACTTTTATAACATGCAAAAAATTGCGCGCAGGAGCGATAATGGCGAAAGTCATTATTTTTTTGACTGCAGTGAGCCAGAATAAACTGTTGACATCGTTAAACTAGTTACTACTATAATGAGCCATGAATGTCTGTGTGTCCCTCGTGTGACGTCACTCCACGTCGGCCAGCCCCCCTCATTAATGATCATGAACAGGTGACGTCCTCCACATGGTGCCCCGTCATTAATAACCATAAGCGGGTGACGTCACTCCACATCGAACAACCCCCCTCATTAATAATCATGAAGAATAATCATGAAGAGGTGACTTCATCCAAATGGACACTCCACCATTAATAATATTTGGTGGGTGACGTCACTCCACATGGGGGCGCGAGGTGCCTCCTCCCCCCTCCTCAGCGTCAACTTACAACCCTCACTCCAAAGGCAGAACCCTCACGTCACGCGATCTCCGTAACGCTATTGAGACATAGAAGTAAAAGGACGTCATGATGACTAAGGCGTTATACGTGTTAAATGAAATAAGTCTGTGTCACCGCGGCCTTACAAATTGCACACAAATTCATGCAATGAATATCACGTCGCGGTCTGCTTTTCACTTGCAAGATTCAGATTTACTCAAATACACCCGTCCTTGGACGGGCAAAGCGCTAGTTGGAAATGTTTGGCCTGCTTTCGCAAACATATTTATTTTTTACAAAATGCACATGTGGCAATACACTCATCAGTTGTGGAGTTAACATCAATAATGATTAAATGAAAGAACATGAGAATTTTTTTCGCATGGGTCAAGGAGACTGTTTGATCATACTTCGCCACTTTGGCCAGGGACTGGTTCAAATATCAGATTATGATGCTAGATGTGGCCAGGATTCTCATCGCCCGACAAAACTTACAGAACCAAAGGTGAAAACCTCTAATCTAGTAACTTCACTTGTGTCGTGAGCTAACATTACCAAGAATACGTTTTTTAGGGGCTTTGCCCAAAAACCTGTCCGTCAGTTAAGTGTTTAATATTAAAAAAATTGTTCATTTCCTTTACAAATTAGCGTTTTAATCATATAGTTTTCATTTTTAGCATTCATTTATTTCACTTTTATTTTTTATTACAGCCACGTAAAAGCTGGGCTTAACATTTTCGTGACTGCAAAAATGCACATTCTATGGTTCTTTACCGAAAGAACCATAGAATATGTAAAAGCTTTTGAAGGGCCCATAGAGTAAAGGTACAGGGTTTTGGTTCGTATCGGGATAGTGGGAGCAACCCAACTCATACTTACCTGACAGGGGCGGCACCATGATAAGTTAGGTGGTCCTCCCAGGGCGAGGCTCATCCATTGCACTGCGGGTGGGTTGACCCCTGCGATTTCACCAAATGCGGGGAACTCGACTGTGTAATTTGTGGTATTGGGGGACTGCGTTCGCGCTATCCCCCGATAATAATGAAAAAATATATATTTTAGTCGCATTAAACTTTTATAACATGCAAAAAATTGCGCACAGGAGCGATAATGGCGAAAGTCATCATTTTTTTGACTGCAGTGAGCCAGAACAAACTGTTGACATCGTTAAACTAGTTACTACTATAATGAGCCATGAATGTCTGTGTGTCCCTCGTGTGACGTCACTCCACGTCGGCCAGCCCCCCTCATTAATGATCATGAACAGGTGACGTCCTCCACATGGTGCCCCGTCATTAATAACCATAAGCGGGTGACGTCACTCCACATCGAACAACCCCCCTCATTAATAATCATGAAGAATAATCATGAAGAGGTGACTTCATCCAAATGGACACTCCACCATTCATAATAATTAGCGGTTGACGTCACTCCACATGGGGGCGCGAGGTGCCTCCTCCCCCCTCCTCAGCGTCAACTTACAACCCTCACTCCAAAGGCAGAACCCTCACGTCACGCGATCTCCGTAACGCTATTGAGACATAGAAGTAAAAGGACGTCATGATGACTAAGGCGTTATACGTGTTAAATGAAATAAGTCTGTGTCACCGCGGCCTTACAAATTGCACACAAATTCATGCAATGAATATCACGTCGCGGTCTGCTTTTCACTTGCAAGATTCAGATTTACTCAAATACACCCGTCCTTGGACGGGCAAAGCGCTAGTTGGAAATGTTTGGCCTGCTTTCGCAAACATATTTATTTTTTACAAAATGCACATGTGGCAATACACTCATCAGTTGTGGAGTTAACATCAATAATGATTAAATGAAAGAACATGAGAATTTATTTTCGCATGGGTCAAGGAGACTGTTTGATCATACTTCGCCACTTTGGCCAGGGACTGGTTCAAATATCAGATTATGATGCTAGATGTGGCCAGGATTCTCATCGCCCGACAAAACTTACAGAACCAGAGGTGAAAACCTCTAATCTAGTAACTTCACTTGTGTCGTGAGCTAACATTACCCAGAATACGTTTTTTAGGGGCTTTGCCCAAAAACCTGACCGTCAGTTAAGTGTTTAATAATAAAAAAAATGTTAATTTCCTTTACAAATTAGCGTTTTAATCATATAGTTTTCATTTTTAGCATTCATTTATTTCACTTTTATTTTTTATTTCAGCCACGTAAAAGCTGGGCTTAACATTTTCGTGACTGCAAAAATGCACATTCTATGGTTCTTTACCGAAAGAACCATAGAATATGTAAAAGCTTTTGAAGGGCCTATAGAGTAAAGGTACAGGGTTCTGGTTCGTATCGGGATAGTGGGAGCAACCCAACTCATACTTACCTGACAGGGGCGGCACCATGATCAGTTAGGTGGTCCTCCCAGGGCGAGGCTCATCCATTGCACTGCGGGTGGGTTGACCCCTGCGATTTCCCCAAATGCGGGAAACTCGACTGTGTAATTTGTGGTACTGGGGGGACTGCGTTCGCGCTATCCCCCGATAATAATGAAAAAATATATATGTTAGTCGCATTAAACTTTTATAACATGCAAAAAATTGCGCGCAGGAGCGATAATGGCGAAAGTCATTATTTTTTTGACTGCAGTGAGCCAGAATAAACTGTTGACATCGTTAAACTAGTTACTACTATAATGAGCCATGAATGTCTGTGTGTCCCTCGTGTGACGTCACTCCACGTCGGCCGGCCCCCCTCATTAATGATCATGAACAGGTGACGTCCTCCACATGGTGCCCCGTCATTAATAACCATAAACGGGTGACGTCACTCCACATCGAACAACCCCCCTCATTAATAATCATGAAGAATAATCATGAAGAGGTGACTTCATCCAAATGGACACTCCACCATTAATAATAATTAGCGGTTGACGTCACTCCACATGGGGGCGCGAGGTGCCTCCTCCCCCCTCCTCAGCGTCAACTTACAACCCTCACTCCAAAGGCAGAACCCTCACGTCACGCGATCTCCGTAACGCTATTGAGACATAGAAGTAAAAGGACGTCATGATGACTAAGGCGTTATACGTGTTAAATGAAATAAGTCTGTGTCACCGCGGCCTTACAAATTGCACACAAATTCATGCAATGAATATCACGTCGCGGTCTGCTTTTCACTTGCAAGATTCAGATTTACTCAAATACACCCGTCCTTGGACGGGCAAAGCGCTAGTTGGAAATGTTTGGCCTGCTTTCGCAAACATATTTATTTTTTACAAAATGCACATGTGGCAATACACTCATCAGTTGTGGAGTTAACATCAATAATGATTAAATGAAAGAACATGAGAATTTATTTTCGCATGGGTCAAGGAGACTGTTTGATCATACTTCGCCACTTTGGCCAGGGACTGGTTCAAATATCAGATTATGATGCTAGATGTGGCCAGGATTCTCATCGCCCGACAAAACTTACAGAACCAGAGGTGAAAACCTCTAATCTAGTAACTTCACTTGTGTCGTGAGCTAACATTACCCAGAATACGTTTTTTAGGGGCTTTGCCCAAAAACCTGACCGTCAGTTAAGTGTTTAATAATAAAAAAAATGTTAATTTCCTTTACAAATTAGCGTTTTAATCATATAGTTTTCATTTTTAGCATTCATTTATTTCACTTTTATTTTTTATTTCAGCCACGTAAAAGCTGGGCTTAACATTTTCGTGACTGCAAAAATGCACATTCTATGGTTCTTTACCGAAAGAACCATAGAATATGTAAAAGCTTTTGAAGGGCCTATAGAGTAAAGGTACAGGGTTCTGGTTCGTATCGGGATAGTGGGAGCAACCCAACTCATACTTACCTGACAGGGGCGGCACCATGATCAGTTAGGTGGTCCTCCCAGGGCGAGGCTCATCCATTGCACTGCGGGTGGGTTGACCCCTGCGATTTCCCCAAATGCGGGAAACTCGACTGTGTAATTTGTGGTACTGGGGGGACTGCGTTCGCGCTATCCCCCGATAATAATGAAAACATATATATTAGTTGCAAATATATATTAGTTGCAAATATATATTAGTCGCATTAAACTTTTATAACATGCAAAAAATTGCGCGCAGGAGCGATAATGGCGAAAGTCATTATTTTTTTGACTGCAGTGAGCCAGAATAAACTGTTGACATCGTTAAACTAGTTACTACTATAATGAGCCATGAATGTCTGTGTGTCCCTCGTGTGACGTCACTCCACGTCGGCCAGCCCCCCTCATTAATAATCATGAAGAATAATCATGAAGAGGTGACTTCATCCAAATGGACACTCCACCATTCATAATAATTAGCGGTTGACGTCACTCCACATGGGGGCGCGAGGTGCCTCCTCCCCCCTCCTCAGCGTCAACTTACAACCCTCACTCCAAAGGCAGAACCCTCACGTCACGCGATCTCCGTAACGCTATTGAGACATAGAAGTAAAAGGACGTCATGATGACTAAGGCGTTATACGTGTTAAATGAAATAAGTCTGTGTCACCGCGGCCTTACAAATTGCACACAAATTCATGCAATGAATATCACGTCGCGGTCTGCTTTTCACTTGCAAGATTCAGATTTACTCAAATACACCCGTCCTTGGACGGGCAAAGCGCTAGTTGGAAATGTTTGGCCTGCTTTCGCAAACATATTTATTTTTTACAAAATGCACATGTGGCAATACACTCATCAGTTGTGGAGTTAACATCAATAATGATTAAATGAAAGAACATGAGAATTTATTTTCGCATGGGTCAAGGAGACTGTTTGATCATACTTCGCCACTTTGGCCAGGGACTGGTTCAAATATCAGATTATGATGCTAGATGTGGCCAGGATTCTCATCGCCCGACAAAACTTACAGAACCAGAGGTGAAAACCTCTAATCTAGTAACTTCACTTGTGTCGTGAGCTAACATTACCCAGAATACGTTTTTTAGGGGCTTTGCCCAAAAACCTGACCGTCAGTTAAGTGTTTAATAATAAAAAAAATGTTAATTTCCTTTACAAATTAGCGTTTTAATCATATAGTTTTCATTTTTAGCATTCATTTATTTCACTTTTATTTTTTATTTCAGCCACGTAAAAGCTGGGCTTAACATTTTCGTGACTGCAAAAATGCACATTCTATGGTTCTTTACCGAAAGAACCATAGAATATGTAAAAGCTTTTGAAGGGCCTATAGAGTAAAGGTACAGGGTTCTGGTTCGTATCGGGATAGTGGGAGCAACCCAACTCATACTTACCTGACAGGGGCGGCACCATGATCAGTTAGGTGGTCCTCCCAGGGCGAGGCTCATCCATTGCACTGCGGGTGGGTTGACCCCTGCGATTTCCCCAAATGCGGGAAACTCGACTGTGTAATTTGTGGTACTGGGGGGACTGCGTTCGCGCTATCCCCCGATAATAATGAAAAAATATATATGTTAGTCGCATTAAACTTTTATAACATGCAAAAAATTGCGCGCAGGAGCGATAATGGCGAAAGTCATTATTTTTTTGACTGCAGTGAGCCAGAATAAACTGTTGACATCGTTAAACTAGTTACTACTATAATGAGCCATGAATGTCTGTGTGTCCCTCGTGTGACGTCACTCCACGTCGGCCGGCCCCCCTCATTAATGATCATGAACAGGTGACGTCCTCCACATGGTGCCCCGTCATTAATAACCATAAACGGGTGACGTCACTCCACATCGAACAACCCCCCTCATTAATAATCATGAAGAATAATCATGAAGAGGTGACTTCATCCAAATGGACACTCCACCATTAATAATAATTAGCGGTTGACGTCACTCCACATGGGGGCGCGAGGTGCCTCCTCCCCCCTCCTCAGCGTCAACTTACAACCCTCACTCCAAAGGCAGAACCCTCACGTCACGCGATCTCCGTAACGCTATTGAGACATAGAAGTAAAAGGACGTCATGATGACTAAGGCGTTATACGTGTTAAATGAAATAAGTCTGTGTCACCGCGGCCTTACAAATTGCACACAAATTCATGCAATGAATATCACGTCGCGGTCTGCTTTTCACTTGCAAGATTCAGATTTACTCAAATACACCCGTCCTTGGACGGGCAAAGCGCTAGTTGGAAATGTTTGGCCTGCTTTCGCAAACATATTTATTTTTTACAAAATGCACATGTGGCAATACACTCATCAGTTGTGGAGTTAACATCAATAATGATTAAATGAAAGAACATGAGAATTTATTTTCGCATGGGTCAAGGAGACTGTTTGATCATACTTCGCCACTTTGGCCAGGGACTGGTTCAAATATCAGATTATGATGCTAGATGTGGCCAGGATTCTCATCGCCCGACAAAACTTACAGAACCAGAGGTGAAAACCTCTAATCTAGTAACTTCACTTGTGTCGTGAGCTAACATTACCCAGAATACGTTTTTTAGGGGCTTTGCCCAAAAACCTGACCGTCAGTTAAGTGTTTAATAATAAAAAAAATGTTAATTTCCTTTACAAATTAGCGTTTTAATCATATAGTTTTCATTTTTAGCATTCATTTATTTCACTTTTATTTTTTATTTCAGCCACGTAAAAGCTGGGCTTAACATTTTCGTGACTGCAAAAATGCACATTCTATGGTTCTTTACCGAAAGAACCATAGAATATGTAAAAGCTTTTGAAGGGCCTATAGAGTAAAGGTACAGGGTTCTGGTTCGTATCGGGATAGTGGGAGCAACCCAACTCATACTTACCTGACAGGGGCGGCACCATGATCAGTTAGGTGGTCCTCCCAGGGCGAGGCTCATCCATTGCACTGCGGGTGGGTTGACCCCTGCGATTTCCCCAAATGCGGGAAACTCGACTGTGTAATTTGTGGTACTGGGGGGACTGCGTTCGCGCTATCCCCCGATAATAATGAAAAAATATATATTAGTTGCAAATATATATTAGTTGCAAATATATATTAGTCGCATTAAACTTTTATAACATGCAAAAAATTGCGCGCAGGAGCGATAATGGCGAAAGTCATTATTTTTTTGACTGCAGTGAGCCAGAATAAACTGTTGACATCGTTAAACTAGTTACTACTATAATGAGCCATGAATGTCTGTGTGTCCCTCGTGTGACGTCACTCCACGTCGGCCAGCCCCCCTCATTAATGATCATGAACAGGTGACGTCCTCCACATGGTGCCCCGTCATTAATAACCATAAGCGGGTGACGTCACTCCACATCGAACAACCCCCCTCATTAATAATCATGAAGAATAATCATGAAGAGGTGACTTCATCCAAATGGACACTCCACCATTCATAATAATTAGCGGTTGACGTCACTCCACATGGGGGCGCGAGGTGCCTCCTCCCCCCTCCTCAGCGTCAACTTACAACCCTCACTCCAAAGGCAGAACCCTCACGTCACGCGATCTCCGTAACGCTATTGAGACATAGAAGTAAAAGGACGTCATGATGACTAAGGCGTTATACGTGTTAAATGAAATAAGTCTGTGTCACCGCGGCCTTACAAATTGCACACAAATTCATGCAATGAATATCACGTCGCGGTCTGCTTTTCACTTGCAAGATTCAGATTTACTCAAATACACCCGTCCTTGGACGGGCAAAGCGCTAGTTGGAAATGTTTGGCCTGCTTTCGCAAACATATTTATTTTTTACAAAATGCACATGTGGCAATACACTCATCAGTTGTGGAGTTAACATCAATAATGATTAAATGAAAGAACATGAGAATTTATTTTCGCATGGGTCAAGGAGACTGTTTGATCATACTTCGCCACTTTGGCCAGGGACTGGTTCAAATATCAGATTATGATGCTAGATGTGGCCAGGATTCTCATCGCCCGACAAAACTTACAGAACCAGAGGTGAAAACCTCTAATCTAGTAACTTCACTTGTGTCGTGAGCTAACATTACCCAGAATACGTTTTTTAGGGGCTTTGCCCAAAAACCTGACCGTCAGTTAAGTGTTTAATAATAAAAAAAATGTTAATTTCCTTTACAAATTAGCGTTTTAATCATATAGTTTTCATTTTTAGCATTCATTTATTTCACTTTTATTTTTTATTTCAGCCACGTAAAAGCTGGGCTTAACATTTTCGTGACTGCAAAAATGCACATTCTATGGTTCTTTACCGAAAGAACCATAGAATATGTAAAAGCTTTTGAAGGGCCTATAGAGTAAAGGTACAGGGTTCTGGTTCGTATCGGGATAGTGGGAGCAACCCAACTCATACTTACCTGACAGGGGCGGCACCATGATCAGTTAGGTGGTCCTCCCAGGGCGAGGCTCATCCATTGCACTGCGGGTGGGTTGACCCCTGCGATTTCCCCAAATGCGGGAAACTCGACTGTGTAATTTGTGGTACTGGGGGGACTGCGTTCGCGCTATCCCCCGATAATAATGAAAAAATATATATGTTAGTCGCATTAAACTTTTATAACATGCAAAAAATTGCGCGCAGGAGCGATAATGGCGAAAGTCATTATTTTTTTGACTGCAGTGAGCCAGAATAAACTGTTGACATCGTTAAACTAGTTACTACTATAATGAGCCATGAATGTCTGTGTGTCCCTCGTGTGACGTCACTCCACGTCGGCCGGCCCCCCTCATTAATGATCATGAACAGGTGACGTCCTCCACATGGTGCCCCGTCATTAATAACCATAAACGGGTGACGTCACTCCACATCGAACAACCCCCCTCATTAATAATCATGAAGAATAATCATGAAGAGGTGACTTCATCCAAATGGACACTCCACCATTAATAATAATTAGCGGTTGACGTCACTCCACATGGGGGCGCGAGGTGCCTCCTCCCCCCTCCTCAGCGTCAACTTACAACCCTCACTCCAAAGGCAGAACCCTCACGTCACGCGATCTCCGTAACGCTATTGAGACATAGAAGTAAAAGGACGTCATGATGACTAAGGCGTTATACGTGTTAAATGAAATAAGTCTGTGTCACCGCGGCCTTACAAATTGCACACAAATTCATGCAATGAATATCACGTCGCGGTCTGCTTTTCACTTGCAAGATTCAGATTTACTCAAATACACCCGTCCTTGGACGGGCAAAGCGCTAGTTGGAAATGTTTGGCCTGCTTTCGCAAACATATTTATTTTTTACAAAATGCACATGTGGCAATACACTCATCAGATGTGGAGTTAACATCAATAATGATTAAATGAAAGAACATGAGAATTTATTTTCGCATGGGTCAAGGAGACTGTTTGATCATACTTCGCCACTTTGGCCAGGGACTGGTTCAAATATCAGATTATGATGCTAGATGTGGCCAGGATTCTCATCGCCCGACAAAACTTACAGAACCAGAGGTGAAAACCTCTAATCTAGTAACTTCACTTGTGTCGTGAGCTAACATTACCCAGAATACGTTTTTTAGGGGCTTTGCCCAAAAACCTGACCGTCAGTTAAGTGTTTAATAATAAAAAAAATGTTAATTTCCTTTACAAATTAGCGTTTTAATCATATAGTTTTCATTTTTAGCATTCATTTATTTCACTTTTATTTTTTATTTCAGCCACGTAAAAGCTGGGCTTAACATTTTCGTGACTGCAAAAATGCACATTCTATGGTTCTTTACCGAAAGAACCATAGAATATGTAAAAGCTTTTGAAGGGCCTATAGAGTAAAGGTACAGGGTTCTGGTTCGTATCGGGATAGTGGGAGCAACCCAACTCATACTTACCTGACAGGGGCGGCACCATGATCAGTTAGGTGGTCCTCCCAGGGCGAGGCTCATCCATTGCACTGCGGGTGGGTTGACCCCTGCGATTTCCCCAAATGCGGGAAACTCGACTGTGTAATTTGTGGTACTGGGGGGACTGCGTTCGCGCTATCCCCCGATAATAATGAAAAAATATATATTAGTTGCAAATATATATTAGTTGCAAATATATATTAGTCGCATTAAACTTTTATAACATGCAAAAAATTGCGCGCAGGAGCGATAATGGCGAAAGTCATTATTTTTTTGACTGCAGTGAGCCAGAATAAACTGTTGACATCGTTAAACTAGTTACTACTATAATGAGCCATGAATGTCTGTGTGTCCCTCGTGTGACGTCACTCCACGTCGGCCGGCCCCCCTCATTAATGATCATGAACAGGTGACGTCCTCCACATGGTGCCCCGTCATTAATAACCATAAGCGGGTGACGTCACTCCACATCGAACAACCCCCCTCATTAATAATCATGAAGAATAATCATGAAGAGGTGACTTCATCCAAATGGACACTCCACCATTAATAATAATTAGCGGTTGACGTCACTCCACATGGGGGGGCGAGGTGCCTCCTCCCCCCTCCTCAGCGTCAACTTACAACCCTCACTCCAAAGGCAGAACCCTCACGTCACGCGATCTCCGTAACGCTATTGAGACATAGAAGTAAAAGGACGTCATGATGACTAAGGCGTTATACGTGTTAAATGAAATAAGTCTGTGTCACCGCGGCCTTACAAATTGCACACAAATTCATGCAATGAATATCACGTCGCGGTCTGCTTTTCACTTGCAAGATTCAGATTTACTCAAATACACCCGTCCTTGGACGGGCAAAGCGCTAGTTGGAAATGTTTGGCCTGCTTTCGCAAACATATTTATTTTTTACAAAATGCACATGTGGCAATACACTCATCAGTTGTGGAGTTAACATCAATAATGATTAAATGAAAGAACATGAGAATTTATTTTCGCATGGGTCAAGGAGACTGTTTGATCATACTTCGCCACTTTGGCCAGGGACTGGTTCAAATATCAGATTATGATGCTAGATGTGGCCAGGATTCTCATCGCCCGACAAAACTTACAGAACCAGAGGTGAAAACCTCTAATCTAGTAACTTCACTTGTGTCGTGAGCTAACATTACCCAGAATACGTTTTTTAGGGGCTTTGCCCAAAAACCTTACCGTCAGTTAAGTGTTTAATAATAAAAAAAAAATGTTAATTTCCTTTACAAATTAGCGTTTTAATCATATAGTTTTCATTTTTAGCATTCATTTATTTCACTTTTATTTTTTATTTCAGCCACGTAAAAGCTGGGCTTAACATTTTCGTGACTGCAAAAATGCACATTCTATGGTTCTTTACCGAAAGAACCATAGAATATGTAAAAGCTTTTGAAGGGCCTATAGAGTAAAGGTACAGGGTTCTGGTTCGTATCGGGATAGTGGGAGCAACCCAACTCATACTTACCTGACAGGGGCGGCACCATGATCAGTTAGGTGGTCCTCCCAGGGCGAGGCTCATCCATTGCACTGCGGGTGGGTTGACCCCTGCGATTTCCCCAAATGCGGGAAACTCGACTGTGTAATTTGTGGTACTGGGGGGACTGCGTTCGCGCTATCCCCCGATAATAATGAAAAAATATATATGTTAGTCGCATTAAACTTTTATAACATGCAAAAAATTGCGCGCAGGAGCGATAATGGCGAAAGTCATTATTTTTTTGACTGCAGTGAGCCAGAATAAACTGTTGACATCGTTAAACTAGTTACTACTATGAGCCATGAATGTCTGTGTGTCCCTCGTGTGACGTCACTCCACGTCGGCCGGCCCCCCTCATTAATGATCATGAACAGGTGACGTCCTCCACATGGTGCCCCGTCATTAATAACCATAAGCGGGTGACGTCACTCCACATCGAACAGCCCCCCTCATTAATAATCAAGAAGAATAATCATGAAGAGGTGACTTCCTCCAAATGGACACTCCACTATTAATAATAATTAGCGGGTGACGTCACTCCACATGGGGGCACAAGGTGCCTCCTCCCCCCTCCTCAGCGTCAACTTACAACCCTCACTCCAAAGGCAGAACCCTCACGTCACGCGATCTCCGTAACGCTATTGAGACATAGAAGTAAAAGGACGTCATGATGACTAAGGCGTTATACGTGTTAAATGAAATAAGTCTGTGTCACCGCGGCCTTACAAATTGCACAAAAATTCATGCAATGAATATCACTTCGCGGTCTGCTTTTCACTTGCAAGATTCAGATTTACTCAAATACACCCGTCCTTGGACGGGCAAAGCGCTAGTTGGAAATGTTTGGCCTGCTTTCGCAAACATATTTATTTTTTACAAAATGCACATGTGGCAATACACTCATCAGTTGTGGAGTTAACATCAATAATGATTAAATGAAAGAACATGATAATTTATTTTCGCATGAGTCAAGGAGACTGTTTGATCATACTTCGCCACTTTGGCCAGGGACTGGTTCAAATATCAGATTATGATTCTAGATGTGGCCAGGATTCTCATCGCCCGACAAAACTTACGGAACCAGAGGTGAAAACCTCTAATTTAGTAACGCCACTTGTGTCATGAGATAACATTACCCAGAATAAGTTTTTTTTAGGGGCATTGCTCAAAAACCTGACCGTCAGTTAAGTGTTTAATAATAAAAAAGGGTTAATTCCCTTTAAAAATTAGCTCTTTAATCATATAGTTTTCATTTGTAACATTCATTTATTTCACTTTTATTTTTTATTTCCGCCACGTAAAAGCTGGGCGTAAAATTTTCGTGACTGCAAAAATGCTCATTCTATGGTTCTTTACCGAAAGAACCATAGAATATGTAAAAGCTTTTGAAGGGCCCATAGAGTAAAGGTACAGGGTTCTGGTTCGTATCGGGATAGTGGGAGCAACCCAACTCATACTTACCTGATAGGGGCGGCACCATGATCATTTAGGTGGTCCTCCCAGGGCGAGGCTCATCCATTGCACTGCGGTTGGGTTGACCCCTGCGATTTCCCCAAATGCGGAAAACTCGACTGTGTAATTTGTGGTACTGGGGGACTGCGTTCGCGCTATCCCCCGATAATAATGAAAACATATATATTTTAGTCGCATTAAAGTTTTATAACATGTGTAATAAACGACTGGACCACGATGTCTGTCTCAGTGTCCTTTATTATTCGGTTCGTGCTGTACACCCACACGGCTGTCTTTACTCCGTAGCTTCTCCACGGTGCTGACTCCAATGTCGGCCCGATCCACAACAGCAGCTCCGCTGCTGTTTCTCTCACACAGCCCCCCTTGGCTGTACTCTCTGCTGCTCTTCTCCCTCCGCAGCTCTCACAGCTTCTTGCTCTCTCTCTCTCTCTCCGCAGCTCCTCCTGGCAGCCACACCGCTGCCTCTAACAAGCAGCCCCCTCTCTCTCTCTCTCCGCAGCTCCTCCTGGCAGCCACACCGCTGCCTCTAACACGCAGCCCTCCTGGCTGTCTCCTCCCCAGCTGCACACCACTCCGCAGCTTCCTCTTATCTTCGGGGTTGGCTCCCGATGGCCGTCGGCGCCCCCCCTCTCCACACTTGCCCGCGTGGCCTCACTCTTTTCCGCTCACACCCCGACTGCCTTCCCCTTCCGGTTTACCCGCTTAAAGCCCCGAACCTTCCCCCCACGTCACATGACTCCACCCCCCGTGACGTCACCTCCGGAAGGTCGCTTACGCCCGCATTACACCACCCTCCCCCGTAGAAAAATCCCAGCCGACCTCGGCTGACTAATAGCAAATCGTAATGCGGCGAACCGAGCTTCCCCCCCTAAAGGACACTAAGCATATAATGTAACAACAAGAACAACAACAACGCAATTAACATCAACGAACGTACAAAAGCATGCAATAAATACAACTGTAAGAAAAAAATAACAAGACAGCAACAATCAACGAAACGTAAGCGATTTGGAACGTGTGCGGGTCGCCGGCCCGTCCCGGACGGTCGGCGGCCCACTCGCAGAACGGGAACGCGATGAAAGTCGAGGAATGACAGGGGGTAATCCCCCTGTCGTAGCCGGAAGTCCACCGACGTCCCGTGTCCCTAAAGAGTTAGTCTTGGGCTTGTCCTGTGACCGTGCCCGCAGCTGGGTCGGAAGAGCTGCAGGGCTCGAAGGTCCCGCAGACCTGGCAGGCGTCCTCCGAGCAGGGCCCCTCGTCCCCCGCAATGTCACGGCCGGCCTGTCTGTTTCGGAGGATCTTTAGCCGACTTGACCGGTGCCGAGGCCTCCTGCTGCGGCGGAGCCGGGAAGCGGGCCCAGCAGTCTCTGGCGTAGTGGCCCCTACGCCCGCAGCGGAAACATTCGGCCTCGTTGCGCCGAAGCGCAGGCCTCGCCTCCTGACGGCCCCGTTCTGGTAGCACCACGCGCGGTCTCGGCCCGCCGCGTCCCGTCCATGGAGCGGAGGCGGCCGTCAGTTGTTGAGGGCCCCGGTCATCCGGAACATAGACGGCCTGCGCAGGGTTCCACCCCAACGCCTCCCCTTCTTTGACGGGCCCCCCCGTCCACGCCGTCACTTGTTTCCAGCGACGGAGGTTGAATTGCGCATCGAGACACTTAGCAGCCATCCGGGAAGTTAGCTTCTCATGCCCACACACAGGCATGGGGATCCCTAGATCCCGAGACAGCTCCAACATTTTCCCTAATATGAGAGGCTCAAGCAGGTCCTGTGGCGTCTCAGGATAAGCTGCCATGGCCAGCTCCAGCACCGCACCCCTGAACGCCACGGGCGACTCCTCTGGTGCTCGTTGTCGTTGAGCGAATCGCCGATGCGCATCATCTGGTGGCTCATAAGCATCGGCCATTTCTTGAAAAACACCACATAAAGTTGCCTTCTTATCGGTCGCTATGGAACGGAAGAATCGGACAGATTCGTCGTCCAGGAGAGTCGGCAACACCTCCAAAGCCTCCGCATCGGTCCATCTTGCTGTGCGTACCGCCGCCAAGAAGCGGCAGGCGAACGCGCTCCAGTCCCCACCGACGGAAAATTCTTTAACCGTTGTAAGGTGGCGACTCCGACTCCTCTTCCCGCCGTCTTCCAATGGTGGTGGTTGTGATGGCAAATTCAAAATGGCGTCGGCCCGCGGCGTGGCCAAGATGGCGGTTTGGCGCTACGGAGCGCGCAAAATGGCGGCCTCTTGCCGCGTGGGCAATGGCGGCGGCAGGACAGGCAACGTGGCGGCCCGCGGAGCACCACTTGCATCATCCATCGTCCCTGGCGCGACGAGATGGCATAGATGCGCCAGGACGTCCTTAAGTGCCTCCAGTTGTACCGCCATCGCTTGCCATCGTTGATCCGCGTCTGATGATGTCGACGGACCCGCCACCGCGCCAACATCCTCCACTCCCGTTCCCGTGGTCGCCTCAGCCGGGCTCTCCTCCACCACCCCAACAGGATCCGTGGTTGGGGGGAGTTCGTCGTCGTCGGACGAAGAAGCCGATGCAGGCGCCGGATTAACTTTCTTCCTCACTTGTTTCGACATGCCGTTGCACTTCCGACACCAGTGTAATAAACGACTGGACCACGATGTCTGTCTCAGTGTCCTTTATTATTCGGTTCGTGCTGTACACCCACACGGCTGTCTTTACTCCGTAGCTTCTCCACGGTGCTGACTCCAATGTCGGCCCGATCCACAACAGCAGCTCCGCTGCTGTTTCTCTCACACAGCCCCCCTTGGCTGTACTCTCTGCTGCTCTTCTCCCTCCGCAGCTCTCACAGCTTCTTGCTCTCTCTCTCTCTCTCCGCAGCTCCTCCTGGCAGCCACACCGCTGCCTCTA
This sequence comes from Lampetra fluviatilis, assembly GCF_964198595.1. Lineage (NCBI taxonomy): Eukaryota > Metazoa > Chordata > Hyperoartia > Petromyzontiformes > Petromyzontidae > Lampetra > Lampetra fluviatilis. The sequence continues at coordinate 22,042,011 of NC_136276.1, read as the reverse complement.
ACAAGCAGCCCCCTCTCTCTCTCTCTCCGCAGCTCCTCCTGGCAGCCACACCGCTGCCTCTAACACGCAGCCCTCCTGGCTGTCTCCTCCCCAGCTGCACACCACTCCGCAGCTTCCTCTTATCTTCGGGGTTGGCTCCCGATGGCCGTCGGCGCCCCCCCTCTCCACACTTGCCCGCGTGGCCTCACTCTTTTCCGCTCACACCCCGACTGCCTTCCCCTTCCGGTTTACCCGCTTAAAGCCCCGAACCTTCCCCCCACGTCACATGACTCCACCCCCCGTGACGTCACCTCCGGAAGGTCGCTTACGCCCGCATTACACATGCAAAAAAATTGCGCGCAGGAGTGATAATGGCGAAAGTCATTATTTTTTTGACTGCAGTGAGCCAGAACAAACTGTTGACATCGTTAAACTAATCTTAATTTAGGAGCTTTCGTGACTGCAGGAATTATTATTTGGTTCTTTTCGGTTAAGTCACGTCTAAAAATAAAATAATAAATTAAAATAACATATTACGACGTTTCGATTGCAACACAAGCAATCATCATCAGGTATAAAAGAAATAGCAACAAAAATCTAACTAGAAAACTATAGACAGACATACAAGCAGACAGACATCACAACGGCACACAGAGAAAGGACACAAATCGGCACAAAGAGAGGGGTCGTTTCTGTGACGGTCCCTTAAATATAGAGAGGGGGGGCGGGGACGGAGAGAGGGAGGGGGCAGAGAGAATTAGCATATCAATGAGTGTACTGCAACGTACTGCTGTTGCAAGTAAGATGACAATGTTGAACGGGCACGCAAAATTGAAAACGGGCACGCAAAATTGAAAATTAGGAGACAAGCACACGTCGGCCAGCCCCCCTCATTACCTGTGTCCTCTCTTTGGAATTTTCACACTTAAAATTCTAACTTAGCAAATTTTGAAACACGTAATCAACCAGGCTATGCGTTAATTGTGTGTTAACCGACTCTCGGTGTTGTATTACATCACATCTCGATATTTTGCTAGGTTATTTAATTTTCGTGTGCCTGTCTCCTAATTTTCAATTTTGCGTGCCCGTTTTTAATTTTGCGTGCCCGTTCCACATTGTCATCTTACTTGCAACAGCAGTACGTTGCCGTACACTCATTGATATGCTAATTCTCTCTGCCCCCTCCCTCTCTCCGTCCCCGCCCCCCCCTCTCTATATTTAAGGGACCGTCACAGAAACGACCCCTCTCTTTGTGCCGATTTGTGTCCTCTCTCTGTGTGCCGTTGTGATGTCTGTCTGCTTGTATGTCTGTCTATAGTTTTCTAGTTAGATTTTTGTTGCTATTTCTTTTATACCTGATGATGATTGCTTGTGTTGCAATCGAAACGTCGTAATATGTTATTTTAATTTATTATTTTATTTTTAGACGTGACTTAACCGAAAAGAACCAAAGAATAATTCCTGCAGTCACGAAAGCTCCTAAATTAAGATTGAACCACTTCTACGGGGAAGTTTTAAGCTTATCCTTTTTCTTTCTGGCTATTTGTTCTCTCTACCTGTGTCCTCTCTTTGGAATTTTCACACTTAAAATTCTAACTTAGCAAATTTTGAAACACGTAATCAACCAGGTTATGCGTTAATTGTGTGTTAACCGACTCTCTGTGTTGTATTACATCACATTTCGATATTTTGCTAAGTTATTTAATTTTCGTGTGCTTGTCTCCTAATTTTCAATTTTGCGTGCCCGTTTTCAATTTTGCGTGCCCGTTCAACATTGTCATCTTACTTGCAACAGCAGTACGTTGCAGTACACTCATTGATATGCTAATTCTCTCTGCCCCCTCCCTCTCTCCGTCCCCGCCCCCCCCCTCTCTATATTTAAGGGACCGTCACAGAAACGACCCCTCTCTTTGTGCCGATTTGTGTCCTCTCTCTGTGTGCCGTTGTGATGTCTGTCTGCTTGTATGTCTGTCTATAGTTTTCTAGTTAGATTTTTGTTGCTATTTCTTTTATACCTGATGATGATTGCTTGTGTTGCAATCGAAACGTCGTAATATGTTATTTTAATTTATTATTTTATTTTTAGACGTGACTTAACCGAAAAGAACCAAATAATCGTTAAACTAGTTACTACTATAATGAGCCATGAATGTCTGTGTGTCCCTCGTGTGACGTCACTCCACGTCGGCCAGCCCCCCTCATTAATGATCATGAACAGGTGATGTCCTCCACATGGTGCCCCGTCATTAATAACCATAAGCGGGTGACGTCACTGCACATCGAACAGCCCCCCTCATTAATAATCATGAAGAGGTGACTTCTTCCAAATGGACACTCCACCATTAATAATATTTGGCGGGTGACGTCACTCCACATGGGGGCGCGAGGTGCCTCCCCCCCCTCCTCAGCGTCAACTTACAACCCTCACTCCAAAGGCAGAACACTCACGTCACGCGATCTCCGTAACGCTATTGAGACATAGAAGTAAAAGGACGTCATGATGACTAAGGCGTTATACGAGTTAAATGAAATAAGTCTGTGTCACCGCGGCATTACAAATTGCACACAAATTCAATCAATGAATATCACGTCGCGGTCTGCTTGTCACTTGCAAGATTCAGATTTACTCAAATACACCCGTCCTTGGACGGGCAAAGCGCTAGTTGGAAATGTTTGGCCTGCTTCCGCAAACATATTTATTTTTTACAAAATGCACATGTGGAAATACACTCATCAGTTGTGGAGTTAACATCAATAATGATGAAATGAAAGAACATGAGAATTTATTTTCGCATGGGTCAAGGAGACTGTTTGATCATACTTCGCCACTTTGGCCAGGGACTGGTTCAAATATCAGATTATGATGCTAGATGTGGCCAGGATTCTCATCGCCCGACAAAACTTACAGAACCAGAGGTGAAAACCTCTAATCTAGTAACGCCACTTGTGTCGTGAGCTAACATTACCCAGAATACGTTTTTTAGGGGCATTGCCCAAAAACCTGACCGTCAGTTAAGTGTTTAATAATAAAAAAATGGTTATTTTCCTTTACAAATTAGCGTTTTAATCATATAGTTTTCATTTTTAACATTCATTTATTTCATTTTTATTTTTTATTACAGCCACGTAAATGCTGGGCTTAAAATTTTCGTGACTGCAAAAAATCACATTCTATGGTTCTTTACCGAAAGAACCATAGAATATGTAAAAGCTTTTGAAGGGCCCATAGAGTAAAGGTACAGGGTTGGGGTTCGTATCGGGATAGTGGGAGCAACCCAACTCATACTTACCTGACAGGGGCGGCACCGTGATCAGTTAGGTGGTCCTCCCAGGGCGAGGCTGATCCATTGCACTGCGGGTGGGTTGACCCCTGCGATTTCCCCAAATGCGGGAAACTCGACTGTGTCATTTGTGGTACTGGGGGACTGCGTTAGCGATATCCCCCGATAATAATGAAAAAAGATATATTTTAGTCGCATTAAAGTTTTATAACATTCCAAAAATTGCGCGCAGGAGCGATAATGGCGAAAGTCATTATTTTTTTGACTGCAGTGAGCCAGAACAAACTGTTGCCATCGCTAAACTAGTTACTACTATAATGAGCCATGAATGTCTGTGTGTCCCTCGTGTGACGTCACTCCACGTTGGCCAGCCCCCCTCATTAATGATTATGAACAGGTGACGTCCTACACATGGTGCCCCGTCATTAATAACCATAAGCGGGTGACGTCACTCCACATCGAACAGCCCCCCTCATTAATGATCATGAACAGGTGACTTCCTCCAAATGGACACTCCACCATTAATAATAATTAGCGGGTGACGTCACTCCACATGGGGGCGCGAGGTGCCTCCTCCCCCCTCCTCAGCGTCAACTTACAACCCTCACTCCAAAGGCAGAACCCTCACGTCACGCGATCTCCATAACGCTATTGAGACATAGAAGTAAAAGGACGTCATGATGACTAAGGCGTTATACGTGTTAAATGAAATAAGTCTGTGTCACCGCGGCCTTACAAATTGCACACAAATTCATGCAATGAATATCACGTCGCGGTCTGCTTTTCACTTGCAAGATTCAGATTTACTCAAATACACCCGTCCTTGGACGGGCAAAGCGCTAGTTGGAAATGTTTGGCCTGCTTCCGCAAACATATTTATTTTTTACAAAATGCACATGTGGAAATACACTCATCAGTTGTGGAGTTAACATCAATAATGATGAAATGAAAGAACATGATAATTTATTTTCGCATGGGTCAAGGAGACTGTTTGATCATACTTCGCCACTTTGCCCAGGGACTGGTTCAAATATCAGATTATGATGCTAGATGTGGCCAGGATTCTCATCGCCCAACAAAACTTACAGATCCAGAGGTGAAAACCTTTAATCTAGTAACGCCACGTGTGTCGTGAGCTAACATTACCCAGAATACGTTTTTTAGGGGCATTGCCCAAAAACCTGACCGTCAGTTAAGTGTTTAATAATTAAAAAAATGGTTATTTTCCTTTACAAATTAGCGTTTTAATCATATAGTTTTCATTTTTAACATTCATTTATTTCATTTTTATTTTTTATTACAGCCACGTAAATGCTGGGCTTAAAATTTTCGTGACTGCAAAAAATCACATTCTATGGTTCTTTACCGAAAGAACCATAGAATATGTAAAAGCTTTTGAAGGGCCCATAGAGTAAAGGTACAGGATTGGGGTTCGTATCGGGATAGTGGGAGCAACCCAACTCATACTTACCTGACAGGGGCGGCACCATGATCAGTTAGGTGGTCCTCCCAGGGCGAGGCTCATCCATTGCACTGCTGGTGGGTTGACCCCTGCGATTTCCCCAAATGCGGGAAACTCGACTGTGTCATTTGTGGTACTGGGGGACTGCGTTAGCGCTATCCCCCGATAATAATGAAAAAATATATATTTTAGTCGCATTAAAGTTTTATAACATTCCAAAAATTGCGCGCAGGAGCGAAAATGGCGAAAGTCATTATTTTTTTGACTGCAGTGAGCCAGAACAAACTGTTGCCATCGCTAAACTAGTTACTACTATAATGAGCCATGAATGTCTGTGTCCCTCGTGTGACGTCACTCCACGTTGGCCAGCCCCCCTCATTAATGATTATGAACAGGTGACGTCCTACACATGGTGCCCCGTCATTAATAACCATAAGCGGGTGACGTCACTGCACATCGAACAGCCCCCTCATTAATAATCATGAAGAGGTGACTTCTTCCAAATGGACACTCCACCATTAATAATATTTGGCGGGTGACGTCACTCCACATGGGGGCGCGAGGTGCCTCCTCCCCTCTCCTCAGCGTCAACTTACAACCCTCACTCCAAAGGCAGAACCCTCACGTCACGCGATCTCCGTAACGCTATTGAGACATAGAAGTAAAAGGACGTCATGATGACTAAGGCGTTATACGTGTTAAATGAAATAAGTCTGTGTCACCGCGGCATTACAAATTGCACACAAATTCATGCAATGAATATCACGTCGCCGTCTGCTTTTCACTTGCAAGATTCAGATTTACTCAAATACACCCGTCCTTGGACGGGCAAAGCGCTAGTTGTAAATGTTTGGCCTGCTTTCGCAAACACATTTAATTTTTTTACAAAATGCACATGTGGCAATACACTCATCAGTTGTGGAGTTAACATCAATAATGATTAAATGAAAGAACATGAGAATTTATTTTCGCATGGGTCAAGGAGACTGTTTGATCATACTTCGCCACTTTGGCCAGGGACTGGTTCAAATATCAGATTATGATGCTAGATGTGGCCAGGATTCTCATCGCCCGACAAAACTTACAGAACCAGAGGTGAAAACCTCTAATCTAGTAACGCCACTTGTGTCGTGAGCTAACATTACCCAGAATACGTTTTTTAGGGGCTTTGCCCAAAAACCTGACCGTCAGTTAAGTGTTTAATAATAAAAATGTTAATTTCCTTTACAAATTAGCGTTTTAATCATATAGTTTTCATTTTTAACATTCATTTATTTCACTTTTATTTTTTATTACAGCCACGTAAAAGCTGGGCTTAACATTTTCGTGACTGCAAAAATGCACATTCTATGGTTCTTTACCGAAAGAACCATAGAATATGTAAAAGCTGTTTGAAGGGCCCATAGAGTAAAGGTACAGGGTTCTGGTTCGTATCGGGATAGTGGGAGCAACCCAACTCATACTTACCTGACAGGGGCGGCACCATGATCAGATAGGTGGTCCTCTCAGGGCGAGGCTCATCCATTGCACTGCGGGTGGGTTGACTCCTGCGATTTCCCCAAATGCGGGAAACTCGACTGTGTAATTTGTGGTACTGGGGGACTGCGTTCGCGCTATCCCCCGATAATAATGAAAAAATATATATTTTAGTCGCATTAAAGTTTTATAACATTACAAAAATTGCGCGCAGGAGCGATAATGGCGAAGGTCATTATTTTTTTGACTGCAGTGAGCCAGATCAGACTGTTGCCATCGCTAAACTAGTTACTACTATAATGAGCCATGAATGTCTGTGTGTCCCTCGTGTGACGTCACTCCACGTTGGCCAGCCCCCCTCATTAATGATTATGAACAGGTGACGTCCTCCACATGGTGCCCCGTCATTAATAACCATAAGCGGGTGACGTCATTGCACATCGAACAGCCCCCCTCATTAATAATCATGAAGAGGTGACTTCTTCCAAATGGACACTCCACCATTAATAATATTTGGTGGGTGACGTCACTCCACATGGGGGCGCGAGGTGCCTCCTCCCCCCTCCTCAGCGTCAACTTACAACCCTCACTCCAAAGGCAGAACCCTCACGTCACGCGATCTCCGTAACGCTATTGAGACATAGAAGTAAAAGGACGTCATGATGACTAAGGCGTTATACGTGTTAAATGAAATAAGTCTGTGTCACCGCTGCATTACAAATTGCACACAAATTCAATCAATGAATATCACGTCGCGGTCTGCTTTTCACTTGCAAGATTCAGATTTACTCAAATACACCCGTCCTTGGACGGGCAAAGCGCTAGTTGGAAATGTTTGGCCTGCTTTCGCAAACGTATTTATTTTTTACAAAATGCACATGTGGCAATACACTCATCAGTTGTGGAGTTAACATCAATAATGATTAAATGAAAGAACATGAGAATTTATTTTCGCATGGGTCAAGGAGACTGTTTGATCATACTTCGCCACTTTGGCCAGGCACTGGTTCAAATATCAGATTATGATGCTAGATGTGGCCAGGATTCTCATCGCCCGACAAAACTTACAGAACCAGAGGTGAAAACCTCTAATCTAGTAACGCCACTTGTGTCGTGAGCTAACATTACCCAGAATACGTTTTTTAGGGGCTTTGCCCAAAAACCTGACCGTCAGTTAAGTGTTTAATAATAAAAAGGTTAATTTCCTTTACAAATTAGCGTTTTAATCATATAGTTTTCATTTTTAACATTCATTTATTTCACTTTTATTTTTTATTACAGCCACGTAAAAGCTGGGCTTAACATTTTCGTGACTGCAAAAATGCACATTCTATGGTTCTTTACCGAAAGAACCATAGAATATGTAAAAGCTTTTGAAGGGCACATAGAGTAAAGGTACAGGGTTCTGGTTCGTATCGGGATAGTGGGAGCAACCCAACTCATACTTACCTGACAGGGGCGGTACCATGATCAGTTAGGTGGTCCTCCCAGGGCGAGGCTCATCCATTGCACTGCGGGTGGGTTGACCCCTGCGATTTCCCCAAATGCGGGAAACTCGACTGTGTAATTTGTGCTACTGGGGGACTGCGTTCGCGCTATCCCCCGATAATAATGAAAAAATATATATTTTAGTCGCATTAAAGTTTTATAACATTCCAAAAATTGCGCGCAGGAGCGTTAATGGCGAAAGTCATTATTTTTTTGACTGCAGTGAGCCAGAACAAACTGTTGCCATCGCTAAACTAGTTACTACTATAATGAACCATGAATGTCTGTGTGTCCCTCGTGTGACGTCACTCCACGTTGGCCAGCCCCCCTCATTAATGATTATGAACAGATGACGTCCTACACATGGTGCCCCGTCATTAATAACCATAAGCGGGTGACGTCACTGCACATCGAACAGCCCCCCTCATTAATAATCATGAAGAGGTGACTTCTTCCAAATGGACACTCCACCATTAATAATATTTGGCGGGTGACGTCACTCCACATGGGGGCGCGAGGTGCCTCCTCCCCCCTCCTCAGCGTCAACTTACAACCCTCACTCCAAAGGCAGAACCCTCACGTCACGCGATCTCCGTAACGCTATTGAGACATATAAGTAAAAGGACGTCATGATGACTAAGGCATTATACGTGTTAAATGAAATAAGTCTGTGTCACCGCGGCATTACAAATTGCACACAAATTCATGCAATGAATATCACGTCGCGGTCTGCTTTTCACGTGCAAGATTCAGATTTACTCAAATACACCCGTCCTTGGACGAGCAAAGCGCTAGTTGGAAATGTTTGGCCTGCTTTCGCAAACACATTTATTTTTTACAAAATGCACATGTGGCAATACACTCATCAGTTGTGGAGTTAACATCAATAATGATTAAATGAAAGAACATGATAATTTATTTTCGCATGGGTCAAGGAGACTGTTTGATCATACTTCGCCACTTTGGCCAGGGACTGGTTCAAATATCAGATTATGATGCTAGATGTGGCCAGGATTCTCATCGCCCGACAAAACTTACAGAACCAGAGGTGAAAACCTCTAATCTAGTAACGCCACTTGTGTCGTGAGCTAACTTTAACCAGAATACGTTTTTTAGGGGCTTTGCCCAAAAACCTGACCGTCAGTTAAGTGTTTAATAATAAAAAAATGGTTAATTTCCTTTACAAATTAGCGTTTTAATCATATAGTTTTCATTTTTAACATTCATTTATTTCACTTTTATTTTTTATTACAGCCACGTTAATGCTGGGCTTAAAATTTTCGTGACTGCAAAAATTCACATTCTATGGTTCTTTACCGAAAGAACCATAGAATATGTAAAAGCCTTTGAAGGGCCCATAGAGTAAAGGTACAGAATTCTGGTTCGTATCGGGATAGTGGGAGCAACCCAACTCATACTTACCTGACAGGGGCGGCACCATGATCAGTTAGGTGGTCCTCCCAGGGTGAGGCTCATCCATTGCACTGCGGGTGGGTTGACCCCTGCGATTTCCCCAAATGCGGGAAACTCGACTGTGTAATTTGTGGTACTGGGGGACTGCGTTCGCGCTATCCCCCGATAATAATTAAAAAATATATATTTTAGTCGCATTAAAGTTTTATAACATTCCAAAAATTGCGCGCAGGAGCGATAATGGCGAAAGTCATTATTTTTTTGACTGCAGTGAGCCAGAACAAACTGTTGCCATCGCTAAACTAGTTACTACTATAATGAGCCATGAATGTCTGTGTGTCCCTCGTGTGACGTCACTCCACGTTGGCCAGCCCCCCTCATTAATGATTATGAACAGGTGACGTCCTCCACATGGTGCCCCGTCATTAATAACCATAAGCGGGTGACGTCACTCCACATCGAACAGCCCCCCTCATTAATGATCATGAACAGGTGACTTCCTCCAAATGGACACTCCACCATTAATTATAATTAGCGGGTGACGTCACTCCACATGGGGGCGCGAGGTGCCTCCTCCCTCCTCCTCAGCATCATCTTACAACCCTCACTCCAAAGGCAGAACGCTCACGTCACGCGATCTCCGTAACGCTATTGAGACATAGAAGTAAAAGGACGTCATGATGACTAAGGCGTTATACGTGTTAAATTAAATAAGTCTGTGTCACCTCGGCCATACAAATTGCACACAAATTCATGCAATGAATATCACGTCGCGGTCTGCTTTTCACTTGTGTAATATCGTTGAGGACTCTTGGACGCCGGGGTTGAGGCACACGTATTTATTCCGCAACAGTTGTCACAACCGCGGACATACAACACTGGAGAAGGTATCGGCCCCCTCACCCGCTAGCTGGGAATACACTGCTAGCTATCTCTGACCTACCTCCTAGTCCTCCACTAACGGGCTAGGGGAGGCTGTCTGGCCCGACACTGGTAAGTCGGGCTACGGTACCCGGAGTCCCAGAGCACTAGCTCCGGTTCTCGGGACCACGCCGCTGGCTCGGTCCTGCGCGGCCCTGACAAGGGCGGCGACCCAGGGGAGTCCAGGGCTCTAGCTAGACGATCTTCGGTCTTCACTGGTTTAGCTTTAACATTCTACCCCGAGCTCTCCGGCTCATCCCCTTTTATACCAAAACCCCTCGCTGAGGGGTGGGGCCAGCCCCCCCCCCAGGCTGCCCTGTGCGGACGTCGTTGAGAGCACCTCCCCGTGCACTCACGAAGCCCCGCCCACTGTGTTTGTTTCCCGTGTGATCCTATGTATACAGCCCCTCCGTAACACCCCTACACTTGCAAGATTCAGATTTACTCAAATACACCCGTCCTTGGACGGGCAAAGCGCTAGTTGGAAATGTTTGGCCTGCTTTCGCAAACATATTTATTTTTTACAAAATGCACATGTGGCAATACACTCATCAGTTGTGGAGTAAACATCAATAATGATTAAATGAAAGAACATGAGAATTTATTTTCGCATGGGTCAAGGAGACTGTTTGATCATACTTCGCCACTTTTGCCAGGGACTGGTTCAAATATCAGATTATGATGCTAGATGTGGCCAGGATTCTCATCGCCTGACAAAACTTACGGAACCAGAGGTGAAAACCTTTAATTTAGTAACGCCACTTGTGTCATGAGCTAACATTATCCAGAATAATTTTTTAGGGGCATTGCTCAAAAACCTGACCGTCAGTTAAGTGTTTAATAATTTTAAAAAGGGTTAATTTTCTACGCAAATTAGTGTTTTAATCACATAGTTTACATTTTTAACATCCATTCATTTATTTAACTTTCATCTTTTTATTACAGCCACGTAAAAGCTGGGCTTAAAATGTTCGTGACTGCAGAAATTCACATTCGGTGAAGAACCATAGGATACCATTGGAACCTCAATTGCCAGTAAAAAATATGATAATTGGTTTTTTACCCTTTTATCTGGCAACAAAACTGACACCTTTGTGCGCCTTTTGGCGTCATCTGGTCCAATACCATGTGAGACTAGGCTGAGTGCGCCTTTGGGCGTCATCTGGTCCAACACCATGTGAGACTAGGCTCTAAGGAAAGCTGTCTCGGGTGTGGACCAATCAACTTCAAGGACAGTGCATACATTATCAGAGTTATGTTTTTTGTTTGCATTATGACTGCAGGTATTGTGGTCTATGCAAACATGACTCCTTGTAAAAAATGTGTCAGTTTTGTTGCCAGATAAAAGGGTAAAAAAACAATGATCAACCATAAAATACGTAAAAGCCTTTGAAGGGCCCGTAGAGTAAAGGTACAGGGTTGGGGTTCGTATAGGGATAGTGGGAGCAACCCAACTCATACTTACCTGACAGGGGCGGCACCATGATCAGTTAGGTGGTCCTCCCAGGGCGAGGCTCATCCATTGCACTGCGGGTGGGTTGACCCCTGCGATTTCCCCAAATGCGGGAAACTCGACTGTGTCATTTGTGGTACTGGGGGACTGCGTTCGCGCTATCCCCCGATAATAATGAAAACATATATATTGTAGTCGCATTAAAGGTTTATAACATGCAAAAAATTGCTCGCAGGAGTGATAATGGTTAAGGTCATTATTTTTTGTGAATGCAGTTAGCCAGAACAAACCGTTGCCATCGGTAAACTAGTTACTACTATAATGAGCCATGAATGTCTGTGTGTCCCTCGTGTGACGTCACTCCACATCGGCCAGCCCCCCTCATTAATAATCATGAACAGGTGACGTCCTCCACATGGTTCCCCGTCATTAATAACCATGAGCGGGTGACATCACTCTACATCGAACAGCCCCCCTCATTAATAATAATGAAGAATAATCATGAAGAGGTGACTTCATCCAAATGGACACTCCACCATTAATAATAATTAGCGGGTGACGTCACTCCATATGCACGAATTAATAAGCAGTCACGCATACGATGGCAGCGAAGCAACTGCAGTGGATGCCCCCGACAGGTCTGTCTCGTGTGCCGACCACCCAGTGACCGCCAGGTGGTGCTGTACACACACGACGTGAACAGAACGTTGGTTTAAACCTAATGGCTGTGGTTAAATGTAGATACAGTGCCGAATTAAGCTAGTGCGGGGCCTGTAGCATATGTTATAAAGGGACCCTAAATAAATAAATAAACACATACATATTAAAGCACAACATTTTTACTTGAATAGTAAAGTAATTGTATTTTTCATTTACTACACAGCTAGATAATACGACAAATCGCTAACCTTGAACACCCAGTCGTTCATAAAAGTTGAAGGCAGTATAGTACTATAGTAATAGAGAAAGTGCAGAATCACTGAATCGAATTCATAGCTTGAAAGCATTTAGCGTGGGACCCTTTAAAGTGCGGGCCCCGTAGCATAAGTAGCTACTTTTGCTACTTGGATAATCCGGAACTGTGTAGGTACAGTAGAAGTTGCAGTCTTGGTTGGACTCATAGTAGCATCTGGGTACTAATTTGGTTCAGGCTACTGCTAGACTTCGGCTGAATAACTTGGTTAGGGATAATACTCGGGTCCGAGGGGATAATTTGGGTAAGGCTATCCTTTATCCAATTGACTCTTTCGGTTCTAACAAGTACGTATGTTATTTTGAGTGTTTAGCGTGACTAAGGAAATTTGAAAGACTGGCAGGTAGTATATAAAGTAGCTTGTTTTATATAATTACATATTTTAAGTTCTAGGCCATCTAAAGTGTCAGTTTTATTTGATTAATGCAGCCTTCACTGGCACACACTTCGCATTAAATTCCACGTGTTTCGTCAATCGCCACACTGTACACCATTGCCAACGAGATGTTCCTTTTCAAGGGATTTTGCAGGTGAAATATTTGAGCAAATTAATGAAAGACGAAACAACATCAACAACCAACTCGCGTGTTTTAGATAGGTTCCTCGGCTACGCCATGCGCGATTTTGTAAGAAATTTAAATTTTAATTCAGTGGGTCATTAACTAATTTATATTTACAAAGCACCTTTACTCACAGCGCTTGACATAGCTTACAAAACAATGACAATGGAATGATGTAGTTGACTGGGGTGTACAAGGATTTAGGAATGAGTGACAGAGATCGAGGGTACTTGGGGATCACGAAATGGTAGGGGAGGGATGGGAAGGAGTGGAGGGGAGAAGACAATGGGTAATGCAGTCACTTCCCTATAATAGGGCTTTCTGCCTGACAGACTAACCGTGATTTTAATATTTATACTTTCTAATGAAATAAATGATACTCATATGGGACAGCCCGGAGCACACATCCTGTGGGTGACTTTGCCAGGAGTTGTCTGTTTTGGGTTGGGTCTCCCACGCATTGGCCAGAGGTCCGCAGTGAGTGATGACGCTCGGCAAAAGGCTTTGCCGGATGAACTGCTGTCACCAACACAATGCAAGCAGGGGACACACAACTCACGGGCGGTTCCATTAATTGTCGCAATTCTTGGCCGCGATTAAAATTTCTGTTTATGTCTCGTTTGCACCGTCTCATTTGCATTGAGTTTTTTTCAAGTATCTTTCAAACATTATGTCTGTTCTATAAGGGGCCGTCCATAAATTACGTCACGCACCTAGGGGGGGGGGGGGTCAGACATTTGTGACGATGTGTGACGAGGGGGGGGGGGGGTTTGAGAAATGTGACGTCACCTAAAAATGCTTAACTTTGAATAAATATAGACAACACGTTCTACGTAATTAAATAGACTTTTCAATAAATGTTTTCTCCTACAACATCAGAGTGCAGCGGCACATTAAATACGCACTACAATGACAATAGTTTAAAGCGATTTAAAGCATGTTTTTTTTGGGGGGGGGGGCAAAGCCATATTTGAGGGGGTGGGGGTCTGACTTTTTGTGACGCCATGTGACGAGGGGAGGGGTCAAAAATCGCCCCAAATGTCGTGATGTCATTTATGGACGGCCCCTAAGCCTACTCGCTAATAGAACTTGCCCCAACAGTGCTTTTCATTTTTATACAAAAATATCGATTCTTACACATGCTATTCGCGCAGCATGTATCGTGATCCTCAAGGATGTATATTAAACATGAATGTACAGGTACCCTGCAGGACAGTGGTTCTCAACATATCTTGCTAATCTACCCCTTGTTGAATTTTGTTTCAACCGAGTACCTCCTTGCCTGACCGAACATGGTTCTGAGAAATAAATGTATGAATAATTAACATCAATATTTTAACCAATTGTTCATTTTGTGAGGTATCCTAACGAGCTCGTAACTGCAAGGGAATACAAAAAAATATACGATGTGCATGCTTGACGTAAGTTTTTCGCGCTTGCTGGCTACTCTTGGAAACCGCATTGTTAGCGTTCAACGAGTTTAGAAAGGTTTTTAATATCGTTATTGGTGACCATATGGATTTAAATATTATCGTAGCTATTTTATATTGGCATATTTTTACGTGATTATTCACCAGTGACTCGCGTATGATATAATGTCACACATTTATAAATCACCTGACTGTACCCCCTTGGAACATTGACCATTACCCCGAGGGCTCCGCGTACCCCCGGCTAAGAGCCACTGCGAGCGTGGGACATGCCTCGTGCCGTCGTCACGTCCCTACTGGCGCGTATCGGCGTGTGTGCGTGTGCACCGCGCGCCGTTAGGGGGAGCGGTCGTGCGGCGGTGAGCGCGCTGCGCTACGAACCCGGCCACCCCAGTTCGATTCCCGTTCAGGGCCAACGTCAATGACGATTATCTGAACCGGTTTCCAGCCCTCACCTTGCTAGACTCAGTCTCAAATGAGTACCTGGTGCGGTGTATGAACATCGGCACAAGGGAGACTTAAACGGCCGAGCGTGGCGCTGGCCACCCACCCCCTCGTGTGCTATTCCAGCCTTCATAGGTGCTACTCGCTAACAGCACTTGCCCCAACCGTCTGTTAAGGCTATACGGGGGATCTTTGTCTTTCGACTGCGCGCCACACAGCACTGGGGCACAGTGGACAGCGACTCCAGCCCCCCGCCCCGTGCCTAAGCCCCGCCCTAAAACATTGAGCCCCGCCTTCGCCTGAGACTACCCCGCCCACTCACCACCTTGCCCCGCCCACTCCTCCACGTGCTCCGCCCACTCATCACCTTGCCCCGCACACTACCCCCGTGTGCCTCGCCCACTTCGCCCCCCCGCTCTGTTCCCAGACCCCAGTGGCCCCTCCCAGTTGTAAACCCCGCCCCAGCCCCGCCTTCTTTAGATCAGTGCCCGGCCCCGCCCCCCTGCGCCCAACGTGCGAACGCGGGGCCGGGTGAGAGCGGCAGCGGAGTCGCCGTCAACTTGTGGAGGAAGTGGAAGGGTTCCTGCTCCCTGCGCTCCACGCGGAGACTCGGACTCTCCCTTCTCTTGCTCTCCCTCGCTCTGTCGCTCTCTCGTGCCCGGGAGGGTGGGTGACACGGAGCGGGCAGCATGGCCAGGTGAGCGGCGGGGGGTGGTGGGTGGGGGGAGAGATGAGTGGCCGTGAGGGAATGAATGGGAAGGGTGAGTGGAGGAGAGATTAAGTGGCCGTGAGTGAATGAATGAATGGGGATATGAGGTGAGTGGGGTGGGCAGGATAGGTGAGCAAGTTGGAGTACTGCCCTGTAGACTGGGAGGTAGAGATGATTGGTCTTGGTTTGAGATGAGAGTGGATTGGCGCTTCGGCTGTGAAGTGGGGAGATGATGAGTGAGTTGGTGAGTGGAGATGTGAATAATGAGATGAGCCGAGAGATGGTTGGGGAGTTGAGTGGAGAGGTGAACGGGGAGATGAGTGAAGAGTTGGGTTCAGTGGTGAGTCGGCTGAGTATAGAGGTTAGTGTAGAGATAAGTGTGGTAAGTGAAATGTGAATGGCATGAGTGGAGGATGGAGTTGCTGGATGGGTGTGGTGTGGCGAGGGTGCGGAGTGGTGAGAGGGGTGTCCAGCGGGGTGATTGTGAGCGGTCCGTTCATTTTAAGTTTAAGCCGGAGTTCGTGGTGTTCGTACCAGTGGCACGTGCTAGCGTCACACAAATATGTTCAGTAAGGACTTGCCGTTATTGCATTGCATACATGAGGGCGTCACGGTGGGGAGATGTTAACTACCGCGCCTGGTATGAGAAGGTCTTGGGTTCGATCTCGACCCCGATGCCTGCTGTATGTATATTTGGAATTCTCCCCGTGTCTACAGTACTATCCCCGTGGCTACCGAACTCTCCCCGTGGCTACATAACTTTTCATGTGGCCGCGTATAATTTTCTTCGAGTCCTCCGGTTTTCCCCTCCGTAATTTAGAATCAACATGCATTTAGAGTATTTGTCTGATATAAAATTCCACGTGATATGCCACTTTGTTGAGCTATCATTTGTTGCCAGGTAGCTTCTGAAAAGCTCAGTGTTGAAATAAAATGTTTGAAAAAATAGTACTGTAATATATTTTGAAATCCTTGCAAAAAATATTTGCCAACACCAGCTACGCGTGGATGAAAATAACTACGCTCTGCACTCATGTGCGGGCATATATGTTTTTTTCTGTACTTGACCAGATTGGTTCACTAAATTGTGGTTGCAATGCTTCCTTAACTGAGCTTGGGAGTGTGCATTGCCCTGCTCATCTGGGGAGTGGGCAGGCGATTGGGCAGGGGAATGGGCAGGCGAGTGGCAGGGGTGTTGGCAGGAGAGTTGTCAGGTGAGTGGGCAAGGGAGTCGGCAGGGGCGTGCGTGGACATGCGAGTGGGTAGGCGAGTGGGCAGGGTTAGTGGGCACGGGCGTGGGCAGGTGAGTGGGCAGGGGCGTGGGCAGGTGAGTTGCCAGGCGAGTGGGCAGGGTTAGTGGGCACGGGCGTGGGCAGGGTTAGTGGGCAGGGGCGTGGGCAGGTGAGTGGGCAGGGCCGTGAGCAGGGGAGTGGGCAAGGGAGTGGGCAGGGGCGTGCGCGGACATGCGGGTGGGTAGGCGAGTGGGCAGGGGAGTGGGCAGGGGAGTGGGCAGGGGAGTGGGCAGGGTGAGTGGGCAAGGTGAGTGGGTATGGAAGTGGGCAAGGGAGTATGCAAGCGAATGGGCAGGCGAGTGGGCAGGGGAGTGGGTAGGTTGAGTGGGCAATCGAGTGGGAAGGGTAGTGGGCAGGGGAGTGGGCAGGGGCGTGGGCAGGTGAGTGGGCAGGTGAGTTGGCAAGGGAGTAGGCAGGGGCGTGGGCAGGTAAGTGGATATGGTGAGTGGGCAGGGGAGTGGGCAGGGGAGTTGGTAGGGGACAGGCCAGTGAGCAGAGAAGTGGGCAAAGGAGTGGGCAGGGGAGTAGGCAGGCGAGTGGGCAGCAGAGCGGGCAGGGGAGTGGGCAGGCGAGTGTACAGGGGAGTGGACAAGAGAGTGGACAGGGGTGTGGGCAGGTAAGTGGATAGGGGAGTGGGTAGGGGAAGTTAGGACGTGAGCGGGCAGGAGTACATGCGATTGATCTCTCTGCTTTGCACACTCTAAGTTATATAAATGGGTTTTTGTTGTATGTGATGCGTTGCTTTAGCCTTGTATTTTGTCCTAGTTGTACCGTTTGATGCACGACTTTTCCATTCGTAACTTGACCGTGTACAGTTGTTTTTGGATGGGTTTGTTCGTGTTTTTTTGTTGCTGGAACCAGGTTTCCATGGTGTAACCAGGTCCTCATAAAAATTAGCATCTATTGCCCAATGGGTTTTACCTCTGCCAATATAAATCTAATAAAACCTAGGCGATTGGGCAAGGGAGTGGGCAGGGGAGTGGGCAAGTGAGTGGGCAGGGGACTGGGCAAGTGAGTGGGCAGGGGAGTGGGGAGGGGAGCGCGTACGGGGATGAGCAGGGGAGTAGGCAAGTGAGTGGGCAGGTGAACGGGCAGGTTAGTGGGTACGAGAGTGAGCAAGTGAGTGAGTAAGGGAGTGGACAGGGGAGTGGGCAGGGGAGTGAGCAGTCATTGTGGTGGGTGGTTGTTTTCCAGCTCGGCCTTCTTCCTGGCCAGCACGAGCAATGGCTGAGGTTGAGTTTGTGGGCCTCATTGTCCCTGAACCCAGACCAGTGGCTGGTGGCAGTCACAGAATGTGTGAAGATTTCCCATAGTTTCCTACCCAGGTCAGTGTGAAGTATATTTAGACCAAAATAATTCAACTGAAGCATGTATTTCACTTGGGGAGTGGGCGGAACAATAGTTAGCGTACTGTTTTATTAACCTGTTGACCTGATTTAAATTCCCGACCATTGCTAATGTAATTGGCAAGCAATATTTGAACCAGTGCTCCCCCCGCCCGCCTTTTCACCAAACTGCATTGACCAGCTTGGTGAAGTATGAACAAACAATCCCCATGCCCAATGCTGCATGAAGAGGCCTTCATCCAGTAGTTCATTGGCACAAGGCTGTAAGAATTACAATTTGTTTTATATATCACGTGTAATTATGTAATTTATCAACCCAAACATTATACATGAGTCTTAAGACTTTCCGATGGCTGGTTATTTTGTTTTAATACCTGGGGCGGCAAACCTAGGTGATATATTAGGGGTATATACCCGTCATCACTTTTCGCAGACAGAACTTGGTCACAACATGAAACAAATTGAATCTCTTTGGTTGGTTTGCTACAATTTGTTAACACCTGGTTTAACATAAATGGTCTAGGCAGGTCTGTTGCACCAAAGTAGTTTCCTTTCTGCAAACAGGGCTTTGAGTTTTATGTGAATGTCATAAACATTGAAAATGTTATCTCTTTTATTGACTACACAACACAATGACCCCACTAAAGATGGTGTCACATTCGGTGACATTGGTTTGTGGTCTAGCCCATGGACTGTGGCCTGAGTTCTTCATTTTAATCGGAGCAGCAAACGCGACAGTCTAGTACTATGAGGTTTCACGAATGCTTTGTGCTTCCTGTTTCCTGGCAGATTGATCTACCTTGAAGTGTGCATGCCGTGCTTCCTGGGCGAACAGTGTAGCAAACAGCTCTCACCCTTTGCTTGTGATGCTCAGATATCTGTTAGTCCTTTTCCAATTTTCTGCAAGAGTCGTATCACTCTCACGCTGTGTTGTCGGATACGACAGTATCTAGGCTGAAGTGTATGATGCATTGAAAACACATGACAAGAATGGCATGCATATAATGGGCTTTTCCCTTTCTACACTGAGAGGATATTAATTTCACATCCATCCCGTCCCCTATGTAAATGTGTGGGAGGATTCAGTAGTCGACAATTGAGCCCATAATGTAGTGTATTGTGTATACATATGCTTTTGTTACGAGTAATTGCTAATGCAAGTAAGCTTACTATGCAATGGTCCCTAACAAAGCACCGCAGTTGTAAATCATCAGAGAGTGACCCTTAGTAATGCACGCTCACTGACCGCATGGGAGACCCTTTTTACATTGACAAATCGTGTTTTGTCACCTGTCTCACCTCTGGAACTACGCATCCACTCTCCAAAATGCCACTCGTCAGTGTCGAGATCAAGGGTAAGGCCACGGCCATGTGTTCAAGATGATCGGACCAATTCTGACCCTTCGGTACAGAGTCTCCATATTCGTCCCTGGGTCTCCCCTCGCAAGAGACATTCCTGTCAGTGCGCTGTGTCACCTGGTCACGGATGAAGTTCACGTGTGAGACCTGGCGTTGGACCACATGTCCAACCATCGCTAGGCCACGTCGATGCGGGACAGCCTGCAGTGCCCGCGGTCCCCGCGCGTGTGGGGGTGAGGCGTGGCGCCGTCGTTCCCGGCGTGAGCGTGCGAGCCCCATGCGGCGCATGCGTCAAACGAGTTCGCAACGGAGGGTTTTTCAGGCATGGAACCAGGAACTCCCCCCCCACCTCCCTCACCCCTCACCCCCCCTCGCTCGTCCAGTTCTCCATCCCCGAGTGTCTGCCACGATTCAGGGTCGCAATGCAATTCAATGATCGACACTTATTTGGTGTAATTTCTATCTTGACATGTGTTGTATCCCATTATTTTCTGTCTCGCTTGTGTGCCGTTTGCGAGTTATTCGACTTAAAGTAACATTGTCGTTTACAGTAATTGCCCAAATCCAAAATACAGCTATCCCTCGATTTCTTAAATCGAAATGGCTTTTCCCATTAATTTAATAATACAAATTAGGGATGTGATTCAGACAGTCATTCCAACTCTACTCCTAACATAAAAATATACACCAATATCACTCTTCAAAATATAAAAATAATAGTCACAAAGAAGATATATTAAAACGATTGAATAATAGTTAATGAAAAATTACACAAATTTTCTCTTTCAGTGAACTCACCAAAAGATGTGATGCATGTTGCAATGCCTGGAAAGGTGTTGTGGAGGCGTCACTTTTGCACTGCAAGGGCACCGTGACGCTGTCGCGGCCTCCCGGGTAGCTTCTTGTTTGATGATCTCGTGGCGCGTGGCTGCAGTGAAATTTCTTTAACACGGAAATTGGATTTCGTTCGTCAAAAAAGTGTCCATAATTTAGCCATTTCGCAAATGCGAAATTTCGTCAACCGAACGTTCGTAGATCGAAGGATACCTGTAGTTGATTCTCACATGACGCACAATCCGTTGCATGTATCCTGAGTGTAAGAATTTATTTTGAATCATTAACCATTTTATCGTTGCATGCCGGTCACTTTTATAACGGCACCCATGACCTCACCGTCAGAAACAAACCACCAGATTACCGCACGCAAGAAAGATTCAATGTGGCTCAGCTCCCGTATGGAATTGGACCCAAGCGTGTGTGTTTGTAAGGCACGCGGCACGAGCCACCGGGCTTGGTAAAGCTGTGCACGACGGGGAATCCAAATTCCGAGTGCTTACTATGAATAACACATTTGTGTAAATTATATTTTATTCAACTTGTTTATCCAGGAAAGTGTCAATAAGTCACCAGTGACTTGTTCAGGAGGGTCTTGCCATGTTTTCGCAGTGGAGTGCAATGTTGCTGCGGCGCAATCACAATTTATTTACTTGCAAGTAATATTTTGCCAGAACCAATTTTATAGTGTGGTTTATTTTTTTTTAGCTGTGGTAGGAAATGAAAAACGTGATTGTAATTTCTAATTATATCGAAAGCAGAAGAGGATGCGTTGTATTGTGCACAGTAACGGTGATGCAGCGGGACACGTATTGAACCCGTTTAATTTTTGTAAATGTTGAAAATTACGATTTCTTTTCGAATAAAAACTCCTCAAAATCACGTAACGGTGCCGTGTTGAGTCGTTCGCTGCCATGTTGCCCACGACGGCTCACAATGCACTCACTGCGTTAGCAGCGACCGTCCTCACGTTCTCATTCATCGATGTCAGATCCAGAGAATACAAATCTTTGAAGGAATGGACAAAAATCTCTGGGTTTAATTTAAACTATGCAAAACTCTCGAAAATTACAAACACAGTGCTGTACCATATGTATACACCAATATCACGAAAGCTTCAAATCAAGAGTGCTCTACCAGTTTATCATCTAGCCAGCCATGAATCAAGGCATTGTTAACAACATTTCTCTTAATTTTGGCCAAAACGCCTGAAAATAATAATGTTTCAAATGTAACTGTGCATCTAAAACAAACCTCTTTCAAGACCACCCCTTTGATTGTCTCTCTTCTGTTTTTTGCTTTTAAAGTTCATCACCGAAATGTCTGGGCGTCGATGTGAAACCTCTGATCTGGTATCGCTGCCCTCATTGCATACCATGCCTGGTGGTGCGTGTGGTACAGCCTGTGTAGATGAAAGGACCCCGTGGGAAAGCGGTCGTATGTATTAACTCAGATGCGACTGACATTAATTGAAATGATGAAAGTTCCCGGTTCAATGGAAGCGTAGAGTTAAAACAATGGCATAGATTTTTTTTTATGAAATAACCTGCACGTCGCTGTAACGGAAAATGATGCTTTACAATTTTCGAATGCTGGAGTGTGAGTTTGCTGGCCCATGAGTGTAGATTATCTGGTGCATTTTCTTAACAAAATACTCATGCAAACCATTCCATATAACAATGAATAGTCATGTATATTGGCCTCAAGATACAATAATGGGATGGTCTATTAGATGCGCATTTGTAAACAATTTGAATAATGACATAGATTAGCGAACAACTAAGAGGCATCAATGTGTAAACATACTTCGATTATAAACGCCCGACGTTCCATTTGTTCGGTCAAATAAATTATAAGAGCCTTTCAGAAGGGCCGAATCAAAAAGTGAAATAAAGTGGACCCCGTCCATAGATGTGGGGGTAAAAGGTTGATCCAACGGGTTTACAACAATTTTCGAACCCCCCCCAAAAAGAGTATTTCTACATACAATAGAGTAAGTAGTATCTGCACACATTTGGGGGGGGTGGTGGGGGGAGAAGACATCAGTGGGGGCGATGCGCGAGGTGCATTGCGCCGAGAAGCCCTCCACGGGAGCTAGAATAAGAAGGCCACAGGTCACCGAAATTCTAGTTTATAAAATCCTCTCGGTGTGAAATGAGAATCTGGAAAGAATTATTGATCGATAACATGAAAATGTGACCTTGACTTGGGCGCTGTATTTACCTATAATAATGATACATTTACATGTATTAATTACAAGTAGCTTCTTGCAATGTCACTCTTTAGTCAATCGACTGCTGGATGAAGGCCTCCCCATCCCATGTCCGTCATGGGGGTTATTGGGCCCACACTTCACCACGCTGGTAAATGTGTGGAGGAGGTGGCAAGGACGGGTTGAGATATCGCTCACCACTAACGAGAGCCGTGGCCGGGAATTGAACTCGGCGCGCTGTGCTCTAACCACTGCGGCCACGCCGCATTCCAATCTCATAGCTTGGCGTCGAGTCTGATTAAACAGCCACAAACGTTTGTTGGAGAGATTGTCCACACGTTATAGAGCAGTGGTGCTTAACCTTTACTGCGACCTGCACCAATTTGGTTCTCAATCGTAAAAAAAGTATAATCTTAATAAACACATAGGTTTGATTAAACAAAGTAGTTGTACGTACGTGCCCATGCTTGATTTGTCTTTTTGATTATTTACCTTCTAAAAAAATATGATCATGTCTCGCACCCCCAGAAAGGACATCTCGCCCCCCCCCCCCAGGGGGAGCGTGCACCCCAAGTTAAGAAGAGCCATTGCTGTAGAGTGTCTGTGTCTGTGGAGGGCTTTTGATTGGGAGGACCGTTGCACGGTTTCTGCCGGGAGGGGTGGGGAGCTTGTCCTCATCAGTGGTGCCTGGACCCATGGCAGGGTGTCGAATGCTTCTTCACGGAATGTTCTCTTTTCACGTTGATTGAGAACTGTGCAGCTGAAGTGAATCTGAAGGAATTCCAATATGTACGTATGTATGGCTGGCTGAAATCCTGGGAGTATGTTAGTTTAATGGACATAGTTAAACGCTGCTGCTGCTTTTACTGTTGGGGACTGCAGAGCTCAACTTGAGAGTAATTGATTAGTCTGGTCTTTGTCTTGCAGAGGAGCCTTCCATGTTCTTTATAGCAATGCGTTAGTGTTGGCTGTCGTTATGGGGCGGCAGGGTCGCGCAGTGGCAACACTCGTGCCTCATGGCAAAAAGGGCCTGGGTTCAATTCCTGATTTTAGTGCCTTTCTGTGTAGAATGTCTACATTTTCCCACCGTTCTGTATAACTTTCCTCAAGTATTCTCTGCTTTCCTCAGCGTTGATAAAACAACAACACAATGTAGATGGCATTGGCCAAAACCCAAGAAAGCCTCACCGAGTCTTGAGACTTTTTTCAGGAGTGTCCTGTCAGGTTTTCACAGGTAATTTTTCAACATTGGGCTTGTTTTTGGCCATTACCAGTCAGATGTTGTTGTTTTTTTTGCGAGGAGAGGAGAAAACTGGAGAACTCGCAATAATCCCATGTAGAAGAGAACACACTGTCACCCGAGTCAGGAATCAAAGCCAGGCCCTACTTTGCTGAGACACGAGGGTCACCACTGTGCCACTCTGGGATGAGGACAACATTGTTGGTGCTGCCGTTTCTCAATAAGTTAAACATATATATGGGGTATTTTCCAGTCTAGACAGCTGTCAGGGAGGAACAGAAGAGAGGGAAAGCTGCAGAGACAAAAGAGTGAACATGCATGCGTGCACAATTTATAGTGTTCGGCGGCGGAACGTTTATTCACTGCAAACGTAAACAGCAGGCCCCGATGTTATTCCAGCTATGTCCCAGAAGCACACAAAAAAACTTCCAGAGATAATACATCACCTATGTCATTGGGTTAATAAACATGCTCCCTTGAATTAAATACACAGTCCTTGCCACGTTAGGTACAAGCGCGTGATGAGCGAGGCTTCCAGGTTGAATGTTTACCGCGCGTGTAATGCGGTAAGATCGTGAATGAAAGTGCCTGTTACAGAAATAATAGTTGTGCAGGGCTCGCCGCTGTGGTGTGTCCTTCGTAGCCCGTGTGACACTGCACACATGTCCCAGCTTTGCTTTTGCAGAGAACCCATTGCAGTTTGTTTTTTATTCCTCCTGGTTTCAGCTGGCAGGTTCTATTTGTTGTTACTGTTGAGTGTAGTGTGTTACTGCTTTCCCATGCCTTCAGGTTTTTTGGGTGTCTGAGTTTTTGGGTCTCTGTTTGAGTCTGTGTGAGTCTCTGTGTGAGTCTGTGGGTCTCCGTTGTGAGTCTGTGTGGGTCTCTGTATGAGTCTGGATCTTTGTATGAGTCTGTGTGGGTCTCTGTGTGAGTCTCTGTGTGAATCTCTATTGTGAGTGGGTGGCGGGGAGTGGTAGTGTAGCAGTTAGCACTTCACTACAAAGCCGGCAACCCGACGTGAATTCCCGTTCACGGCCAACACTAGTGACGATTATCTGAACTACTCCTGGGCCTCCCCTAGTTCGACTCAGCCTAAAATGGGTACCCGGTGCGGTGTGTAAACATGAGCACTGGGGAGACAACAGCGGTCAGGCGTGGTGCTCGCAAAAATTATGTTAAGGCTATGAGAGTGATTTTTTGTATTTGTATGGGGGATGCCTCTGGGATTTCCCCATTGCTGCACACAATGTTCGCACTCCAGGGAATTCAACCCAATTGTCTTATACATTAATTTGATTGTAGATTCGAGTGCTGCTGTTGTGCTTTCTGCAGATGCACGCAGCTGACCGATGCTGATCGTTTCTCATTGCAGGTGGTTGCTGTTGCGGATAGCGGTGCTGGCGCTATTGTCGACGGCTCGCACACAGCACAGTAAGTCTGCGCGAGAGGAAAGGGTTTTTTTGCAGAATGCAGCTTCGTTTGTCGTCAAAACCAAATTGCGGTGCTTCTCGCGCCTTGTCAACGCGCGTACGCATCAGTCGCCCTGAAGGATGGCAGTACGGCGGTGTTTGTGAGAAGGTTTGACAAGGATCCCCACCGAGGCACTTGCGCGAGTTATCAAGGCATGAGATTAAAACGTCGAACGTTAACGTTGCGCACATTTAGGCGCGGTGATTTTGTTAGGAACGATTCAAGCCGTGGAGACGTTTGCGCCGGAGGTGTCGATTGCTGGTAAGCCGAATTCCCCCTTTCCCTTCTCATGATGTTTTTATTATTACACGCTTTCTAACACATTCCTGCGGAGGGAGCTGGTAAGAACGTTGGGTTGCTCGGTCAATGGCCAGGGTCAACGGCGGCGTGGTGTATTCCGCAAATATGCCCGACTGTGAGGGTGGGCACAAGCCGGCGTGAGTAGGTTAAACGTTGAGTTTTATAAGGGCACCACGGGGTGACCAGCTCCTCCTCACCCAGACCCACCCCTCCCACCCCCCACCCAGCCCCACCCTCCACACCCAGCCCCACCCTCCACACCCAGCCCCTCCCCACCCAGCCCCTCCCCACCCAGCCCCACCCAGCCCCTCCCCACCCAGCCCCACCCTCCCCAACCAGCCCCTCCCCACCCCACCCTCCGCACCCAGCCCCACCCCTCCCACTTTTGCATGCACGACGTACGGACGGACACAATAATCCCCTATGAGCTGGTGGAACCGTGAGGTTCCTACCAGTATTAACTCACTCTGTTGTATCCTCGAATCTTGTAACTCAATTTTAACCCACTTCCCAATGTGGTATCAACTGCAAACTTGGTATACTTATGTCATATTGATGACGATACTATCATTAAGCATTTATATATATTTTAAACAATCTTTTTTATATGTTATGTTTCGGCTTGGGTCTAATTTTCCACACTCAACTAACTTTGGCTGTAAATCACCACGGTCCCTTATGCTGTGGCAAGCCTCGGGGCCACTTCATGGAGTCGTGAAGTTCTTCCATTACTCGTACAGTACATTTCATTAAAGCGTGTTTAAATTTTTTTTTTTTATTACTGATTCCTGTGTCGTGGTCAAATATTGCAATCAAAATTTAGTCCACTTCCTGTTGTCCAATCGATTTTCACATTTTGCACATTTACTCAGACCCGGTGAAAACGCATGCCTGTATGAAAATCGGCATCAATGAATCAATTAATTCGCTACTTTAAAGCAATTAACATTTTGTATGGACGTCTTATTATTTATATATATATTTGTGCAGGTAAAAAACGCTGCGGTCACTAAACTGTGGAATCGCCTGCTCCCTGTGAATGATTTACGAAAGTAATCAATTCAAGTAAGTGTCGATGTGGGAGCAGGCGCCACATCATTGACGTACTTCTCGACCGTGAGTTAAACGAAGTTGTCAATAAAACCGTTGTTTAAAAAAAAACATTTGTTTAAGGATTTTATTGTTGTTGTTGATGGAACCTCGGCGTCGCGGCGAGGTTTACTTTCGTCTTCTGGTCGACGTCGTCGTCGTAGCCGTCCCGCTGGGGGCTCTTCTTGACCTCCCGTACCTTTAAAAAGGCCCACGCCGGGTGAGGCTCTACTCCTCCTTGTGCCCGTGAGGGCCGGCAAAGTTACCGTGGCTCGAGGTGACGCCCGCGCTGCTTCTGCCGCTATTCAATATGCAGTGGAGAAACAGTTGTGTAAAAATGTGTTCATGATCAGTACCTGCATGTGGATGATACTTGTTTACTGTTGAATAGCTGCCGTGCTATTTGGCTCTGCGCTGTACTTGGGAAGGTGGCACTATGAGCAGAGGTTCTGTGTTCAAGGCGATCGCAATACTGATTGTTACCATCGCCAGCGGTGCTTGAACACTCTGCTTCACAATAGCACCTCCGATTATTCCAGTTGGCAACGTACGGTGGGGAAAATAAGTTCAGTATCAGAAGATGTATTTCTACTGGAGCAATCTGATGCGCTATAAAGCTCTTTTTCATATATGTACAGTCGGGGCGGGTCAGAACGTACCAACAACAAGCAATACAAAGACATGATAGGAGTGCAAAGTATAGGAAAAGTAAACAAATCACTTCTACAAAGTCTACAAATAAAACTAAACTATTTTTTTTATCATTCCAGGCAAAGCTCACGAAGTTATTAGCTTACTTTTCAGAAGCGACCTTGCCACAAATGATAGCTCAAAGAAGTGGCTTATTAAATGAAAATGTATAATAATCATCATCAGCATCATCACACTGGTGTGATGATAATTGTGGTGACTTCATAGGGCTCAAAGGAAGGAAGACGTCACGCAGCTACAGACAAAATGAACTCTGTAGCTCAGCAAAGTCTTCCTGCTTGCGTAGAAACGGTGAGGCCCAGTGAGCTCCTTAGCTTTTTTCAGAAGCGACCTGGCCACAAATGGTAGCCCAACGAAGTGGCTTATCACCAAATACTCTAAACGCGTGATGTTAATTCTAAACATGGAGGGGAAAAACCGGAGGACCCGGAGGAACATCCACGCGACCAGGTTCACGGTTCAAAACGGGCATGCCACCCTGGTTGTTATTCCTGTGGTGGGGCTCAACGTCAGATGCGTGTCGGCTGCTTCACAGTGGACGATAAAGATCCCATGAGGTCATTAGAAATGAGCAATAATAATTGGCATTTGCAAGGTGAATTTCATCTGTAGATCCCACCAATGTGCCGCCGTGTATGGAAAGCAGCAAATAAACAATCTGCAGGGTAAACGGCCAGAACTAGGGGGTAAAGGTCAGTTTAACGAAGTGAGTTTTCAAGACAGACTTAAATAGAGCTAACGACTTTTATTGTCTGATTAGCAAAGGCAAAGCATTGTTCCAAAGATTGGGAGCTGCACTTGCAAAAGCCCCATCACCCCAGGGAACAAAGCCTTGACCTTGGAGTCCTTAGAAGAAGGCCATCCGAAGACATCAGGGACCACGCTGTCCGTTGTGTGCTGGCATCGTGGTCCAGGTTTTCCAAATTCGAAAAAGAATACCTGAAAATTGCTGAATTGGGATTGCACAGAGAGCAGCATCGCCCCCTGCTATGGAACTACTGCAGGTTGTCTGTGAAACGCAGTGGGGCCTTCGTGAGAGCCCTTGCTGACCTCGTCATAAACCATCATCACGCGGTCATCCTCGCAGCAGCAGCGGCTTTTGGCTAGCCATCGAACAAAGACGGTCATTGCATCGCGTGCTGTACCTTCCGATATGAGGAAGCCACTGGAGCTATGCACTTTTAAATATAGATTGAAAACTCGTTTCTTCAGAACTGATTTTTGGTTTTGAGTTTGTTGTCCTTCCCCCGTACCTCCGATAAGCATGGTTGGCTACATACGGTGCGAAAGAAGTTCAACGTACATACATAAGAACGGCGCAAATATATAACGTACTGCATTAATGTTTTTATTATTATTAAAAACTCCAAGCTCAGTAGCTCCAAATTTAACATGGAAATGAAGTGGCTCAGCGCTTCTAATCAGCCAAGGTTGTTGCTATACAGCTGCTTAGGGGGGCAGCCCGTTGGTGCTGCTAGTGGCAAGGGGACTGGTCTGCCGCAGGCGACCCGATTAGGCGCTGCGTGTTCCCCACCGGCCTTTGCAGCCCCCCATTTCAGCGAGATATATTTACTACGCTCCGTGATTTTGAACGCATTTGCTTGTTGGAAATGTAACTTCCACGCATACCTGTTACGGGATGGGTAATTCGTTTGTTGACAAGCACGAAGGGAGAGGAGAGGGGTCTTTGCCAAACGCGCTGATAATTTATTTTATTTCATGAACGTCGCATGCGACGACTGTGTGCGTAAAATATGCGTATGTATGTACGTTTAACTCCTTTTGCACCGTGCGTAGCCAACAGTGTTAATTGAAGGTACGGGGGAAGAACAAACTAAACACAAAAAAGCAGTTCTAAATAAATGGTAGATCATGCTGAATGCCCAAAACCGCTTAGATTAAAATATTACGTCTCTTTGAGAATGTAAGTTTACCCTCATACATGTGTTTCAGGGCAACAGTATTGGCATTATTCTCGTGATTAGCGTTCTTTAAAAGTGATTAAAGACCCTGAAAATTAAGAGCCTAAAAAAGTATGCCGTCTCAGGCGTGCGCCGGAAATTCCACAAATGTGACTCCGGGGATCGTGTCGCCGTGGGGCCGGCCGACTTCGCCGTGCGGTTTGGGTGGAGCTCCCATGACGTAAAACTCAGCAGCCGTTAAATACCCGTCAGGGGTGGTGGGGGGGGTAATGGGAATTAATGAATGCTCCACGGTGGCTAGTAGATGTTAACTACCTCGCCTGGTATACAGGAGGACGTGGGATCCATTCCGATCCTGACGCCTGCTATATATTTGGAGTTTGCGTGTCTCTCTCCCTGTGGTCACGTGGATTTTTCTCCGGGTCCTCTGGTTTTTCCCTCCACGTTTAGAATCAACATCACGCGTTTAGAGTATTTGGCTGCTCTAAATTTACACACGATGAGGCACTTCGTTGAGCTGTCATTTGTGGCCAAGTCAATTCTGAAAAAGAGCTATATAGCTCAGAGGGCCTTACCTGGTAAAATAAAAGTAGTTTATAATTTGTATTTTAAATAGTTTTTATCGATCCTACGTGTTGTATATTGCGACCTCTCTATCATGCAACGAAACGTCTCAGAGCGCAGAGCCCCCTCTTGGTAGCTAGTCCCTGTGCGGTACAAGGTCACTCAACACCTGCTTTGCGATGGGCGCTAGCCTGACATTTTATGTATTTTCGTATTTTCGTTTTGGGGGAGAATGGCGTGTGGGAAGAAACTTGAGTGTCCAGAAATAAATCCCTGCATGTGATTGGGATATCACTTGGACATCTGCAGAGTGGATTCAAGAATCAATTTGCGGTATCACCATCTCCTGCCCTCTTAGCGGGCCAAAGCTACAACCACTGGTATTGCCAGGTAGTCTCCCATCCAGATTTATCCGGTTTAACTCTCGAGATCTGACGAGAGTGGACGCATCCAATTTGACTAGGTCGTAAACTGAAGGAGAAGGTTTTGCTCTTTTGGAAACTTGGCCCCAACAGCAGCGTGCAACAGAGCGACAGAAATACTGCAGCACCGAAACACAGTCTCGATTTAGGACGGCATGCGTGTCTGACCTCGACTTATGCTCGTGATTGATGCGCGGCCAACAGAGCGCACCACTCCAGCCTCCGCTCCAGACCTGCTTCACAAACCACAGCATTGCACACTCTGTGCCACGCTTGAATGAAGGTATGCAACAAGAGAGACCCATTGAATAAGTTGTTCAATGACTAGACTGAGACCATAGACGTTTCCTTTTAATTACCGTGTGGTTTTAAAATTGGCCGTCTCGTAGAAAAAAATAAATGACAAAGCACAGGTGCATCTATGTAATTTCTTGCTCACATCACTGCTGGCAGAAGGGCCTCCACTAGACGGCGCTCTAGAG
This sequence comes from Lampetra fluviatilis, assembly GCF_964198595.1. Lineage (NCBI taxonomy): Eukaryota > Metazoa > Chordata > Hyperoartia > Petromyzontiformes > Petromyzontidae > Lampetra > Lampetra fluviatilis. The sequence continues at coordinate 22,011,179 of NC_136276.1, read as the reverse complement.
AGCCCATCTCGGATGTTTTTGGCCTACTCTGTTATGCAGGCCAGGCGTCTTGGATGAGGTAGGAGTACCCACACTTAACCCCACCATACGCAACCTGCCGATCGACAAACTGGTGAACCAAGTCACAGATGCTGGGTAGACATCGGTTGGGGCGTTTCAGAAACGTGCGCCGTTGTTTCAGCTGCCGCACTGGGAGATGGAATCGAACCGGCGAACTCTGGATTGCGGGTCCAGTGTGCTGGCCATTACACTGCTGTGACAGCAGTATCCCTCTCATAGGTATTATACTTGTAAGAACCTCCTGGTTACACCAGCCCACAGGGGATTATTGTGTCCGTCCGTCCGTCGTGGATCCAAAAATGAGAGGGGTGGGGCTGGGTAGAGAGGGGAGGGTGGGGAGGGGCTGGGTGGGGAGGGTGGGGAGGGGAGGGTGGGGAGGGGCTGGGTGGGGAGGGGAGGGTGGGGAGGGGCTGGGTGGGGAGGGTGGGACTGGGTGGGAGGGGAGGGGCTGGTCACCCCGTGATACCCTTATAAAACTCAACGTTTAACCTACTCACGCCGGCTTGTGCCCGCCATCACAGTCGGCCACATTTGCGGAATACACCACGCCGCCGTTGACCCTGGCCATTGACCGAGCAACCCAACGTTCCTACCAACTCCCTCCGCAGGAATTTGTTCTTTGTTTGCGGTGAATATGGCGTGCTCTGCCACAGCTGTGTGCCACCACATGGGTTTATCTATTGCTTATATATGATCTTATTGGTTCTGGGTTAAACATATTCAAAGTGAAAGTTATAATTTGTAAAATGGATTACGATGCTCTAAGGGTCGCATTATTTGACACAATACATTTCTGAATTCATTTCACTTTCAGTGGGAATTAATAAATCGAATGATAATTCAGCATTTAGTACGATTGGCACTTAATTTCACAGACGACATTAGTCTTCCAGTAGTAGGGGGCAGTGATTGCTATGTGTAATCCCAATTGAGTAATTTTACGGTCAACATAATTTTTTTTAAAATATGGACCGTGACGCCAGCACACGATGACCAACTCGTTTGGAATGACATCGGGGGAGGGGCTTGCGGCACCTAATGCAATTAATATGCCCGCAGTGTTAACCCGAGCGGCCTGCCGGAATTCGAACCACGAACCACTGCAACAGCGCATGCACGTACGCATGCACGCTGAACTTATTTTCGCACCGCTGTACGTAGCCAACCGCGCTGATCGGAGGTGCGGGGGAACGCGCTGCCCTCTCGTTGTCAACGCCGAATGGCCGTTGTGAGGGGCGGCGAGTGAGAGGGGCCCGCTCCCCTTCCCGCCGTCGGAGCGGCGGGAGGACAAAGCGGTCGAGGAAGGGGAAGAGCGGCCGCTCGTACAGCGCCCGCTTTGTGCTCAGAGCAGCGGCGAAACCGCCGAGCGGGTTTCGGACAGTTACGTTTTTTTTACGCGGTAATTTTTGGCGTTTGGAAAAAAGGAAAAAGACATCGTCAAATGTCGGAATGTTTGCTGTTTTAAAGCGTGAACTGCGTATGAAACCTCAACGTTGCAGTTAAAAGAGATGCAGCGGCGTTTAGCGCAGAGTGTGTACCGCATCCGTACGTGTGAAAACAGTGGGATCTATGAAGCTCAATGAAGACAGTTGCCTTTTGTACTAAAATACAGTCTTGTTTGAATGTGGTATACAGTATCACGGTTGACTGCACCCAGTATTTTAATGTCAAAGCTCATTACTCTGGATACAAAAGCAGGGGTTGAACAGTTCCGCATTGATTTATTTTCTTGAAATTCCAAATTAGGCGGCCTTTTGTAGTGTCCTTTTCGCACAGACTTCTGAAGACGCTTTGCTTGGCACACTTTTCCCCATTGTATCGTCGTCCGTCTTTAAAGGGCGGAGGGCCAACACGCGTGTCACGCTCGCTGTCATCGGGCACCGCGCGGTGGGGGAACGTCCGTCTGTGTCGCTTTGACCACGTGCGAGGGAGAGGATCACCTCCATGTTTGGTGACTCGCCAGCGAGCAAACAATCTACAGAAACGGGCACGGTCCGTTGAGTTCACTTGACCCCGTAACTCCTTGCCGTGTGGCCTGGCCGTCACGTGTTTGACCGTGGAAGGATGCGGAAAATGCGCACCAGCCACAAAGGGAAATCATACCTGTAAATGACGAGCAAAAACGAATAATATAACAGGCTGGAAATGCGTGAGTTTCAAACAACACACAGATATGTGTAGAAAGTACAAGGCCGTTGTGCCTACATGCCCACGAATGATAAATAAAGTCAACCTTGGCAACACTTGGCAATGTTGCTACGTGTAACCCAGCTTGAGTATATTTATTAAATAAAGCATTGCATCCCAATGCAGGTACATTTTCAGCACTGGACAATAGACGTTACACTGGGTGTTTTTAGCTGTTGGAGGAAACTGGAGAACCCAGAGGAATCCCATGCAGAGCAGGGAGAGCGAGAACATACAATCTCTGCACAGTAATCAACCTGAGTTGGGATGTCAAACCCAGGACCTTGTTGCTGTGAGGCACGAGTGTTCACCACCGCGCCACCACCCTGCCACCCCAAACGCAGTCTCGAGATCTAAACTGCACGTGCGTGCGAACTCAGTCAATCTTTATTTTACGTGCCAATATCGCCCTCAATAAAGTGGGCATCGGTGCACATTACAGCGGAACGGGAATGGTACAGGGGGCACAGGGGTACAGGAATTAAAAAAAAGAAACCCGTCACGCTCTCAGCAGCTAACACCGACTGAGCAGAGTAAATTGCAACCGCGCGCAAAATGAAGTGCAACTGTGCGCAACGAATCGCGTAAGAAAGTTAAGTAGTAAATAAAAATGAATGAAAAGTAAAGAGACGGGTTTTTTTATTTTATGTCTGAATAAGTGTGTGTCTTGCACAGAACTGCAGGGATGACGAAGGTTGGCTGCAGATGAGGGGTTATCTTATGCCCCAGGTATGACTTGAGACAGGATGGCGAACAGTATATTTTGGCACAGCTTTTAACTTTCCAGCCACAACAGCATTTTGAAGCATGCCGATCAAAAATTGTCATAGTCATCGCCTGGGAATTCAATTTTTTTTCATTCTGAAACGATTGCCAAAACCTGTATAATGGGGCCGCCGCTTGGATTTTCCACTGTGATGCCCATGTAGGCGGGCGGGTGGGTGGCCTTGCAAGGCAACAGAGGCCTCGCCTGTCACCGGCCGCCACGTGTATCCCATGGAAAATCTCGGCCGGATTCCGCTTGTTCAAAGAGAACTCGCGCCGCAATCTCCGTCGCCAAGCGATGCGTTCGGAGGATCGGGGATAGGGGCGCGCAGGAATGGGCGTAGTGTCAAGTGCGCCGTTCTCATTCGTGGCGGGCGAAACAAGCGAGCGCAATGCCGCCAGCCCGGCATGTGTGGTGAGGAGGGGTGGGGGGGGGGTCCCAGGGCTTGCAGGGTTCAGGTGCAGGGGCCCCCCACTCAGTGGCCCGGATGCGGGCGGCAGGTGGAGCCAAGAGTTTGTCGCATGGAGTGAGCGCCGCTTCGTCGTTCCCGTGCTGGCTGCAACGAAGGTGACCCCCCCCACCCCCCATCGTCCCAGAAGGGGCCACTCTTCCCACAACGGCGCAGTGACCTATGTTTATATTTAAGGAGGCGACGTTTCGGGCAATGTCCCTTCTGGTCGGTTTATGTGTCGTGAAGGAGCGCAATTTGACGAAACGTCGCCTCCGTTATAATGAATTATTTTTCGGGCTACAATGTTAATGATGATGCCTGTTTTGAGCGTTTTGTTATTTGTGTTTGCTGTGCACCCATGTCAACGTGGTATCACCAATTAATTTGTTCACACTTTACACGTTTGCCATTTGGAATTGGTGATGGGCAAACATGTTCATATCTAGTCTCGGTGCGCATTGGCAGTTCTAAAATCTACACGTGTGTCTGTGAAACCCAGCTGCAGTAGTTCCAAGGTTCTGGGAAAGCAGGCGGCTGTCTACTAGAGCTGAACAATTAATCGATTTCAAATCGAAATCGCAATTTGTAACAATGCGATTAGCAAATCGCAAAGGCTGCGTTTTTTGCGATTTGAAAAGTCCTATTACTTTCTTATTGGAATTGTTTTATTTTGTATTATTATTGTTCGATTACATTTTTTTTTTAAATACATGTTGGAAGCAATTCATATCTTTTAAGTTCTCATTCTTGGATTATAATATATGGAGCAGTTCATATTTTGATGGTATCATGTGGTAATTCTCCATCACATGTTTTAAATCTATTACACAGTGAATATTGAACTGAAGCTTGACTTGACCATTTTTAATCGCAAATAAAATGGACATTGCAATATCTGTCAGAAAAATCGCAATTAGATATTTTCCCCAAATCGTTCAGCCCTACCCATCTACTTGATCATGCACTCACAAACAGCGCCGGGCCACTCTCGCAAACGAGCACGGGCCCTGGCTGCTACGATCTGTTCACATCGTTTGGCACTCACTACTCACGTTATCACAAATTACCAGAGATTAAAAACGAAAGCGGCAATTCTGCAGTGCTGAGCGGCCATACATCTCTTTTTTTGGTTTGCGCGGAGTGAAGACGTGCAGCTAAAGCCATGCAGATTCTCTGCTCTTGTTTGTTTTACCCGAGGTCATGTTAGACTGCATGTGGTTGTTATGCCATGTTCGTTGGCTATGATTAAGAGATGCAGATAGGCCTTCCCTTTGCACGCATATGCTTTTAAACAAGCAGGCACACACACAGAGTGTATGCTTGTGGTTGTGTGCCTCCTCTCGCATCTGCTCCACGACACACATGGGCAGTAGGCACACCGCTGTGCACCCTCACCCACGCACGTGTACACAACCACTCCGGTACTCAAACACCCATTCCTTCGCTTGGAATACAATATCATCATTTGGCGTCGTCGTTGCGGAGAATATAAGCGACAACAGATGATCAGGCAAAACGTCCCCCTAATATATTATAAATTCGTCTGTCCACGTAAAAAATTACTAATGTATGTTTTTATACAACCCATCAGCGCCACGACCTTCTGGGAGTGCTTCATTTCTGCAGCGTTGATTCGGTACCGTACAAGCAAACTCTGGGACGGTTTCGACACGCAGCGTCTCATCAACAGTCAGGCTCACTGTATATTGAAACCGGTCCAGAGATGGCTTGTATTGAATCAACGCCGCTGGAATTATGCATTCCCAGAAGGCTGTGGGGCTGATGGTTGTGTAAAACATTTTTTTTACATGAAGAGGCTGATATATGAAAAATATGTGTTTTCTGCTTAGATTACAATGCTTGGTGCCCAGTGTGGAAGTGTCATGTAATAAATACTTTTATTTTTTGTGGACGGACAGACATGGGAAGGAGGCGTATTTTGTTGGTTGTCTGCTTATTTTTCTTTTTGTATTATTTATACGTTTAATGCGCTTGTGTGTGGCCAATGTAAAGGTAATGCATTCACGTGGCAGAACTGAGGATTAGCTCGCTCTTTTTGCCAAGTCATCGAAACGAGATAACATGTTCGGACTCTTCAGCTGCAAACATCTGAACAACAGGTGATAAACCGATGAGTCACTGGCCTGAGTGTGCATCACCAACGTACCCTTAGGCTTTTGCTCAGACTCTTGTTGTCAGCAGCAAACAAAATTAATACTCTGTAAACGACGTGCCTGGATTGCCATGTTAAAGGATTTTCACACGAGCGAGCGACATTTTGCCGTAACAGCTTCTGGACTAGGGTGCCCTCACCTGCAGGGAGGCTGCTGTCTGCATCCATGAGCCCTCTTTATCTGCAGCTCTTATCCATGGCTGCAGGGTCCAGCTGAACTGAGCCTCATTCCGTTGTCCACCCATTTAGCCTTTCTCGTTGTCGGCAAATTGGTGGATGAGAGTAAGTCTGTGCGGTGGACTCACAGGCTTTATGATCCTAATGGGCCTGCTCATTTCTTCTATTATATAAGATCCCGGCGTTCCATTTGTCCATTTATCGGTCAACAAAATTTATTAAAATGATGGTTCCCGGTTCAATGGAAGCATGGAATTAAAACAATGGGATACATTTTATGAAATAACCTGCATGTCGCTGTAACGGAAAATGATGATTTACAATTGGCGAATGCTGGAGTATAAGTTTGCTGGCACATGAGTGTAGATTATCGGGTGCATTTTCTTAACATAAAATACTCATGCAAACCATTCCTGCGTATAACAGAAGAACTAGTCATATATATCGGCCTCAAGATACAATAATGGTATAAATGATGCGCATTTGTAAACAATTAGAACGATAACAAAGATTTTCGAACAGCTAAGAGGCATCAAAGTGTCAACACACGTATTCTATTATAAACGTGCTGTGATCCATTTGTCCGTTTGACTGTCAACTAACTTATAAGAACTTTTCAGAATGCTTGAATCAAAAAGTGAAAGAAAGTGGACCCCACGCCAGATGTGGGGGTAAAAAGTTAATCCAACAGGTTTACAAAAATTGTAGACCCCCCCAAACATTTTTTTTTACTCCCCCCCCCCCCCTACATTTTTTATTAATTTTTTGTTCATTTTTTTTCATTTTGTAGGCATATTTGCCTACACACCCTAAATACAATAGAGTCCAGATTTATGTTATAGGCAGGAGCTAGAATAAAGTGGCCATAAACACAGAAATTTGTCTGACAATGCAGACATCAGCCTGGCCCATATTTGTCTCGTGTGTGCCAGCCTTTGTGGCAGATGAAGAAAGCGTGAACATTTCCTGTTATCCATGGGTCCAGTTAATTCAAAGCATTCGCGGACCTGAGGTCATATTGATGACAGCGAGCCGCGTTTATTTGGTCCACAGAGTTGCTCCATACAAACAGAACAGCCCTGCACTCACCGCAAGCTCTCAATTGCAGGCCTCCAGCATACGCGTAAATGCATGCTTACATAGCTGAATGATTTAAATTGGTTGTTATGACTGTGTAATAGGAGTTGAAAAAAAATAGTGATGGAGACACCTAATTGTTACCTTACAACTGATGCCTCTTACTCCTCTGCAATTTCTGCTATACTCAGCCTTGGATGTTTTCTGCCGACACAAATTCATTGCAGTTCTGATAACGCAGCTGTCGCGGAGTTTTTTGCGTTGCGATGTGGCTTCCCCGTGTGCCCTGGCAACACAGACATCACATCCAGGGGGAATCAGAACTACCGTTCATCTTGACATCTGTCTGAGTCACGTAGTGGACACGTGTAATGTGGTGTTGGAGCATCCCTATTAATGGACTTTGTAAGAAAATAAATACAAAGCAAAATTCTCTGTGAACAGCATTTGATCTTGGTACAGAATATCATTCTGCTTCCTGGGGAGACTGGGCAAGGTCACCTGGGTGCTGGCTCTGATGACCTCCACCCAAGCTGAATACCACAGCAAAGTTCCCGGGTCTTCTTCTTCTTCTTAGTCAAGTTATTGCAGTTTTGTAGTAAATATGGCCGTTAAAACATCACTCAGCTCACCAGTCCCACGGGAACACATGGGGAGCGATAAGAGTTCTGCTGTCCGCAAAGAAGTTCGTTATCCAACTCAAGTGATAATTGTTCAAGGGGAAGCAAACACAACCCTGTGCCGTTATAATCGTGCACTTATTAAACCCGGTCATCGAGACACTGCGACAGTGTCTTTGAACCCCCTCCTTCCTTATCTCATGACTACAAAATGGACTGTAAACACAGCGGGGCAAATGATTTACAGCGTGAGAATGAGGAGGTGCACTCGAGGTACTGGCAAGAGACAAGGTGCTAAAAATGCCAGATCTGTCTGTGTCGTTGGCTTCGAGGGATTGGAGGTGAAGTGAATCCAAATTGGCACGGCTGTCGGTCGGTGTGAGTAATGTTATCATCTCAGTGGTGGGTATTTTGCCCAGTTTTAACTCTGCGCGTTGCCAAACCAGAACATGACACTAGAGTTCATTGTGCGGCATTTGTGTTCCTTGATTCTGTTGCCAAGCGACCTTTACCTGTTTCCTCCGAATCTTAAATCCTTGTGGGTGTCGCGCTCAACAACATGCGAGCGTCGGATGGGATCTTTAACATTACATCATAAAGGGCAGAATGGAGTACGGGTATTGGATTGTGTACCACGTGAATTGTGTACCAACGCAGGTTGGGAGGGTGGCCCCGTGGTAGCGCTTGTGACTTGAAGCAAGATAAGGCCTGGGTTTGATTCCCGACCCGGCACCTTTGTGCGTGGAGTGTGTACGTTCTCTCTCCCCATGTTCTGCATGGGTTTCCTCTGAGTTCTCGGGCTTCCTCGCATAGCAACACAACAAATCAAACAATGTAACTAGAATTGGCCATAACATCCCACTTTTGAAAAACGACCGACAAACTTCTCAATCGGGATTACTCACAGCAGCAACATCGCTCCCTACTGCAAAACCTTGGCAGGACCCCCCCCTGAAAGAGACACCTTGAGACTGAAGTGATGCTTGCCTGGGCAACGAAGGGCTAAAATTGTTAATAATATCAATGCTGTTATAGTAGGCAGCTATTTTAATACAAAGCTTTATGCGTACAGTACAGTATAGAGCACTGCATCTTGTCGTCCCTCTCGATGCACGCGATGCCAGGTCACTATCTCTGATGGACGTTGTCAAAGGTGTCGTGCTAGCTCATGGGCTCAGCATTTGGCTGCGAGTGCTCGGATGATTTAAATGTGGCCGATCTGACCCCATCGTGGCTAAACATTAGCGGCGAACTCAACGAAGTTTGTTGACGCAGGGGCACAGAGGTGCAGCAGCCTCAACGACACAGGCAGCGGTAATTTAAGAGCCACACGCGCCCACGCGTTGCTCCCTTCCACCCGGCCATCTGGACAGTCGGGTAGAAGATGCCGTCCTTTTCACTTTGGCTGTGGGTTCGGCCGAATACCGAAAATGATTAACTTGGCCAGTCCAAAAAGTGTAATTCATTGCACTCGTCACGATAACCATTGTAGATTACAATTACGTTGGATGTTATCGTTGTGTGTCACGAGCCCTGTGCCGTATAGCAGATCTATGGCATGGGAGACATTAACCAGAGACCCCTGATGTATGGCCTGATTATCTTATCCTATATAGATGTATATAGTGCCTAAATTCCCAGGGGCCGTGCAACAAATATAAAATTGTACATGAGTTGATAAAGAGTGGTTTGGTTATTAAAAGTGGTGGTGTAGTTATTGTGATAGTTCGAAGAGGTGTGAGAGGTTAAGGAGGGTTGGGGTATGGTTAGGAGTAGCGATAGGGGTAGTGATAGTGATAGGGGTAGTGTTAGGGGTAGTGGTAGTGATAGGGGTTGGGGTAGGCATGGTCGTAGCTGGGGGGTGAGGGCAAGGGAGTAGCAGTAGCAGTAGGATGGGCTAGGGGAGGAGAGAAGGGCCTTAAGGAAGGCTAGTGAAGATGATTTTTTTTTATGTTAGTTACTGCTGGAGCCAGGCTTGTTCCTGTTTCAACACTCCACGCCTCCAATGGTCGACCATCAACCGAATCGGGACCGGGCACGGCCGATGCGGCCACCCGATGCATGAATGGCGCGTCGAAGATTCAACGGCCTGCGAGTAGTGCGGCCACGAATCCCAAACCATCGACCGCATCGTAAACACTCCGCCGCTGCTGCCGTCTTCACTCCTTCCAGGCGGGGAATGGACGAGGTCCACTCTGCTTCTGAACAGACAAATGAGTGGATAACAAATCTTCTGCTATTAATCGATACGAAATAAAAAGACAGCTGGAGCGTGGAGGAACGGCTGGCTAATGAGCAGAATATTTAAAAAGGCTCGCTTGAGCGACGTTCGGGCCAATACATTTCCGTAACCGCTACGTTTCTGTAGAGCTACCGCTGAGGGCATTGCATCTGTTGTGGGCCAGAGGAACGAACTCGGAACACATCGAGAGAACGCGCCGCAGCTCTGTCACCACCATTCTCTCTCTCCCTCCACTCCCGCGCACGAGAGGGAGTGGATGATCCTCCACGATCACTCGTGGGCCGTCTTTCCCGAGCCCGAGCGCACAGATTGTGGCCATTCTCAACACATTCCTCATGCAAACCTGCCCAGGAGAAAAACGTGGCAAGAAACGCAAACGGAAAAGTTGAGGCTACATTTTCATGTTTTGATAATGTTAAATGTTACGTGGTTCAATCCCCTCCCATGAATGTAACAACATCTGGCCTGCATTGACTTTAAGTCGTACTTCTTTTCTGCTTGTCGGGGGGTGGGGGAGGAGGTATTATTTAGTAAATTCCTATAGTGTTCAGTTTTTTTTTCCTATTGAAATATGATAGTGTGCTAGATAAGCACGAGTTTGGCAGAATGGATCTAAAAGCTGGTACAGCCGTGGTGCACTCGTCCTGCACTGCCAATGCGAACAAAACCTGCTGGCTGCCTTAGATCTGTTAAAATTCCTCAGCCCTTTTTTTGCCATCGTAACTAACATTGTCACGTATCACACGAAGAAGACGAAGTACGATTATCGAAAAAGCGAACACGAGCAGTCAGGTACAGGCGTGGGTCTCAGGCAATGTGATCAACGTCCTTTTGTCCTTTGAGAAAAATGTTTGCCAAGTTAGTTTTGGCATACTCTGTGGTTGGTAAAATAAGAACTACTTCTTCGGCTATCCATCACGAACGACGATGACTGCAGAGACCAGCTAGCAGCAGCATTTCCCTGCGCGCCGGTGGGATAAGAGGCACCAGCCCCTTGGGCAGAAGCATTGGCCGCATTGTGGCCAAGAGTGGCAGCTCGTCTGCTGAATGGGATTTGTGTTGTGCCATTGCTGCTGCTGGTGTTGATGCTGATAGGTTTTTTTTTCTCCCCTTTTTTCTTCAACTCTTGACCTAGTCGGCCACAGCAGCCACTTCTCCACTGCTTACGACGAAATGAGTACCACCTGGTGAGGAGTGCGCATTGTTCATCCCATGGGAATGTGGAATTCCCACCGCTGGCTCAACGGAGATGAGAGCCGCCCCCAGCGATCGTTTGAGGAAAGAGAGAACTTGACGTGACCAGACCTGTCACGAGGTCCTCGTGTGCGCATCCTTGCAATTCAGTCTGCCGTTCATTGCAAATGCAGCAGTCCCTTGGTTAACGTTTTTAATCCGTTCCGCGGAAACTACTGTTAACCAAAATAACTGGACATAGAATTCGCTTAAACGTTGATAAAATAAGTAACAATCACTGAGTCTGCAAGAGAGCTGTTTCCACTGCCAAAACAGAGAACATAATGTTAAACAAAACCAGTTGAGGTCTTAACGCTCATAAATGGGCATCGCTGATTGGCTGAGGCATGCTCAGCCCACTTACGATTGGATGAAATTGGTACCCGCGTGCATAACGTAAACATACCATTACATCAACATTTTAACGTTAATCGAAACCATGGGGGTCACTATGGGATGCACAAACGTGAACCGATGTCACTGTTAACCGAGGGACCACCGTATGAGAGAATCCACGACGAGCAACGACGTGTGTGCGCGTGTCTTGGTGCAAGCTCCATCTACCCGCGAGTCCCTTCCACCATGAGATGACACTGAGACGCGCAAAGGGGAAGCACACCAGGCTGATTGATGTGCCGGTAGCGCCGTGGAGTCTGGCATGGCCAATGGCTCTGCGGCCGGAGATGGCTCGCGCAGAAAACCTGAAGTATTCTGGGGGAAAATATGAAACATGACGGGGGGTTTGTAAAGCCATGCAAAGGTGGCGTTCTCTTCCTGACGGCTGTAGGAGACGAGGCTTTGCCTGTTACGTGTGCAGATGCACGCGTGTAAACGCGACTTTGTTGCTATTTGCCATCAACCTTGGTACCCATTCTATCTGTTCTTTCATCACGGTGCCTGCTGTCTCCATTAAGCTGATGATCCGTAATGTTGTTTCATTTTAACGTTGTGAAACAGGCCGTTGTCTGTTTAGTCATTGTTTTAACACCGATAATCTACCATGATACTACATTTTGTACAACGTTGGTGTATTGCACTTAATGGGCTCCATTGCATTCATGCAGTGCTCTTTGCTATAATATCAGGGCACCGACAAATAATTAACAGGCTGGACACTGATGATCAGACTCGTTAAGTCAAAACCTTTTGAGAAATTGTATTTAACAAATGCCATTCGATTGGGACCAAAATGTTATTTTGATGCAGCTAACATGGATTCTTATTTCTCCATTTGTCGTTACTGCTATATTCATGTTGCCTGCCAGGCGTCTTGGAAGAGAGCTAGGAATACCCACACTTTACCCCACCATGCACAAGATTCCTAACGTATAATTATGGTGAACCCATTTGTACCACTGGGCCAACAGAGGCCGGTGCATTTAAGAAACTTTCAGCCATTTTTTTTTGACTGCCATGCCGGGAGATGGAATCGAATCGGCGACTTCTGGATTGCAGCTCCAGCGTGCTGATCCGTTACACCGCGGCAGCGTGTTTCTCCGCGTGTGAATGTATGTATGTTGAACTTCTTTCACACCGTACGTAGCCAACCACGCTAACCAGAGATGTGGGGGAAGGACAGCAAACTAAACACCAAAAGCAGTTCTAAAGAAAATGTGTTTTCCATATAGATTTAAAAGCTCATAGCTCCAGTGGCTTCCTAATATCGGAAGGAGTGTTTCAGACGGCCGCAGAAGCGTATCTGAAAGCACGCGATGCTGTGACCGTCTTTGTTCGATGGTTAGCCAAAAGCAGCTGTGAGGATGACCGGAGTTCGCATGACGGTGTATGCTCCTTGACAAGATCAGCAGGGTATTGTGGTTCATTTGTGGCAAGCACTTTGTGTGCAATGAGTGCGTTCTTAGGACCCATGGGATATTCCCACACAAGTTGACTGTGCAGTGTTGATGCTTTGCTGTGAGTCCACTCTCCCACTCGCTTGGCTACAGCAATGTTTCCATGTCGTGGAAACTCCTCCGTGCTTCCTGCTGATATCCCCAGTGGGGGCTTAAATGGCATGGGACATCCTCGTGCTAAAAACGATGAACAAAAATAAACACAGGTTTTATTGCTTATGATTTCGCCATGAAATCCACATGTAGGTGATTGTTTAACTAAATATGTGACAGTGTTATATAAGGCAAATTCTGAAAAGCCTCCATGAGGTATTGTGGGCCAGATGACCTCCTGGCTTTGCTAAAGCAATCATGTCATTTATATGGCCTGCACAAGGATTGTTTAATAGTCTTACGATTACTTACAATACAATACTTCCAATATAATTCTCAATCAAAGTCTTAAACTCCGCACACGTTGTTTCATTTAACGAGGAACGTCGTGGACCGGAAGAGGTTTCTGGTTTGCTCAGAGAGTGTGTTGTCTTAAACAGTCGCAGACACTTTATCATAGTTTCTGTGCAACGACCAGTCATGTCTAAATGTCGCACTCGGAGCCAAGGGTGCAGGGGGCCTGGCAGCTCCTCGCCGCTCGAGCATGCTGGCCATAGTGTCGAGGGGACGCTAACAGCACTCCCCCCGGCATTTGAAAGGCAGGTGGGCCTCATGCCAAAGTCAATTAAGTAACTTTTTGAGAACCACAGTTTAATACATCTCAAATATTTAACAAATCTCAAAGAGTTATGAAAGGCTAATTGCTCCCCCGCATGACCCTATCTGTTTTTACACAAGCCATATACACGGGGATTTAAAGAGCAAATTCATTGAAATTTTTTTTTATGTTTGAATAGACTACTTAAATTATGAGAAAGAACGTTATGTTTAGATTATAAGACGTGTTTATCATTTTGAATTGGAAACGCGATGTGTTATGGTAAGTCCAGTAAATGGTCTGAAGAATACTTCACGTGAAATAGTTCTGCATTGTGGGGACGTACCGTGTCTCCTGTGTAGGTAGCTGATGCACAGCAAGCCTGCAACATTCCCCACAGTGGTGGATCTAATGGGGGGGGGGGGGGAGATGGGGGCGACTCCGCCCCGTCCCCCTCCTTGAAAACCTAGAAATTGGTATTTATCAGAGAAAAAAATGTGAATGTGTATGAATAATTTAGGGCCTAATTAAAACAACTTGAAACTTCAGGACCCCCCCCATCCTTGATAAGTTTCTAGACCATTCAAACCGTTTGATCTCCGAACAGACCTTGGTGATTGAATCGATGGACATGCAGTCGTGGGTTTTGTGGATATGGCCAATACCGTGCATAGTGCGCAGTATACATTTGGCTCTTCTGAATTACAGTGCTGTGACCCAGCGTGTCCATTATGCACCATTGTTGTGTGCGAACGAGTGCAGACCGAACAGGTAGCATAATCCAAACTTCCACAAGGCCAACGGATGTCCCAATATTTTTTTTATTCTTACTGCAGAAACAATGGGGGAGCGGTTTGGCCAGCTGCGTTTCCCCAGGGGACGTAACGTGCGGAGGGGTGCGCCGTGGACTTACCTAACGGCAAGACGCGATTGCCTCGTCTGCCTTTACGACAACGCTCCGTTCGGGTCATGGAAAATAGCCGTAACTTGCTTGGGGCATAATCGGTGCAGCTGACTTGTAATGTGAAGGATGACCGTGGGTGCGTATCGCTGTTGTGGTAACTGTAGATCATTTCCATACAGCAGCAACGACAAAACAAAAACAGTTGGAAAGCCCGGTGACACCGCCCTTTGGCAACTTCTTTTGAACAGTTTAACACGTAGCAGGCTTTCGCGACCAATGCCATCCATAATAGAGGTTTTTTGGGTGCGATCGCGTAAATATATGTGTGGTCCCCACATCTACGCCTCTATATAAGGAACGACACAGGTGGATTTCTCCACAAATCTAGCTGTCGCCTGATGAAGCTAGTTGTAATTACTGGCGAAACGTCGTATTCAGATTGTAAATACTCTTTGGTTCTTTCGGTAAAGTCACGTAGGTATAAAATAAAATGAAATAAATTAAATCACGACGTTTCGATTGCAACACAAGCAATCATCATCAGAATAATGCATAATTTTGATGAGTATGGATCCCTGCAGTCACGAAAACTTCAAATCTAGATTCAGATTGTAAATGTTGTGGCTTGGCTCTCCAACAAACCGGTGTGCTGTACTAGTGATGAATTGCCATGTTCTGTTTACGTGACAACCCTTACTAGTTGGCTGTGTCGGGTGGTGGTGGGTTTTAACGACACATTTATTGATTATTTTAAACATTCAGCCTTTGCTCTCAGTTGGCCCCCACCCCGTGCCGTGCTATTTGCGTCGCTCTTTGCGGCCTGGCGCCTCGCGTGAGCATCGCGGGAGGTGCGAACGCCGCGTCTTGGTCTCGTGCTCACCTCGTCGCCGTTCACGGCTGCCGCAGGTGCAACGACCTCGTTGATCCTTGCTTGAGGCAACATGAAGAACGGCGGGTAAATAGTCGTGGAGAGCTTTACGACACACACACGAGTAGATGATTTGGTATATTTTTGCACTCGTTGATTTGTGCAAATTTAAAACCATATAGAATTCACCTCCTATGTTCGTATGCTTTTAAAGACCTATTGGGCTTATATTACAATTGTTATATTCCTAATGCTTCCTGGTATTGTGAATACAATATCAAAGGCATTCCTTCCATGCTTGATCTATATGCTGTACTTGCCCGGTCGCCAATGAAATACATTGCAAGTCATAAAATTGTTTTGAAATCTGTTACAAAGATTTTGCCGAATTGCTTTTCCCTGAAGTGGATGAAAACCTCTGCTCCCTTACCCTGCGCTTACCGTCATTTCGACTCTAGCAACATGCTTCCCCTATTTTTTTAAAAGGGCACGGTCCAAATGATGATGAATTAAAATTTACATTTTGTTATTTTACAACCTACAATTGGATTCGTTTGCCCTGAACTGAAGGTGTTTGATAATCTCGTTGGTCACCACGGTTTGTCCGCATGCTGTTCGCCGCGTGAATGGATGCGTTGCTCCGCGTGCTCGTTCGCGTTTCTGGCAGTAGAACCCTCCGATGCAGGGTGCGAGTAAGAGGAGATAACAGGGCGTGAAAAAGTCCATTCACGTTCGTAAAGAATGTGAGACTATGTTTAGCAATGTGACTACGGTGTATGGATCGTTTACTCCTTGACAAGTTTTTGCACCGCGTAGAATTAATGCTTAATGTCACCGTTTGATGCTTTAAACAAAACATAGCATGGTTAAAAGTCTTCCTTTTTAACTGCAATAAATATTTTTTGTGCCATTTAATGCAGAGACCTGCGAGTGTGGAGATTTTAGTGTTGGTTGGTTCGAGGAGTTGCCACCTTACACCCGGTGAATGTGTGCAGGGTCAAATGACACTTGGCACGAGAGGCGTTTATTTACTTAATTCAGTGATTCTAATAACAACAACAACCGCCATTCGCCACTAAGTGGCGGTGACGTCACCACGACGCTTGTGCCAGGCCATGTGCACCTTGAGGCCACGTGAAGTGGCGAACGCCCGCTGGCAGGAGGTCACGGGGCAGACCCAGGTGCCACGGGTCGACTGACTGAGATGACCAAGATGACTGGCTGATGCACCACCTGTGCCCCCTACTGTGCCAACTTGCTGTGCTTTAGCCACCCGGTGCTCCGCTCGTTGTTGTGAGCGTCACTCCTCCGCCCTCCGTTGTTGTTGGAGGGCGACTGCCTCCAACTGCCCAGTAGCGTCCTTCACGAGCCTTCTCTACAGAGGCCGATTTTGACACCGCTGGTACCAGTCATCGGCAAGTCCACTCAGCTCCGAGTCCTCCTGTACCACATCACTCCATCTCTTCTCTAGCCCGTGCCGCACCCGTTTCTAATAATAATACACATTTACACACACATTCTATGTTTTGAGCTGACATTTTATCAATCATCTATAGCAAAAAACATCAGAATGTTGATATTTACTCATCTAATTTATGGTACACACTATAATGCCACATTTACAGTATCTGGAATGTTGTCCTGATACTATATTTAAACTGCACAGATAATATGCGGTAATGAACAGATTGTAAAATCCCCAAAATACTATTGCACTACGATAAAAACACAATTTATTCACAGATTTGTGATGCTGTGCTTGTCATTGACTTCAGAGGCACAGAAACCACCAAAGGATAAGGAAGCCAGAACCGGCGATCCCAACAATCGCTCAAGCTCTGTGCTCCTCCATATGGACAGCATGCACTGTGGTCTGTGTTGAGTGCTTTTCTTTCACCCGTCACACTGCAGCCCTCAACATTCTCTATGCGGCCACATGGCCTCTCGATGCCCGGTCCCTTTTGTCACCAGAGGCACGGCACATGTGCCTTGTTGTCCACTTGCTCTTGACAACTTGAGAACACAAACAAATTTGATTCACGTGGGATGCAAATTTATCATGCTGCATTTCCTGCATCACTTTCAATCAATATCAGCTGCCTGTTTATTTCTGAGCTCAAATATGATGTCTCTTGTGGAAACATTGCCTTGAACTGAATTTTTTTCGGATAATTCACAAATGTAAGCTTTGGCAGAGTGTTTTGGTCTCAACTGAGGAGTGCATTGCTCAAGTTGATTCCCTGTAGAATTGTGACTTTGTGTTTTAAATGGTGATGCAGATTCAGCTCGTAAAATTAGCTGTTATGTTCAGGATGCTTGAATTATCGTGCATATGAGAGGCAGTTGCTTGAGATTTTAAAAAATTGATTCGTATGCGAACGATTCTTGAAAGCCTTATTGTGAAAAAGCATGTTTTTAAATAAACCGTGTCCTCTGATCATGTCAGATCACGTGATCACTCGCAGCGACATGACACAGTGACGTACTATGAGTTGACTCCACGGTTCCTGGCCAGCGCGTGAGCTGTGATTGGTTGCGCTGTGGCACTCTCGGCCCTCTTTGCCTCCGTCTCCTGCGTGAGGGGTTTTGCACCGTCCTCTCGGGCCGTGTTTTGCTTTAACACAACCGGTATTTATGCCTCTAATGACCCAGATGGATTGGATTACAAATATCTATGTGGGCATAAATCATTTTCCTTCAAAGACACGTGGCAGATGCATGCATGTGTGTATATTAAACTGTGGAAATTGGAAGCCAAATTCGCGCAATTTGGTGACAGATATTTTCATTTGGCAAATCTCAAGCATGCCCTGAAATGACCTCTTGCAGGCATGTTGTGTCTTTGTGTTACACAAACTGGGAGTGCAGAATCTACAAACCATGGATTTGTCAGTCATGGACGGATAGATTATTTAAAGTTCAACCAGGTGAGAACCTGTTAGGCAAGCTAATGGCTCCCTAGAGTGTAAAAGAGATACGTCCTTCCATATATGGGGCTCCCAATGGCAGATGGCAGCATCCAATAATTGGCGACTGTACTGATGATTCCTAATGAGGATGAAACCAGGCGACAGTTGAGTCCTTTATTTCACTGGTTGTCTACCGGGATGGCCACATTTTCCCAACTCGTGATCACATTGTGGTGTAAGCAACAAAAATGGCCACACGCGTTCAGTTCTTGTGAGCTGGTGGTTTGGATAAGTGCAGAGAGCTTGTGTGCGTGCAGTGCTGCACACCTGCGTGCGTGTCTGTCGCTACCTCTGCACGTGAGGTACCCGTTGAGACATTGCAACGAATGTACAATAATAAACATTCTTCAATGCAGAAGGAAATATATTATTACAGAGACGTATTTATACGTTTTCAGGCAGGGGGTAATTGCACGGTAAACGTAAACGTTTGCGCGCGTGCGTTTCCTCACCGTCACCAAAACTTAAACAAGCATGCGGGGGGGGGGGGCGTTCATGCGCAAACGCGAGCTTAGTTGTGATCACTGCCGATAGAGGCAGAGCATCGGTCCTATTTAGCCTGGGGGATTTTACGAGATTTGCTTCCTTTATAGCTTTTGGCAAGCTTTCATGTGAAGCATAAAATAGCGGCACTGACACCATACCTGTTGCCACAGGACGTTGGATCACCGAACTTGCTTACGTGCAAAATAAGCACGCAACGCTGCATGTCTGTTTGTGTAAAATACATAAGAAACAGGATATATGGACCGTTGTCATTTTCATGACTGTGTATTTGAGTTTTTAACGAAGTAGATGTTCTGCAATAAACAACAATCAGGAGAGACATCACTGATGCCTCTGTTGCTCCTTCCCCTCTGCAGTACAAGGCCACTGCTGCTCGTTTGTTGGCCCTCATTCTCACCACTCCTCCAAACCAAGGCATTCTGCATCTTTGTAGTTTAACGTCCTTGTTTCACAGGCTTGATACTCCCACTATAGTTTGCTGTTGCACGTGCTAAATGATATTCTTGCGAGCAGATTTTTTTGCGGAAAGAAAACGAAACCTATGCGCAGTGCAAAAACAAAACACATTGTCCCTTTGTGTTCAGATTTCTTTGCTTAAAAAAATATATATATATAACGTCTCGCTTAATGCCACTGTGGCGAGATGTTAACTATCTCACCTGGTATACAGGAGGTTGTCGGTTCGTTCCAGACCCTGACGCTTGTATATTTGGAGTTTGCATGTTCTCCCCTTGATTGCGTAGCTTTTTTTTCCTGGGTGCTCCGGTTTTTCCCTCCACATTTTGAAACATGCGTTTAGAGTATTTGGCTGCTATAAATGTCCACGTGATAATTATAATAAGCCACTTCGTTGAGCTATCATTTGTGGCCAGGTCGCTTCTTAAAAAGAGCTATATAGCTCAGTGGGCCTTACATGGTAAAATAAAAAACGTTTAGTTTATACTTTTTAATTTCGTCTAGTTTTTAGCTTAATAGTTTAGTTTATAGTTTTTAGTCCACTTAATGCACTGGCACCGTCATTCCGCCCAGTGCCTGGTGATGTCGTTTTGTACATTATATAGATGCGTGTTGCGGGTTGCGTGGTGGAGCCGCGTGCGTGAAATCAGTCATGGAGAGACGGGAGTGGCACGTGCACTGCTCCGTCGCACGGCTTGAGCAGCGTGCAACCACAAACACCACTCCTCGTGGCACCACGTGGGCCCCTTGAGGACTTCTGCCGGGGCCTAAAGCGGCCTACCCCCTCCTCGCACCAATTGGACCGCGTGTCAGCAATGTTGTTTTTCAAGCTAAGGTTTGAATTGTGGCCACACTTAAATCATCGTTGGGGATTTGCATCTGCCATGTAAATGTCAATGCTGCTAACAACTTGACGATTTCATAAGATAAAGAAGTAGGCGTACTGCAAACATCCATTGTGAAAGTGCAACAAGCTATGCGACTCATGAACTGGCTGAGTGACCCTGAATGGCGCTGTGGTTACATCATGGGCAGGGGTTGACTTCTTGTTATGTTGCATTGCCGCCATTGTATCTGAGTACACCTCGTAGTTCTCTGTATTGGATCCCTCGTCTCCATTGCACCATAGCAGTGTTTATATAGGCGCTCATCATCATCAGCCATGGTCAATCCACTGCTGGATGAAGGCCTCCCCCAGCCACTGCCACCTCTCGTGATCTTTTTCAGCGCTCCGTCTCCTCGGTGGTCGATGGCCCTCGGATGCGTTCCGTTTTTCTGCTGGCACTCCGTCATTATATCCTTTACTGTCGGTAATCGTCTCTTCTAGCGACGTGTCCCACTCACTTTTCTTAACAGCTATTACGATATTGTTATGAACCGGTGTATGTTCTCTAATCCATGTGCTCATCTGTCTGTCTCTCAATGCAATTGCAGGTAATTATTACCTCTGTGATATAAACTGGGTGGATTTGAGCTCAATGCTTCCATATTGCAATGCAAGCAATGAAGCTTGAAGATGGTGATTGCTTGGTATGATATGCGATCGTTCACTGGTAGTTTGCGTGCCGCAAAATGTAAACAACACATTGCAATGTATGATTGATATGCCTTAATATTGGAACCTCATTCCTCACACATTTGAAGTTTTTTAGATGTGGTGATAGAGAAAAATTCTGACAATTTCCATCATGATCGAATAGGAGAAGCTATAAAGATGTTTCTTGGCTGACATATGGCAATGCTGTACTACCGCAGGAAACATGGCAATCAATGCTATCTACTTGAAGTAAAACATTATAACTTTGTCATGTCCCAGTAATAACATTTCCAACGTTAGGGGCACCATGGTGGCAAGATGTTGACTACCTTGCCAGGTGTACAGGACACCGCGGGTTCGATCCTAACCCTAACGCCTATATATTTGGAGTTTGCATGTCTCTCTCCTCGTGGTCACGTGGACTTTTCTTCGGGTCCTCCGGTTTTTCCCTCCACATATAGAATCAACATCACGTGTCTATAGAGCATTTGGCTGCTTTACATTTCCACGTGACAAGCCACTTCGTTGAGTTATCATTTGTGGCCAGGTCGCTTCTGAAAAAGAGCTATGTAGCAGCTCAGTGGGCCTTACCTGATAAAATAAAAACAATAGTGTAGTTTTATAGAGAAAAAAACCTAGATTCACTGACAGCACTTTGGGCCTGAAAGAGGGACTTTGTTTTCCTGCAGCACAGAGACGTGGGACTCAGCGAGGGTGTGGGGAACGTCGTCGTTCTCCCCAGATGTTTAACTTGGCAGAGTGACTCATGCCAAGGGGAAGTTGATCAGCACACAGCACTTTTTTTCTTTTTCGAGGCCTCCCTTCCCATGGTGCAGGCTGGGTTAAGCGGGAATGACGTCACTGTGGAAATTGGAACGCATTATAGGAGCACCTGCTGTGCAGAGAATCTTGTAGAAAGCCACTGGAACAAACGGCTTGCCTATGGCATGTTCGTACGAAGGGCTTGCCTATGGCACGCTCGTACTAATCCCTTCCCTACTGCACGCTCGAATTAATCGCTTGTGTGTATGCGGCAAAAATGCTGACCATTCTCCGTGCGCTTGTGGACGTGCTGCCCATTGGCACCGGCCAAAAGTCGGTTATTCCCCCTTCGCAGCCTGGTCGTTCACAACAGTACTACAGCTCTATCCGTGATCCATTGTCATCGTTCATTGTACAAAGTGTTTTGTAACGCTAGGCAGTGATGCATATTTTACTAATACACACGTTTTAGTTTTGCAGCAAATAGTCATATCAACATTTTTATTTAGGATTCGAGGAATTTTTAGATGGACATCAGCAGCCGGTCTTGAGGCCTCTCGGAATGCACAATGGAACCCTCGGTGTAATTTTAACACTTAAATATATATATTTGTGGAGATCGTAGCAAACATGATTATTCCAGGAGACATTCGAAAGCCATTGCTCGAGCAGATCCGCTCGGATCTGCATTCTATTAAATTCGAAACACGACGTGCTCTGTTCTGGGTTGGCAGATTCAAAAAGACACGTTTCTTAAATTATAATGCTCTTGTTTCGAGTCCGCTCCACGACTGGACTGTAGGGCTGACCTCACAGATCTACAAGGTGAGTAGAAACCCTCGGCCGGCAACCAGGAGCCCACGTGTGGGGCAGGCGGGTGGCTCTTGCGCCGCGGCCTGCGCTGTCGGCACTGCGAGAGTTTGTGCAGATGCTGCGCCAGTGCAACTGATTTCTTCTCAACGCGTTTGTTTGTCCCGTAGAATGAGTTAAAAAAAAAAATTATATTCAGGATAAAAGGGGTTTCCCACTGAAATAACTTGCAGCTCATATCCAGGTTTACATTCCACATTGTTACGGCAGGAGCCAGTATATCCATAGGACGACCACTCTTGATGTCCCACAAAGCGCTATTCGTGTTGTTACCCTAAAAAGAAATGGACGGCCCTGCGTCGTATCCATGCTGGCCACGGCAGGTGAAGTCACATTTTCCACAAATGGAAAGTCAAAAATTCGCCAAAATTCAACTGCGGTGCACAGCAACAAACATAACTTGTGTCCGCTGTGAGTCTGTAAGTCTCTTTGTGAGCCCGTGTGTCTCTGTGTGAGTCTGTAGGTCTCTGTGTGAGTCTGTGGGTCTGTGAACCTATGGGTCTCTCTGTGTGAGTCTATGGGTCTCTCTGTGTGAGTTTGTGGGTCTATGTGAGCCTATGGGTCTCTCTGTGTGAGCCTATGGGTCTCTCTGTGTGAGTCTGTGGCTCTCTTTGTGAGCCCGTGTGTCTCTGTGTGAGTCTGTTTGTCTCTGTGTGAGCCTATGGGTCTCTCTGTGTGAGTCTATGGGTCTCAGTGTGAGCCTATGGGTCTCTGCAAATGTTTGTCCACTGCAAGCGTTCTCCAAGTGCATGAATGGTGTTCATATGTTCTGTGCCAGCAGCTGAATGTAACAACCGGGACATGGAGTGAAAGTTGCTCCTCAACTCGTATCCACGGGACAGAAGAGCCGAAGAAGGCTGAAGGACTGAGTTGACCCCCAAGTGAGATTTAAAGTGACAACCTTCCGACTCAATCCATAATAGAGTTTTTTTTGGGTTAGATCGTGTAAATTAATCAATTGTTGTTAAACCCGCCACCACAGCCAATTAGTAAGGTTTGTCACGTAAACAGAACATGCCAATTCGTTAATACAGCACACTGGTGTGTTGGAGAGCAAAGCCACAACATTTACAATCTCTGTTATTGGCCGCGAAAGCCGACATGTTAAACTTCCGACTCCGATCTGCACGCTCCGATCACCGCACAGCCCGGCCAAACCTTCGTCGAATATCTGCACACGGCAGTTGGATTTTAAATGCATCAGTTATTATAGATAGCATTTTCTAAATTTACTTTAATAGATGAAATGTACGTTGGAAATTGTTGAGAAATTGTTGTATTCACATGTCGTGGGCAAGAGACTGGACATTTTTAAATGAGTGTATGGCCTGCCTTGAACAATGGAGTAGTTAATTTTGCTTTCTACAATGCAGGGGTTTTGGGTCTTATTTTTAAACTACAAGGGCCACGTTGTTAGTCATGGCTTGGCTCTGGCTCGGCCTCGATTGCTCAGGCTCAGCTCAGGCTGGAGCCACTCGTTTGGTTTATCTGAGACGCACGAGGGAGCGGCTCAGCCACGGCCTGGCTCAGGCTCGGCTTCGTGGGAGCCACGCTCAAGAGCCAGCGCAAGTTAAGCACAGTAGCTTTGAGCTGGCTCACTTGAGCCTGGGCGAAGCCTGAGCCGAGCCGTGACTAAGAATACGGGTCTAAAACTGGCCTCAAGAGTGAACTGAACACACCTTTGAACTGGTCCGTACTCTGAGGAGCAGGTTGTGACTACGTTATGTATCACTGCTGCATGGCATTTAGCACAGGGGCACTGTGAAAGTGTGCGTGGAAGTGTCTGTGGCACATTGAGAATGTCTCTTCATGCGTAGAAGTGAAAGGCAAAATGCAAGCTGGTCTTCATTTTATCGCAATAGTGTTTTAGGCACTTTCATTTATTTTTCCTGTGTTGCCAAGTATAAAAAAGTGTTATTGAATTACAACAAGAAACAGATGATTAAAGTAGCAACAATGGTTCATGTGAAATTGGACAATCAAATAATAAAAGATGTATCCCTTTTTCAATCCACTGCTGGATGAAGGCCTCCCCACACCGTGTGAGTCATGGGGGTTATTTGACCATACTTCACCGTGCTGATCAGTGCGGGTTGGTGAAGCGGGGTACCCATAGACGCTCAGACATCACTCGCCACCGATGTTGTTTTAAAAGGCCGATGTTGAGCAAATGTCTTTCTAATTATTTTGCTGTGGCAACTCGGGGAAGGGATTCATGGCAAGAGAAGCTGTGGAAAGTGTGGCGGTGCATATCATAATATGTGTGCAATTCAGTTCGTTGTGGGTATATCCATAATGCACATTAGGCCCATTGCTGAGCTTAACAGAAGCAGATGTGGGTGCCTCTGCAGATGAGTGTCTAGGGAGCGTTTCGTCAGAGCAAGCGCGTAAAATGGCTGGAAGGGACGAGGGAACCGTTTGTGTGTGGTAGGACGCGGATTGATCACGTCACGCTCAACCTGTTCAAATCTAGTATTCAGTCCCAGAGTAATAATGATGAAGTACTGAAAGATTAGTTGTTTTTTTATTATCAGAAGAACATTCCTCGACAAAGATAAAGTGCCTCTATGCTCACATGAGTGTGGGGTGGTTCTCTCCTCTGTAGGGCAGCTCTGAGCCAGGACTGGAAACTAAAAAAAAATACTTTGGCAGAGTGGCGGGGTCCGTTCTCTCTCTGTTGGACACCCACTGCTGATCTCTACAAGTGGTTACACTTTTTGATCAGTCTCGGAGAGAGATGATGGGCTGAGTTGACCCCCTGAACTGCGATGAGACTGTCCACTTGTGCATCGAGTGCATTGCCACAGCACCCAATCAGGCCACAATGCTCGTGCAGTATCTTGAAAACCAAGTCAGATCTCATACAGCCTCACACTACCACATTTTTGTCGACAATAATCGCAGATTAACGCTAAATACCCTCATGTACTACAGTTAAGCTGTTAAACGTTTATTTAATCCGATGGAAGAATTTGCCGCAGATTGAAAGAGTTGTACGTGTAACGAACCGTTATGATATATGTTCAGCATTTGCTGTGGAGATCAGTATCTCGCCGGGGAAAGGTAGGAAATCGGATGTCGATGGTCCATAAAGTGTGAGCAGTTTTTCTCTGCTTCAGACCCACATTCCATCTGCATTCAAGTACATTGAAGTGTATCTGTTAGGCATTATATCCTGTTCACGTTTTCTTCGCAATAACTCCTGGATGTTATCTACCAGCATGCATTTGACCATTTACTATCAAATAATCAAAAACTGCTCCCTACCCACTGCTAGGTGAATACGTATGTATGCGTGTGTGTGTGTGGACTTCGTTCGCGCTCCGTAAGTAGCCAAGCGTGCTAATTGGAGGTGTAGGGAAAAGACAACACAGACCACTCTGTGTTGTGAGTTTTGCCACTGGCCATGTCGAATAGTAATTCACTTTACTTATGTGTGCATCAGCAGGCGAGCTCACGATGATAAATGACAGCTGCTGGCTCCGGACAGCGTGTGGAGATGAGTGCTGCCCACAGCTTGTTTGAGCATGTCAGACGTTTTCCATCGAAGGAATAATACGAGTGTATCCATTACAAATAGTGCAGTCCCTGGAGATTTGACGATTAATATATATTTCGTATTAATGGTCGCTGCCTTTCCAGACTGCAGAGAACAACTTGTCATTGTTCTTCCTGAGTGGGAAAACAATCTTACTTGCCATCCCTCGGGGCGGGGGTGCCATCATTTCCACAGAGCAAACCCGGACTTATTTCCCAGTCAGCACGAGGTCTCTCGACACTGCGCAGTACCATGACTGTGGTAAAGTTCGGTCAGTGCCAGATCTCAGCACAAATAAATTCCTGCCACCGGGACACGGTCGCCAATTCCCCGGGTAGTCCGGGTTTGACCCGGGACTGGTGGCGACCTGAGCCAACCTCTTTCCAGCTTGAAATGCCTCGGATGAAGGGGCGGTTAATGTTAAAAAGTGCGGCTCTCCAATTGCTTGCTCACGCCACTGCTGGCCAGGATGGCGTCGAGCAGAGAAGGAGAAGCCCCCTCTAGAGAACTTTCGGATTACTTTTTCCCACTGGCCAGATGTCTTGGAACTGTGGTTGAACTCATCTACACCGCTGGGAGGATAGGGGCAAGGCGGGGTGGGGGGGGTATTTTATATTTTATTGCGAGAAAACGCAAGCCCGGTACAATACGCCGATCGACAGCAGAGGGGGAAATAAACTTGTGCCATCGTTTCAACTGCCAGCGCTGGAAAATTCGAATTGAATGGAACCGGCGACGTTAGGGTTGCAATCCCAGTGTGCTGACCGTTCAATATGAAGTAATGGAATGACGGCAGGAAACCACTTGACGGGTAGCACACTTTTTATTAAACCTTGACTTGTCACGATACAACGTGTGGTCACTATTCCTCTGACTACACACACTTCACTTGACACGTGTGGTCACTATTCCTCTGACTACACACACTTCACTTGACACGTGTAGTTACTATGCCTCTGACTACACACACTTCACTTGACACGTGTAGTTACTATGCCTCTGACTACACACACTTCACTTGACACGTGTAGTTACTATGCCTCTGACTACACACACTTCACTTGACACGTGTAGTTACTATGCCTCTGACTACACACACTTCACTTGACACGTGTAGTTACTATGGCTCACACTGCATTCCGCCCCGTAACGTCCGTGGAGCCTACAGGCCCACCCCAGCTTGGGCGTGGGCCACAACCTCTGATTCCCAAGGGCCGGCCCTCTCACGGACGCTCGGCCCCGGGTCCCAGGGTTCCGCCTCTGGGTCACACAGAGCCCCGGCCCCTACAGGACAGCGGGACTAGGTACCGCAGGGCCCTATCTCTTCCTCCTCCGTCTTCAGTCTTCGCTGGTCACTCGCTCCCCGTGCGCCTATGCGCACCACCTTATATAGCCCCCGCTCACGGGAGACGGAGCGTATGCGGACCTCGACGTGAGCATCCCCCTTAGTTGACCAATCCCCGCGCGCTTGCCCCAGGATCCCATCGCTGTCAGCGCGCGTCACTCATACCCAACCAATCACTGCCTCATAACCTCCGACCCCGCGCTGACCCCTGATCCTTCACCGTCAGCGCGCGTCACCAACACACACAGCCAATCACTACGCGCTGGCACACGATCCCTACCCCAGCGCGTATCACCACTACAAATACACCACTACAGCGTGCCGTAAAAAGGGGCAGTAACGGGCCTCAGTTTGGGTCTCTGGCACAGGTTTCTTCTCACTCTGTCCACAGAGCCTCAGCCTCACTGTTGCTCCAGTCAGAAATCTTCACACGGATAGAGGGGGCCCACTGGGAATACGCATCGGGAATGATCCCCACCTGCAGGATTAAGCAGTGAGACTTGAAATCCCCATTGCCACATATTACACAGACTATGTGAAATTTTAGGCTAGACTGCAGCCATGTACATAGCCTCGGACAGGACAAGCGATGTTCTGGGCCAAGTTGTGCAGCATTGACCACGTGCACACGGCCTGTCCAAGACTTTCACTCACGTGGTGTTTCTCGGGGTGACATTGTGAAAATGCCAGAGACATATTCAAGGCACCCGTTAAGATGTGATCAATACCGATGCCTGTGTACATTGTTTTCTGCAGTGCATATAATTAATATAAGACAATGTATGCTGCGTCATTTGTGAATGTTGCATCTCACAATGCTGTAGAACTTGGAACGTGCACAGACTTCATGGGAGAAGCCACAGACAAAGGCGGCCAGAACCGGCGCCAACAATTTCCCAAGCTCTGCGATCCTATATTGGGATGTTTGGCCAACTTCACGCTTCGGAGCAACAAAACTAAACGGCTGCCCGTTAATCAGAACGCCACATGCACGTGCTTCTGTGTTCAATTGTCACTTTGAGCGCTCACAAATGTGCATAGTATTATTGACGTGTGCACATGCGCTCGTGCGCCCGTGCCTCGGTGCATGTTCAATTGCATTCCAGCGTTCACCCACTGCCAATATTTAAGCGGAGGAAAGCTGAGTGTTTGCGTCGCATATGTCTGCCTTGTAGCCCTAAGCGCACAAATTTGTACGGTGCAGAGAGGAGTGTCCACACGGCGCGGACGTTCCCACGGCCGTGGCACGCCGCCGTGGTGCAGCCACTGCAGCTTGCAACGGTCTGCGCGCTTGAATTATTTATTGACATTTTTATTCCACAAGAGGCCCAATACAGAACGCACACGGTCGGGCGAGGGAGAACACAGCAAGCCACAGGCGAGCAACAAACTCGGGGCCAGGTTGCCCGCGGAATCGGGACTGGCAAAAGGTGACTGGACTCACTGCCTTACTCTCGTCGGGATGACAAATCGGGAACGTGGCATTTTTAAGGTAGGGGAGAGGAGGGGGAGGAGGCACGTTTTTTAAACTATTGCTACGCTTGCATACCGAGAAGAGCCTCACTGAGTCTCAAGACTGGTGCTGGAGGGTCCTGCCAAGTGTTTTGGCTGTGTGAGATCCCAGTTGAGTAATGTGCAGATATTTTTCAAGCATTGAGATGTTTTGGCCAACACTAGTTATGTTGTAGGATTTTGTTTTTTTCTTCTTTTAGCTATGGGAGGAACAAGGTCATCCCATGTGCAACAGGGGGCGAGAACCTCCACACTCCACGGAGAAAGGTGCACGAGTTTGGGAAATTACCCTAAGGCCCTGATTGCTGCGAGGTACGAGTGTTACCACTGTGCCACCCTGAGCAACTGATGGATGAGTCATCTGTGGGGCCCCCATCATGATTTGACTTGAGGGGTGCCAAGTCATGTGTCCTGCATTTGCTGATTTTGAATGCACGTTTTTATTATTTATAATGTCTCAGGGTTCCCTGCAAAATGTGCTCCCTGATAAATAAAACTCCCCTGCAACTAGCTGCAGTCATGGCAACGACAAAAAAATTCAACCGATAGGACGGTTATTTGGTTTAGAATTAAATTTACTCCACTTCACTGCAACTGCAAGGAGGAGGAGGGGAAAAGGGCATCCGAGTCACATTTCAAAACACGCCACGCCGTGTTTGTCAGAAAACATCACTGAAGAATTTTTTGAAAAGTATTGACATAAAAACCCGCAAAAACGCACGATACGTAACGATGGAAAAATGCAACCATCGCGAGATGAGCATTTGCACGTGGCCGGCATGATATCACTCTGCTGACACGGACTGCCACCCGTGCGATTATGTTCGACCGTCGTCCACGTGTTGTGTACACATTTGTCAATGTTACGAGTCAGCCAGACACGAGCGTCGATTCATATATATGGGGGCTTAATGTGATCAAATCAATTCTGCTTTTTGTAAGAGGGGGGCACATACCATTGGCAGCGATTACAAATTATAGACATTGTTTGCATTCTGTAAAACAATATCTATGTAAGGCAGAGGGCCAGCATTTTCTCAGTGGCTTCGTTACTTGGAAAATCGTCGGATGTAACGCTTGTTTCACCCCCTCCCGACTATCGCTAAGGGCCGGGCCGTCCAGGCATTGATGGGAACCAGGGCGCAAAGGACATGTATTATCCCTTTCTTTACGACACCGTGGCAAGGGCTAGCATTGTCACGCACAAGTGTTGCGCTTTTGGTTTTTTGCGCGAACAATCAAAGTGGAAGAAGAAATATTTGAGGGGAGCAATTAACCGAGGCTGATCACTTTGTGTTTACTGAGCTTACTTTGTTTCGCGCGGTGGTTGTTGTTTACGTTTGGTTCGCTCCTTTTGGTGGAAGCCTCAAAACTTGATCGAACAGCTGCACATACACGGGGAGATGTTTAGCGGCGGAAGGGGGCTGTGGTTAGGGGCCATCCATTTAGTACGTACGCATGGAGGGGGGGTTAACCCAAATGCGTTCGCTTGCGTATGGGGGGGGTCTGCTGACAATGTACGGATAGGATATTGGGTGGGGGGGCGGTGAAGCGTCGATAATAATTTGTCTACATTGGCCTTCAAATGAGTTAGATAGTCCGGCGGTGGACTGTCTGTTTGCTTAAACACGTAAATATTATTAATCCTTGATCATTTCTGCGTAGATCAAATATTGGCCGTTCTATAGGATGGGGGGGGGGTGCGTCAAGCGAACGTACGCAGGTGGAGGGGGGGGGGTATAAAGTCCGCGTGCGTACAGGGAGGGAAGTCAAGTTTTGACAGATTTTTGCGTACCTACTAAATGGATGGCACTTGAAGAGATGCAGCTCTCTGCTGCTGCTGCAATCCTTCCCCCCCCCCCCATGAGTTACGTGATTCACGCTGCGAGTGATATTAGCGGGACACTTCTTCAAAGCGTTCTATTTACGCTGCTGTGTGTGCTGAACGCGCGCACACGTACTCCACAACTTTCGATGTCAGCCTTCGCAAGTGAACCGAATATCATTCGATATTTGTCAATAAATTCCGAGTGCCG
Organism: Lampetra fluviatilis; assembly: GCF_964198595.1. NCBI lineage: Eukaryota > Metazoa > Chordata > Hyperoartia > Petromyzontiformes > Petromyzontidae > Lampetra > Lampetra fluviatilis. Next base: position 21,980,345 of record NC_136276.1, on the reverse strand, counting down.
CACATTTATACTTTGCTTTGAACGGTTTTCTGAGCCAATCGGCCAGTGACAAACAGCTCCGTCGTCAACGATGCAATTTATAATGAGCGTTAACGCGCTTTCTGGATTGAGCAAGCTCACTGTGAAAGCTCGGGTTGAGAGACGATGAGAGGGAATTCCAAAGTGGAGCAGTGCGAGGGAAGAAGCAAAGAGAGGAGTGTTGTGGCCTGCAGTGTGGTGAGTGAGTGGGTGGGTGAGTGGGTTAGTAGGCGAGTGAGTGAGTGTGTGAGTGTGGTGTTGTGGCCTGCAGTCTGGTGAGTGAGTGGGTCAGTTCATGGGTTAGTAGGTGAGTGAGTGTGTAGGTAGGTTAGTAAGCGAGTGAGTGGGTTGGTTTAGGGTGTTGTGACCTGCAGTGTAGTGAGTGAACACTGTGGATGAGACAAAACAGTCGGTCTCGGAGACCGAGTCCTCATCATGGGTGGAGGAATCGGTGAGAGATGTTCATGGAACTTCACTCATTCATCCATGAAAGTCGCGTTAGAAGATTGATTAGGAGGCGACTGAACCCTAGTAAGTGAGTGAGCGAAGTGAATAGGTGAACATATAATGGGAAACAGTGATGTAATGGTTGGCGTACTGTGCTACGAATATTTGAACCAATCTTGGGCCTCCCCTAAGTCGACTCAGCCTCAAATGAGCACCTGGTGCGATGTGTAAACATCGCCACTTGGGAGACAAAGGTGGCCAGGTGTGGTGTTGGCCACCCACCCCCTCGTGTGCTGTGCGGGTCTTCATAGGTGCTCGCTAACAGCATTTGTCCCAACAGTCTGCTAAAGCAATACGGGGGGGGGTCATTGTTTTTGGAGTGAATGGGAGAGTTGTAGATCATCAATAAATCTAACTGCTGCTTTACTCTGAATTCTATCCGGCACAAATATTTAACTATTTATTGCCATTATCTTCAAACGCTAAAGATGAAGGTGCCTCTATATTGTTTGCATTGGCCGCTTCTTATAATTCCTCGGCATACACGTGGAGAATCTCGCTTGAGACGATGTCTGGGTGAGAAATCCTATCGGGAGAAAAGCAACGCACGTCCATCAAGTGGAACAATTAATGAGTTGAAAATGTATTCCCCCAATTAATAATATTATAGCCTTACACTAAAATAGCATTGCACGTATTAATACAGGCTAACATTTTGTATCAATTTATATTCATTTATTTTCATCAGTAATATTTCAAACGTATCACAAGTTATCCATTTCACATTAAAGCACCCGATGAATTACATCGCACTCGCTTGCTTTAGCCTTTACATCGTAAATAATTAACAAGTGCTGGACAATTGCGTACAACTGAGGATTCGAAAACGTGGATCAAAAACTTTGTTAACGTTCTGGGTCACGTTTGGCACATTTGCCACTGATCGGCAGCAGCGCCCATCATGGCATCAAAACTGGGGCCAGTTGCCATCAGGGAAAGTGAAACCCCTTTAACCGATGCGGGCGGGCATTGTCGGCCTGTCAACCGATGCTTGATCACCCGCTTACTCTTAGAGAACAATTTTTCATGGCTGTATACTTTTCGACTCAAAAACAGATCACTTGAGAGGCATTTTTTTTTTATTGCCAATTGAGGCCTCTTGTCAGAAGCAGTGTTTGGGTAACCTTTGCTTTCGTTTACGTTCAAAAAAACTTTACTTATTAGCTGGATCTTACAGACGCCCATGTTCCCTAACCACGATATGGCCGGTGGGCTGGCCCAGTGGTGGCACGTTCGCTGCTTTGTTTACGGTTGAAATCCAGCGACTGCCCTGGGTATCGCTGCGTGTGTACGAACCGCGACAAATATGAGCACCAACCACTTCACAGTGGACGTCATTCGAAAGAATAGGCCATTGTGTTGGCTTTTTTGTGTTTAGTTTGTTGCCATTTCCTGCACATCTCCGATTAGCACGGTTGGCTACGTATGGTGATGCGATAAAAGTTCAACGTAAATACGTCCATATGTCAGGGTCAATACTTGCCAAAAATATTAAAATTATGTGCAAATGATTCAATTGGGATGATACATATAGCAAGTATCATCCCCTACTGGCAGAGTGGGCGCCATCGTGGCAAGATGTTAAATACCTCGACTGGTATACAAGAGGTCATGGGTTCGATCACGACCCTGACACCTGCTGTATATTTGGAGTTTTCATGTTCTCCCGATGGTTGCATGAATTTTTCTCTGGGTCCTCCGGTTTTTTCCTCTGCATTTAAACATGCGTTTAGACCATTTGATAAGCCACTATCATTTGTGGCCAGGTCGCTTCTGAAAAATAGCTATATAGCTCGGTGGGGCCTTAACTTGTAAAATAAAAAATAAATAGTTTAGTTTAGACATGCCCCAGGTCACGCTTGCAAATGAAACTCATCTTAGTCTCTGGTTACACAAAACCAACTTGAACTTGAAAATCTGAGCTCTCCTGCTTTCCTCCTTCGCTCTTCATCGTCCCACGCTTTTCCTGCCAACTCCCCCCTACCCTCCACTACAAAGCCACCATCCTTGTTCACACCTGCCTTGTTATTCCGGGTATTTGAGCCGTCAATTTAATCAAGTCACCACGTATACATTCATGCATTTTGTAAGCCACATGTGCTGTGCCAATATTTCTCGAACACTTGGGCTGATAATAACTATGTTGCAGCTGTGATCAAAACATCTGTGAATACAATATAAGCTGGACTTGCCTAAAAAATTGTAGTTATTTCCGCTCTCGTTGATGTATCATTTTTATACTTATTTGCCCGGAATAACTTTCCTGAATCTCAAGAAATTCGTTCAGGAGGGTCCTGCAAAGTTTTCCCAGCAGGGGACGATGTTGCTGCTATGCGTAATCCCAATTGAGTAATTTTCAGTGTAATTTTTCCTCATTGGGATGTTTGGCCAATACCAGTTACATTGTGGGTGGGGGTGGGGGGGTTGGTTGTTTGTTTTAGAAATGATAGCAATACAGTCCATACAAATAATTTAAACACATTGTCCAGATCGGAGAACCAAATATGGATTGCATGCCTCGGAAAAAAGAGCCATATCAACGATAAAACGACGAGGAACGGCCGTGGGGGTGGCTGTGGCTGCGATGCGTCGACAATGTGGCGGTCAGGATTCCCAGGGAAGTTCTGGTGATGTGGCCAGAAACGGCGGTGGCGGCGGCGCCCCCGGCCGCTCCTCGGCCCTCGGTGCCACCATCAGCTGCCCCACACTCCACGTGCGTTCGCTCCCCTCGAGAGAAACAGCTCGTCCCACCACGTTACGAGAAACAATTAGGAGGAGGGAACTTAACCCCAGCGGCGTGCAGCTTAGGCCCCCACTTGAGCTGGCCCAACAGTCCTCAGGCCCAACGGATTGACGTAAGGCAGATAATTTCACCATTCAAAGTTTTGCGCACGTTTTAGTGTTGCTTCGGCGCCATGAGGCGAGATGTTAACTACCTCGCCTGGTATACAGGAGGTCATGGGTTTCATCCCGACCACGATGCCTGCTGTATATTTGGAGTTTGCGTGTTCTCCCCATGGGTTTTCTCTACACATTTAGAAACAAGTTGCGTTTACAGGACTGTATTTGGCTGCTATAAATGTCCACGTGATAAGCCTGTGCGTTGAACTATCATTTGCAACCAGGTCGCTTTCTGAAATAGAGCTATACAGCTCAGTGGGGTCTTATCTGGTAAAAAAAAAATAGCTGCAGTGTTATAAGGGAAGCTCATTGTAGACACGAGGCCTTTGGAGCGTGTGGCCCTTCAATCCGTGTCAGCGGCAGGGTGTGATTCACGGTTGTGAGACCGTCTCTCTCCGTGCTGCGGCAGGTCCAGCGCCCCAACAACCGTAGCCTCCGCAACACACAAGCGCACATTGTCGCACAAGCTGAGAGGAATGTTCAGCATGTGCACGTCAGCGTTTGAAACTCAGATTATTTTCATACTCCTCGTCTCCAGCTGTAATCAGGCCACGATTATATTTTGGAAAAACCCGCCGGAACGTCTCGTGGCCTCTCCGCCGATGCCCTTGTGGTGGAAGGGATGCGCACCGTGCTGCACGTTCGCTTTGGATCCTTTCCCACGTAATTAAGCGAATGTGAACGTGGAATTTAAGAGGCCACGGAGAAACGTGCGCTTCTATTCCGTTGGCACGTTCAACATCACAGATGCTACACTCGGTGGTGAAGTCAAGGGTGTGAGCGAGTGTGTCCCTCTTGGCACTTTATTTCACAACGAGCAGTACCACACGCTCTATGCATATCAGTCCTCCTCGCTTATCCTCACTTATCCTCACTCCACGCCTACCCACCAGCCTTCCTGTAGGACCAGTCTTTCTTGCCTGTTCAAACCCGCATTAGCACGGTTGGCTACGTACGGTGCCAAAGAAGTTCAACATACATACATACATCCATCCCAGCCTCCTCACCTTGTCTGCGCATCCTCCCAGCTTCTGCATCATCGCTCTTTGTTGAGAGCCTCCTGCCTCCTGCCTGGGCCTCATAGCTGACTTCTACTACTCTTTTTATTTTACCAGGTAAGGCCCACTGAGCGATGTAGATATTTTTCAGAAGCAACCTGGCCACAAATGATAGCTCAATTATGTTACTTATCACGTGGAAATTTATATCAGCAGCCAAATACTCTCAACGCATGTTGATTCTGAATGGGGAGGGGAAAACCAGAAGACCTGGAGGAAAATCCATGCGACCATCGGGAGAACATGAAAACTCCAAATATACATCAGGCGTCAGGGACGGAATCGAACCCACGACCTCTTGTACACCAGGCGAGGTAGTTAACATCTCCTAGCCACCGTGGCACCCCTTACATTTCCCATTCCCAACCGAGTGCTCTCCCAGCTCCAAACGGTTGTCCCGTGGCCTCGTGCCAGAGCCTCACTTCCCTCGCCCATCATCTCAGCCTCCCACTCGCGAGTCTCAGGCTTCCGCTGAGCCCTCACTTCTGTTGGGACCTCCTCGCTTGTAGCTTTCATCCTTCCTCTGTCGACTCACCTCTCTCTTGCCTGGGCTTCCTCCTCTGCCTTTCCGCGTTTCCCGCAGGAACCCAACTTTCTCCAAATGTATTTTCCAGCCTCGTGCTATTGTGACAGCCTGCCCATCACGGTGATTCATGCCCTATTAATTACTTGCTTTGTTGTTTTGTTTTTGTTATTCAACCGATTTGAACGCTGGTTTGTAAACATCAGTTTCAAAAGTTATGATTTAAGGTGTGTAACTTTTATTTTTGATCGTAAACCCTTGTGTATCACTTCCATTATTTTTGTTATTGTTTAAACATCGTTTTTTTAATGAGGACGATTCAGAAAATTACGAATACTTTACTGAAAACAACAACATGAAACTTTACCATCAACACGGTACAATCTGTTCCCCCTGCGGAATTTCCACGAGTTAGGGCAGCAAGCTGGCATAGTGGTAACACTGGCGCCTCACAGCACAATACCCTGGGTTCGATTCCTGACTCGGGTGCCTGTATGTGTGGAGTTGCATGGGCTTCCTCCTGGTTCTTTGGTTTCCTCCGAGTTAACTGGTTTCCTTCCATAGTAAAAAAAAAACAACAACAACAACACAATGTAACTGCGATTGGTTAGTCATCCCAAAGCTGAAAAAATACCTGCAAATTACTCCATTGGGAGTACAACGACAAAGGCAAAGATCCCCCGTATAGCCTTAACAGATTGTAGGGGCAAGTGCTGTTAGCGACCATTTATGAAGGCCGGAACGGCACACGAGGGGGTGGGTGGCCAGCACTACGCCCGACCGCCTTTGTCTCCCCAGTGGCGATGTTTACACACCACACCGGGTACTCATTTGAGGCTGAGTCGATCTAGGGGAGGCCCAGGACCGGCTCAAATAATCGTCACTGGTGTTGACCGTGAGTGGGAATCGAACCCGGGTCGCCAGGGTCGTAGCGCAGCGTAGCGCAAACCGCTACACTACCACTCCCCACAATTGGGAATACACACACAGCAGCAGCAACAACAGGAACATCACTCCCCCTCCTGTGTAAACCTAGCAGGACCTTCCTGAAAAAGAGTGGAAACTCAGTGAGGCTTTCCTGGGTGAGTCACTCCGTTGTGTTATATATCATTGTCCAGTGTGTCCTGTATGATTACAGATCACTGCAAGTAATACGCGTAGACATTCATTGTTTGAAACTCTCTTCTTCTAATGAAGTACTGCATGCCTAGAAAACTTAGCACTGACATCTTTGTTGTTTAACACACTTCAAAGACCTACTTTTGTTTTGTGGATACACATGAAGTTTGCATTTGATATCAGCCAAATGGTCATTCGAAATGCCATTTGTTTAGCCATGAGAACATCAGTAACCCTTTTTTCCTGAAAGATGAATGTGAATTTGGACGTTTGGCCAGTTCCATTTTTGATTGTTTGAAGTCATTCATCACTGTGTTCACAGTCTAATTTCCTATGGCTGATGTAGATGCAGAGCAACAACTACAATTTCACAAGCAGGTGGTTAAGCCAGACAATCGCGTCAGGAGCAAGCGGAGTGTATCATCGCTGTAATGTCTCCTTCGTATTTGTGGATCGGGCATTGCGTCGTTTACATTGTACGCTCTGTTCTGGATGACCACAGTCGCACACTACTGCAGAGTTTTTAATTTTCCATGTGTGCATCAGGTATCTACCTTGGTTTGTGCGGTTGTGATTTAGGGTGGACCATGAGCTTCGTAGAAGATCAAACCCAGAGGTCCTCTGCATTGGGTCTTTCACAAGGTGGTTTTGCGAGTTCTATTGAACTCCATTCAGCTTTCCAAGCTTTATCGGGGTTGAATTTGCATTGTTAAGGTTGAGCTCATGGGTCCAAAAGGGGCTTAAAGGGACTTGCGTGACTTCAAGCGATGGCGAGGGACGTTATTTATGTCCTGATCAATGGGAAGGAAACTGCTTTCCTCGATTCACAGGACTTCCCTGAGGGTTGCAGTGGATGGGTGTTGGAGAGATTTGGTGACAGCACGGGCAGCCCAGGGTGTTGGGGTCGACTCGCGAGTTCCAGTGATACACCGCATTGCAGCGTTCCGTTGGGCATTACAAGTCGAGTGGTGACTACTTCTGGTTCATACTGGTGCCACGGTAATCGGCTACAGAGTACACGAGGGCCATCAATGATGTCCGTAGCACTGAGGGTGCTGATCCTCCCCAGCTTGTGCTTGCCACTTTCTGGGCCAGGTTGACCCTTGTTTTTGTGTTGGCGGCTATCTTTTTCAAGTCGTCATGGGAGGTTAGCGTACGGTCCAGGTTCACCTCGAGATAGGTTGGAGTGGGGTCATGTTGCACACTTTTGCCGAAGAAGGTCACTTTTAGAGTGCTCTTGGTGCTGCTATTATTAAGATGGAATGCAGTGACTGTGTCGATTGGTGGGGATTTGGCTTGAGCCTCCATTTTCATAAATATCCCTTCATGTATTTAGGTCTTTGTTCAGAGTCGATTCGATGTCGTTGAAAGTTGAAGTTGCTGCTTGCGTTGCCAGGGTAAGGTCATCCAGATAGACAAATTTGCGTGACTCGATTGGCGGAATGTCAAGAGCATTGGCACGAGTGCTGAACCTCGTGGCAATCCACTGTTGATGAACCAGGGTGAGGCACGTAGCATTTAAATGTGTGGTAATGTCAGGATGCTTGCCGATCTCAGCTCTTCCCTCCAATATTAGGAAGCCACTGGAGCTATGCACTTTTAAATCTAGATTGAAAACTTTTTTTTTAAACTACTTATTGTCTTTAGTTTGCTGTCCTTCCCCGATTAGCACGGTTGACTACGGAGGGTGTTAAAGAAGTTCAACATACGTGCTGTGCAACAAAGATGATAACAAAGAAATCAGGATGTGCAGGCAATTCAAATGATTTAACCTAACGAATTCATATTGGCACTTATTTGCAATGAGGAGAGGGGATAAGGTAGCGGTGCAGGATGCATCTGCGAGATACGTATCTCAGAGAGCGCAGTGGAGACGTCAGTTTAGTTTTGCGAGATTAGTTGTGATTCGAAGGGGGCGATGACATCTGCAGTGCCGACAGTAATGGGGAGAAACATCCAAACAGCAGGGGCAGCTGAGGAGAAAGTGGGCAAGATTCGATCGGTGGCCGGCTATGCGCTTACGTGGGGATCGAAGACGAGGCTTGTGGTCTCTTCAGTGAAACTTCTCACAAAGCTGAGATGAGAGAGAGATACCAAAGGGGCAAGCCCTTGAAGAGTCTCGTGTACAATGGCAATCTTCGTGGTGCATCTCCAGGTGGATTAGGAGCCAGTGTTGTGGATCAGAGCGTGTTATGTCTCTTTCAAGTTCGCACAAACAGCTCAATGCAGGAAACAATTAAATTAATGTTCACACTTAAAGGCACTTTTTGCGGAAGGTAAATGCCCCCCCCCACCCGTTACTTCTGCAAACCAATGGCATTTGAATACTACAGCAAATTGCTTGATGCAGCAAGTTTGTTTTCCCAGAGACAAAACACAGCACAGGCTCTGTAAGTGCTCTGTAAACATGTCCCGCCAGACACAGAGGCAATGAGCTGATAGCATCCGTCAGGGGTTACAAATACCAGCGTTTGTATTGTCTAGTGATCGCCAGAAGTCTCGTGCACCTATCCGATGTGCACACGTGATGCCAAACCATTCATTTTATTCCACACACTGTCCGCTGCTCCCTTTTTTTATTGCCGTTTTTGAATATTGCATTTCATTGGTCACCAGAACTACACAAAATACCACAGACACAATGGCTGCTTCCCTTGACTGTTGCGGATATAAAGTTAAGTCCAGTGTTCCGATCCCGCCCGGGTACTGTATTCAGGAATTCTCAGAAACGTTTATGTTACATTGAGGCCTGCGCTGAGCCTCTCCTTTGGATGAATTTGTGTCGCGGTTTTGTGAAGCGCTTTGCTCCATGCACGGAACAGAAGCCAACCTTTGCTGCACGCTGCAATAACAGCCTATTCACGGAGGGTAATTCTAGCTCTTAATCAGCCCTGTCACATGGCATAATCTGCACAATCGCAAGCATTGTCTTATACCTGGAAATCCTTCCACCCATCACACACGCTAATGCTCTCATATGCACACTGGGGGAAAAACCACCGCACACTGTGGTTTTGTGTGTGCAATACCTTCGCACACGCCGGCACGCATTGCCACACTCTTTTGGGGCTTGCGTGTGCGGCTTTTGTCAATGGAGTTGTTTTCGTAGCCGGCCGGACGGACGACGGACGTAGAGAGCCGCAACGCTCGGGGAGGGGTGTGTGTGCCGTACCTGAAGGCCGACCGAGAGGGGCGCCCGTGCCGGACGGCCGAGGGCTCCGCCGGGCCACGAAAGGGGCCCCCTTTGAGGCCAGCACCGACACCCGACACGCAGCCCACTTGCTCGGCAACACAACCTGTTGGCATTGGCTGGAGCAACAGTATAATGCCGACGGGTGACTCGCGTAACCCAACGGCGATGAACGGTTTGAGTGCAACTCGTAGAGGTCGGAGAGAGAGGTCACTCGCTGCGTTTCTCCGTGTACACCGTCTTCGAGCTGAAGTGAGCTCGTCTCAGCTTATAAAATTGTTGATTTCTTCTCGATATAACTGCTTAATGCTTTGGTGTTTGCCTTTCGGCGTTCTTTACATCTGTAATGCGGGCGTAAGCGACCTTCCGGATGTGACGTCACGGGGGGTGGAGTCATGTGACGTGGGGGGAAGGTTCGGGTCCTTAAGCGGGTAAACCGGAAGGGGAAGGCAGTCGGGGTGTGAGCGGAAAAGAGTGAGGCCACGCGGGCGAGTGTGGAGAGGGGGGGGCGCCGACGGCCATCGGGAGCCAACCCCGAAGATAAGAGGAAGCTGCGGAGTGGTGTGCAGCTGCAGAGGAGACAGCCAGAAGGGCTGCGTGTTAGAGGCAGCGGTGTGGCTGCCAGGAGGAGCTGCGGAGAGAGAGAGAGAGAGGGCTGCATGTTAGAGGCAGCGGTGTGGCTGCCAGGAGGGGCTGCGGAGAGAGAGAGAGACAGCAAGAAGCTGTCAGAGCTGCGGAGGGAGAGGAGTTGCAGCGAGTACAGCCAAGGGGGGCTGTGTGAGAGAAACAGCAGCGGAGCTGCTGTTGTGGATCGGGCCGACATTGGAGTCAGCACCGTGGAGAAGCTACAGAGTAAAGACAGCCGTGTGGGTGTACAGCACGAACCGAATAAAGGACACTGAGCCAGACATCGTGGTCCAGTCGTTTATTACACTGGTGTCGGAAGTGCAACGGCATGTCGAAACAAGTGAGGAAGAAAGTTAATCCGGCGCCTGCATCGGCTTCTTCGTCCGACGACGACGAACTCCCTCCAACCACGGATCCTGTTGGGGTGGTGGAGGAGAGCCCGGCTGAGGCGACCACGGGAACGGGAGTGGAGGATGTTGGCGCGGTGGCGGGTCCGTCGACATCATCAGACGCGGATCAACGATGGCAAGCGATGGCGGTACAACTGGAGGCACTTAAGGACGTCCTGGCGCATCTATGCCATCTCGTCGCGCCAGGGACGATGGATGATGCAAGTGGTGCTCCGCGGGCCGCCACGTTGCCTGTCCTGCCGCCGCCATTGCCCACGCGGCAAGAGGCCGCCATTTTGCGCGCTCCGTGGCGCCAAACCGCCATCTTGGCCACGCCGCGGGCCGACGTCATTTTGAATTTGCCATCACAACCACCACCATTGGAAGACGGCGGGAAGAGGAGTCGGAGTCGCCACCTTACAACGGTTAAAGAATTTTCCGTCGGTGGGGACTGGAGCGCGTTCGCCTGCCGCTTCTTGGCGGCGGTACGCACAGCAAGATGGACCGATGCGGAGGCTTTGGAGGTGTTGCCGACTCTCCTGGACGACGAATCTGTCCGATTCTTCCGTTCCATAACGACCGATAAGAAGGCAACTTTATGTGGTGTTTTTCAAGAAATGGCCGATGCTTATGAGCCACCAGATGATGCGCATCGGCGATTCGCTCAACGACAACGAGCACCAGAGGAGTCGCCCGTGGCGTTCAGGGGTGCGGTGCTGGAGCTGGCCATGGCAGCTTATCCTGAGACGCCACAGGACCTGCTCGAGCCTCTCATATTAGGGAAAATGTTGGAGCTGTCTCGGGATCTAGGGATCCCCATGCCTGTGTGTGGGCATGAGAAGCTAACTTCCCGGACGGCTGCTAAGTGTCTCGATGCGCAATTCAACCTCCGTCGCTGGAAACAAGTGACGGCGTGGACGGGGGGGCCCGTCAAAGAAGGGGATGCGCTGGGGTGGAACCCTGCGCAGGCTGTCTATGTTCCGGATGACCGGGGCCCTCAACAACTGACGGCCGCCTCCGCTCCAAGGAGGCGAGGCCTGCGCTTCGGCGCAACGAGGCCGAATGTTTCCGCTGCGGGCGTAGGGGCCACTACGCCAGAGACTGCTGGGCCCGCTTCCCGGCTCCGCCGCAGCAGGAGGCCTCGGCACCGGTCAAGTCGGCTAAAGATCCTCCGAAACAGGCATGTCGGCACGCACCAGACACTCGGCAAGGCTTTACACCTCACCCATCACCGTCGTTGCGCCATCCTAACGTTGTGGTTAAAGCATGCCCTTCGACGGGGCCTTGTCGCTCGGTCACGCAATGGCGCAAGTTGGCACGGAGAGTCGTCGCGGCCGCTACGGGCTCGTCCACTGTACCGGGGTCTATACAAGGGGTGGACGTACGCATTTTGGTCGACTCCGGCGCGTCTGCGACTATTATTTCGGATGTCATTTTTCATCTGTTGGGCATCCCGCCGGGGGCTGTGCGTCCGGTTTATGGGTCGTGCGTCGCTGCCAACGGGGGTAGCATGGGTATCGTGGGTCAGGTGGATGCTAAGATATCTATTGGGGATGTGTCGGCCTCGGGTGTTGTGTTGATATCGAGATCTTTGGTGGTTCCTTGTTTGTTAGGCACCGATTTTTTGGCTAAGATGCCCATTTTGATCAAAATCAATGAGAATTGTATTGAACTGCCGGGGGGCCGTCAAATCTCGTTTCTGCCGTCGCCCTGGGGGCGACCTGCTTCGGCCGTACAAGTGCAGGCGCTGTCCGTCGCATCTGTGGACATCCCACCTGGTACACAGATGCTTATACCCTTGCGGTATCGGAAGCCCCTGCCTGATCGGCTAGGAGCAGTAGGGGTCTTGTTGTCACCGTCCGCCGCGATAACAACCGGGTTGGCGTTAGTGGGGGCACAGACCATCGTCCGGCCGGATCAATTACCGTTTTTACAGGTGCTTAATGCGGGGGGAGAAAACGTCCGTGTCCCGGCCGGTACGGTTGTGGCACATGCCACTACGGCGTTTGCGACCCATGATTGTCCACATAGCCGGGGAGTTGTTGCTGGGGTTTCCGAGCCAAGGTGTTCGGATGATCGTTGGGTTGCTCATTTATGTGACGAAAATTCTTCCCTGTCCATGGAGCAACGTGGTGCGCTGCGTAAATTGTTGTTGACGTATTCCGATGTGTTCAGCTCCGATGATTTGGATTTGGGCCGCACTTCGTTGCTTTACCATCACATTGAGACGGGCGATGCTGCCCCTATTCGATTAAATTCGCATCGGATGAGTCCTGCGGAGCGAGAACACGTACGGGGGGCAGTGGAAGACATGTTGGCTGCGGACATTATATCGCCATCTAACAGCCCATGGGGCGCTCCAGTCGTCTTGGTTAAGAAGAAGGATGGCAAATTGCGATTTTGTGTTGATTTCCGCAAATTGAATAAGATATCGGTGGCAGATGCGTACCCCCTGCCGCGTATGGATGACTCCCTCGACGCATTGTCGGGGGCTAAGTTCTTTTCCACACTGGACCTCTCTTCGGGATTTTGGCAGCTTCCCCTTGACGAGTCCTCACGGGAGAAAACCGCATTCCGTACGCCGCAGGGGTTATTTCAATTCAACTGTCTCCCGATGGGATTGAATGCGGCCCCTGCTACATTTCAAAGATTGATGGAGCTCGTTTTGACGGGGTTGCAGTGGGAGACATGTCTTATATATTTGGACGATATCATTGTCTTCAGCCGCACATTTGATGAACATTTGACGCGGCTGGAGACAGTGTTCACGAGGATGCGTTCTGCCAAATTGAAATTCAAGCCAAAGAAATGTCACCTACTGCAACGGTCCGTCCGCTATTTGGGGCACATTGTGAGTGCTGAGGGAGTGTCCACGGATCCGGAAAAGACGGCGTGCGTCCGGGATTGGCCGACTCCGGCCACCGTGGGGGATGTTCGGCGGTTTTTGGGATTTGCCTCGTATTACCGAAGATTTGTGCCGGGTTTTGCGACGATTGCGAGGCCCTTGCATCTCCTTACGGGTAAAGGACGGAAGTTTGTTTGGGGACAGCCGGAGGAGGCGGCCTTTCGGAGTCTGCGTGATCTATTGGCCACGGCCCCAACATTGGATTATCCCGATTTCGATCACCCATTCATTCTTGATACGGACGCGAGTGACACAGGTATTGGGGCGGTGTTATCACAGTCTAAAGGGGGTGTAGAGCGTGTCGTGGCGTATGGTAGCCGAGTCTTGTCTCCTGCGGAAACCCGCTACTGTGTCACTCGCAGAGAACTATTGGCGGTTGTTTTTTTCCTACGGCAATTTCGACCATACCTCTACGGTCGTTCTTTTATTGTGCGTACGGATCATGCGGCCTTGCAATATGCCCTTAAAATTGACCAGCCATCCGGACAGTTGGCACGTTGGTTGGACACGCTACAGGAATTTTCCTTCCAAATTCAACATCGGAAGGGAGTGCGCCATGCGAACGCTGACGCACTTTCCAGATTACCGCGGCGCGCCCCTTGTAAATGTGAGTCGGGGACGCATAGGTGTTCGCCGATTCCAAACCCCCCTCAGCCGCTTACGTTGGCCGTCGAGAAGTCGGACACTCCGATGGAACCGGGACCGGCTGACGGGGTTTTGAATCTGCCGCGGTCTGTCTGGATCCGGGAACAGATGATGGATGAGTCATTGGTGTCCTTGCGGAAGCGGTCTGCTAAGGACAATGGGAGTCCGAGTACGGCTGTGGGGCCGCAAACCGCTCTCCGAGATGGTCTGCTTATGTGGCGGGAGGGGTTCCAGGAACGTTGGCGCCTGGTGGTACCAACGTCCTTGCGATTCGAGTTGATTAGAACCCTCCATTGTGACACTCTCTTACATTTAGGGGTGCAGAAGACCTTGTTGACGTTGCAACGTCATTATTTTTGGCACGGCATGGCGACAGATGTCGTAGGGCACGTGCGCGCGTGCCCTGCGTGTGCACGACGTAAGCCGCCGAAACATCCTTACGTGCCGCCTCTCCAGTCGATTCAGGTGTCTCGAGTCAATGAATTGGTGGCACTGGACATATTGGGACCTTTTCCACCATCGGCGAGGGGTAATAAATATTTGCTGGTAGGGGTTGAGTACCTCTCCCGTTGGCCGATGGCCTGGCCGTTGCCCGATCAGTCGGCCGCGGCCATTACCGACGCCTTTTTGTTTGGGTATATTATGGATAAGGGGGCGCCTGAGAGACTCCTCACGGACCAGGGCAGGAATTTCTCTTCTAAATTATTGGCGGAAGTGTGCGCGGGCCTTGGGACTAAGAAAGTACGGACATCCCCATACCATCCGCAGACGGATGGTATGGTTGAACGGCTGAACAGGACATTGTCTGCCATGCTTTGCCATACCGTGAGTGAACAACAATCAGATTGGGATCTGCACATCCCCGGGGTGCTTTCGGCGTACAGGATGACGCCTCATGCGGCTACAGGATATTCGCCGTTTTACCTTATGTATGGTCGGGAAAACGTGCCGCCGGTGGATGTGCAATTGGGAACTGGGGTGAAGGGACCTCGTAAACCACTTCCTGAATACATTCAGGACACGGTTCGCCGAGTCACGGAGGCGCGGGAGAATGCCCGCGTGGCTACGGCCAAAGCCCAGGCCCGGAACGAGCGATATGCGCGACGGTCTGAGGGGGAGTGCCCTTGGAAGGTTGGGGACCTAGCCTGGCTTCATTGTCCACAGGTACGTCCGGGGACCTCGCCGAAATTGCACAAACCCTGGCATGGTCCCGTACGCCTCATTGCGGTTCCCAACCCACAGTCAGCACGCGTCCAGATTGGGTCTCGTCGCTGGGTTGTGCATACGTCGCGCTTGAAACCATATGTTGCTCCCTTACATGATGCGTCATCCCCCAATGTTGCCTTGCCGGGGTCTGTTGCTGCTGACTCTCCCCTGCCTGCGTCCATTGATCTTGCTCGAGCGCCTGTCGTACCTGTTCCAGACAGGCCGGCCGTGACATTGCGGGGGACGAGGGGCCCTGCTCGGAGGACGCCTGCCAGGTCTGCGGGACCTTCGAGCCCTGCAGCCCTTCCGACTCAGCTGCGGGCACGGTCACAGGACAAGCCCAAGACTAACTCTTTAGAGACACGGGACGGCGGTGGACTTCCAGCTGCGACAGGGGGATTACCCCCTGTCATTCCTCGACTTTCATCGCGTTCCCGTTCTGCGAGTGGACCGCCGACCGTCCGGGACGGGCCGGCGACCCGCACACGTTCCAAATCGCTTACGTTTCGTTGATTGTTGCTGTCTTGTTATTTTTTTCTTACAGTTGTATTTATTGCATGCTTTTTGTACGTTCGTTGATGTTAATTGTGTTGTTGTTGTTGTTCTTGCTGTTACATTGTATGCTTAGTGTCCTTTAGGGGGGGAAGCTCGGTTCGCCGCATTACGATTTGCTATTGGTCAGCCGAGGTCGGCTGGGATTTTTCTACGGGGGAGGGTGGTGTAATGCGGGCGTAAGCGACCTTCCGGATGTGACGTCACGGGGGGTGGAGTCATGTGACGTGGGGGGAAGGTTCGGGTCCTTAAGCGGGTAAACCGGAAGGGGAAGGCAGTCGGGGTGTGAGCGGAAAAGAGTGAGGCCACGCGGGCGAGTGTGGAGAGGGGGGGGCGCCGACGGCCATCGGGAGCCAACCCCGAAGATAAGAGGAAGCTGCGGAGTGGTGTGCAGCTGCAGAGGAGACAGCCAGAAGGGCTGCGTGTTAGAGGCAGCGGTGTGGCTGCCAGGAGGAGCTGCGGAGAGAGAGAGAGAGAGGGCTGCATGTTAGAGGCAGCGGTGTGGCTGCCAGGAGGGGCTGCGGAGAGAGAGAGAGACAGCAAGAAGCTGTCAGAGCTGCGGAGGGAGAGGAGTTGCAGCGAGTACAGCCAAGGGGGGCTGTGTGAGAGAAACAGCAGCGGAGCTGCTGTTGTGGATCGGGCCGACATTGGAGTCAGCACCGTGGAGAAGCTACAGAGTAAAGACAGCCGTGTGGGTGTACAGCACGAACCGAATAAAGGACACTGAGCCAGACATCGTGGTCCAGTCGTTTATTACACATCCATAGCACAGGTGAGAGACAAATCCATAACGGAAGGCTGTCTCTGGTGTAGGCCAATCAGTTTCAAGGACAATGTTACATCTTTATCAACGCATATATATGTTTGCCACAAATCTGTGTAGTTAATGCAAACATGATGCCTTGTTATAGGTGTCTATTTGGTGTTTGAACATCTTAACACCTCCTGTATTTATACCTTTTTTATATATATAAAGGTGAGGTCTTATTATGTTTATGCAATTATTGGTTGTTATTTTGTGCTATTATTGCCAAGGTACAGTAAAACCTTGGATTGCAAGCATAATTCGTTCCGGAAACGTGTTTGTAATCCAAAGCACTCGTATATCAAAGCACTCGTATATCAGTTGTGATCACGTGACGCTCGGCAGACAAAGCGTATACACGTACTACTCTTATTGCAAGACCTCGCTCGTTTATCAAATTAATATTTACTAAAAAATTGCTCGTCTTGCAAAAGACTCGCGCAGACCAAGTTATTCGCAATCCAAGGTTTTACTGTATATGTTAATGCATGGCCCGCTAAATATATCTGCTGGCCCTATTCTGCCGTTGGTGAGGAAAAGGTTGCGCACCCTTGCATTACACGGAATCTACGTTGCCTGTAATAATAAAACAACTCGGGGGGAGGTGGTGGCTCTTTTAATTTGTTGGTACAAGAGCCCTCCAAATGAACGTTTTTCATCAGAATTCTCCAAGCAAGACAACATTGTACTGGCCTTGATTCACACTGACCCCTTGCAAGCATGACCTCAGCCACTAAATATTGCCGCTGAGCACCAGTTATTGTGGTCATATCCTATTCAAAAACAACGTCAGACCCAAATTTGGCCACAGCATTGTGTGCAGCAAATACAAAAAAGGATGTTCTGCCTAAGCGAATTTATGTATAAATTACTGGTTATATTTATTTGGGGGTGTCAGGGTGCTGTGCGCAGTGGTAACACTCGTTGCCTCCGGATTTGGGTGCTGTTCTGTGTGGAGTCTGTATGTTCTCTCCCCCTGTTCTGCATGATTTTCCTCTGGGTTTTTCAGTTTTCTCCAATAGGAAAAAAAACCCTCATACAATGTAACTGCGATTGGCCAAACATCACAATGCTGAAAATTAATCTTCAAATTACTCGTGAGTTCAGACGGCAGCAACATCGCCTCCTGTTGCGAAAACCCTGGCAGGACTTTCCTGAAAATATTATTGAGACTCAGTGAGGCTTTCTGATTAAACAAGCATCAGCACAATAATATATATTTTGTAATGTTTGTCGGTATAAGAACTTCCTTTTCCGAGCTCTAAGGGTTTCCACTTAGCCAAACAGCCACGAGGTATGGTATGCTGGTGATTAACTGAAGGAATATTTTTTTCTTATCCTAAGCCTTTATTATAATCCCGTGGATATATTAGGATAGAGTAACTGTCCTCAAGCCGGATGTATGGCTGTCTGTGCAGTTTCATGTGACCAGATAACTAAACAGTGAAACCCTACAATAATAAAGCCAATCCATCATGCGTGGAGGCTTTGTGTATGTGACGCCGTTGGTCGTATCATGAAAACTGTATTCCAGCATTGCATTTTTTTTACCCTTCCCTGCTTTTATAAAAATGTGCGATAACGTCGACGAGTTGACAGGCGGTATCTAGACATTGCTTATTCGCAAGTAAATTACAAGTAAATTATTTGTTATTTTTTTGTGGTAATTGCACCGTCAAATTCTCGCCATTCTTTTCGATAACGTCTGCTCTGGCCACCGATAAATTCTTGCAACCTGAGATGTGACCCAGCATTTCTCTTGTCGCATTCCAAAACCGAATGCAAAAATCGGTTGGAGATATCTTTAATATCGCACACTGACCCGGGATGAGGTTGTGGACTATAAGATCCTGCTGCCGACCTACAAGGCACTCAATGGGTTAGCCCCACATTATTTAAAGGAACTGATCCATCTGTACACTCCAACGAGATCCCTGAGAACTTTTGTTCGTCTTCTTCTAAGGACTCCAAGTCAAGGCTCTGTTCCTGGGGTGATAGGGCTTTTGCAAGTGCAGCTCGCAAGCTTTGGAACGCTTTGCCCTTGCTAATAAGACAGTCGGAGTCATTAGATATATTTAAGTCTGTCTTGAACACTCACCTCTTTAAACTGGCCTTTAGCGCCTAGTTCTGGCCCTTTACCCTGGTTATGTTTATTTTCCACTTTCCTAAATCTACGGATTAAATGGAGCACTTTACAAGTGTACATTATTATCATAGCAATACATTTTTATTTAAATTAATTGGCAACCGTGGAAGTAAACGTCAAAAGAACGCACACGTTGGCAGAGCCATGGGGCTCACTCGCCACAGATGCTCACCGCAGAGGTTCACCGCAGGGCTTGTGTAACATAAATACTACTTTAATTAAAAAAAAACCTTGTAATACCAAAGAGAAAAAGATAGTTGATAAGTAATTGAAAATATGATGATTTTGCCTTCATGTTCCTCTTTGCACCTATCCTGTGACACCTACTGACAACCTCATCAGCCCTCTGTGCCCGCCTGAACCGCCTGTACCGTAGGTGTGTGTACAGATTAGTAGTGCAGTATTCACCGTAAACATACGCGCCGTCCGCTTCCCTGTGGACGTTAGAGATCCCGTGACATCATTCGCGAGAGGAGGCCATTGTGTGTCAATATCAAATTACTCAATTGCGATATACATCGGAATTACCGCCCCCCCTCCCCCCCTCCAACACCTAGGTAAGACCATCCTGAAAAAAGAGTCCATCAGACTCAATGGGTGCATAAGCTTAATAATACAATTGTCAAGATGCAGGCCTCTGAGCAATGTCTAATTTCAGAACGTGGGTCTCGGGTGCACGATTCAGCCGTGAGACCCCACAGCAAGCACCCAGAGCGAGCGTGGGTGGTTGGAAGAGAAGCATCCACATCGGTGAACGGGGCAGCCACCCTGCCACTTGCAGTCGTTTCCGAACGGGAAAGGGTTAACGCTCTGTTGGTCAGCCATAAAATACTACGCGCCATCTGCTTTACGGTGGACGTTAAAGATCCCTTGACGTTGTTCCAAACGAGTGGGGCCATTGCGCGGCCGGTGCCATGGTCCAAATTGGCTCAATTTGAAATGTACCTCCTGATAACTCATTGGGTTTACGCTCGGCAACGTCACTGCCTCCTGGGAGACGACACCCATCCCATATCCGCCCCGTGCGATAAGAGTGGTGCAAATACTAAATTAACAAAGTTACAATTCATTATTTATTCATCATCATCATCTTCTTGTGGTTGTATACTGTACTACGCATAGTCTGTACACACACCTGCCGTACAGGCGGCTCAGGCTGGCACACACGACACATCACACAAAGGCCTGGTGAGGATGTTAGTAGGTGTCACAGGATAGGTGCAAAGAGGAACACGAAGGCATAATCATTCCATTTTCAATTGCTTATCAATTAACTGATTCTCAGTTTAACACGTAGGCTTTAGCGACCAGTATCATCCATAATAGAAGTTTTTTGGGGTTAGATCGCGTAAATATATTAATTGTACTAGTGACGAATTGGCATGTTCTGTTTTCGTGACAACCCTTAGTTGGCTGTGTCGGGTGGTGGCGAGTTTTAACGACACATTTATATATTTACGCGATCTAACCCAAAACAAACCTCTTATGGATAACTGTTTCACTTTGGTATTACAAGTAAGAAGGGTTTTTTAACGTATAAAAGTCATATATATGTTACACAAGCCCAAGAAAACAGGATGCGTAATTCTTCTGCGCATTTTAAGCCGATCTTCCTGAGGCCAGCGTGCAGTGCGCAACGATTCCATCCTGTTGCGCATGTTTGTTCAGGGATATGATGAATGAGGGCTGTGCCATGCGAGGACTGCGGCAGGGGAGGGGGGTAAAGATACCGGGGATTTCTTGAGAAAAGAAACAAAAGGAAGTAAACGCATCCCCCTCCTATAGGAGTGTCAGAGCGATGTCATATTTCTCGTAAAGCCGACGGAGAGGTCAGTGGGGGGGGGGGGGCTGCTCGAGCAGGCTTTGAATCAGAATCCTTTATTATTGCAGGAGGAATCCGATGAGCTATGAAGCTCTTTTTCTCACAGATGTCCAGGTAGGGGCACGGGGGTGGCGCTCATCTCTATTCGCGGGGGCGTAAGTCGCTCGGTTACATTTGGGGAGGTTCTTTTTAGACGGGTTGAGAAAAACGGTTACCGGTTCGCTGTACTGTACATCGTGTAGAAATGTCCAGAGTGACAAACGTGCCGTGTTCACCTTTTGAAACTGAGAAACGGAGGCAGCTGCCTTAGTGTGTTCAGTCTGTTGTCCCATCTCCCCGCTCCTCCGATTAGCACGGTTTGGCTACGTACGGCACGAAAGAAGTTCAACATACACGCACTCACAGCTGCCCCCGCGGTGTTATGGGTCGGTGCGCTGGGTTTGCCATCCAGAGGCGGTCGGTTGGATTGCCACCTCTCGTATGCTCGGCATGTGAAACAATGGGACAAGTTTCTCAAATTCTTCTCTCATCCCCTCGCAGTATCAATGGGTTCCCCACCGTCGATCAGCAGATTGCGTCTGATGGGGTAAAGTGTGAGTATGCCACCCTCTTCCCTGTCAAATTGCACTGGAAAAAAACGACCGGTTCCTGACTTACCGAACCGGTGATCGATCCTCATACCGGTTATTGGCGGTTGTTTAACTACCCTGGTCTGAAGGCAGCGGTGGAATCTCCACATTTCTTCAAGTAAAAGGTAAAGGTGCAGCCCTGCATTTGCTTGTTCACACCACTGCTGGCGGAAGGGCCTCCACTAGAGGAAGCTCTGGAGAGCCACTCTGCAGAGGGTATTTGGCCTACTCTTCTAGGGTGGCCACACTTCTTGGAAGAGGCGGCGAGTCACCCCCGCACCCATTCACATTGCTGGTGAAGGGGATTTAAGAAACTTGCACCACCGTTTCAACCACCGTGCCGGGGAGATGGAATCGAACTGGCGCCCTCCAGGCTGCAAGCCCGGCGTGCTGCCCACCATTGCACCACCGCTGTTGCTGCTCCCTTCACCTAGTCGATGTTAATTAAGTAAACGTTCATGGACACCACCGTAATTGGAATCGCTGCGCACTAAGCAAAACCAGTGCTTATTCATCATCGGTTTACCGTTTGGAGAGTAAGCACCTACACTTTACGTGAAGGCCTTTTCCGCATATGGTTGCGTGCCTCAGAACATGTGCATCAGTACTCGCATGCGAACCGCAGTAACGGCAATCTAACTTTGGGCTCTGATGTCGAAGCCTTTAAATAGGTCGTGCATCAGAAGCCAAACATAACCGCACGTTGCCAGCCGGTTTGCAGACAGACACAACAACGTCCGTGCAGCCTCCCAGCACCTTGTCAGCGCACCTCGTCCACGCGTGACTTCAGGTGCACCGCCAGCTGCCACCGTCTCGTTCTCACGTGCCGCCTCCTTTGAAGTCTTCGTCGGAGTATCGTTCATTTTCTCTGTAATCTTATCTCTGCTGGCTGGAAATGACAGCGAATTTCTCACTGTAGATGTTTACGTTGCCCGATGCACAGGAATGACCGATGCAACAGACTACCGTGACAAGAGTCGCAACAATTTATAACAGGCGATGTAGCAAGATATGGTTGATGTTGATACACTGCATTATTTCAATGTCTTTGTTCACTCTATATTCAGCAGCGAGCCTGTCCCTGATGTTGTGATAGGGGCGCTGCGATGGCGAGATGTTACCCATCTTGCCTGGTATACAGGAGGTGGTGGGTTCGATCCCGACGCTGATGCCTGTATATTTGGAGTTTGCGTGTTCTCCCCGTGGTCGTGTGGATTTTCTCCGGGTCCTCCAGTTTTTCCCTCCACAGGTAGAATCAACATCACGCGTTTAAAGTATTTGGCTGCGATAAGCCACTTCGTTGAGCTATCATTTGTGATAGCCAGGTCGCTTCTCAAAAAGAGCTGTATAACTCAGTGGGCCTTACCTGGTAAAAACAAAAATAGTTAAGTTTAGATATCTCCAGCCGTGTGGAGGAGAAGAGCAGCGCGCCAGGCGCGGTGCTGCCCAGCAACACGAGGCCTGCAACCCGGACACAACAAGCACACACTGTCCACCACAGCCAGCCGCCTTTGCCTTTGTCTTTGTAATACTGCCCCCCGTTTGATTCTGATCGTGATACCCAGGCGACTCTGGCAAATGAGGATATCCCGGTGTCTTGAACTCTTACCCGATAAAATGTATGAACTTGACTTGACTTGTCATGATAATGATGATATTTGACTTTGATTTAAAAAAGACAGCCTTCATACCGGAGCGTCTCAGAGTGCTTCATGCACACGATAAGTGACTTATGTTTCATCTCATCTCAAACATTTCAAAGGTCACCCCCATTGGCAGCTCTCACTGTGTGGCACAAGGCGACTTCGTTGGCCAGTCGGGGGGTGGATGATTGCTTCCGTGCGTTATCCCAATTTAATGACCGTGTGTTGTTAGACTGAATAGCCATTTGGATCTTTCTCAGATAAGAGCCGATACCCTTTTCGGTAGAGAACGGCTCACCAAGTGGATGTTACGAGGCCCAATCGCGGCCAGGAAGTTAGTAAATTAATTTCTGATAAGAACCTTCCTTGTGACATCTAAATATGGCAGATGTGGGGACACTGTTATATCATGGGGTCAGTGTGTGAGAATTTTGGACGAAAATGGTGAATTGATTTCTGGTTACACCAACTCTTGTTTATCAGATCAAGAGTAAGGAAAATAACCAAAACATTACGTTTTCTTGAGAATAGGTTTTCCCCTTTTTTCTGGCAACAAAACAAGTGTCAAGATGTTAAAACACCAAACTGATACCTTTTACAAGGTATCGTGTTTGCATTAACCACATTACTTGTGGTCCGAATGCAAACAAAATACATACTCTGATAGTATATGCATTATCTTAGAAACTGATTTGGTCCACACCAGAGACAGCTTTCTTTCGAGCCTAGTCTCAATCGGTGTTAGACCAGAGGACTCCTAAAGGCGTACAGCACAAAGACAATACACTATCAGAGTAATGAGAGCTTGGGGCGAGCGGCTACATCATGGGACCTCCTTTGCCAGTACCAAAATATGAGAATAGGTTTTCCCCTTTTTCTTCTTCATTAACGTTAGACATTAACGAACATTAACAAACATGCCGAATAGAGTTCAAATGTTGCTTTTGTTGTCACTAAGAGGAACTATGACTAAGGAAGCATGGTGAGATGCATGCTGGGAATTATGCTGAGAGTCAAAACTTATCGCACGGATCCAGAGAAAGCCTTCACTCTTGACGAGCTGCAAGCGATCTTGGGCCGGGACGCTTTGTGGCTAGAAGGGATGATTCCCCATAGACGGGCGATGGAATCTACTTGGACAGAGAGCACACGCCCCAGAGTACGACCACCGTGGAGATGGAGCGATGAGATCGGCTCGTGCGCAGCACGGAGGTGGCTTGTGATATCGCAGGACCACGAGGCTATGTTGATGGAGTGGGGAGGCCTTCATCCAACAGTGGATCGGTAACGTGCTACGCTTATATTCATCTCTTCCAACTCGTGTGTTCCAAACGTCGCACACATCGATGCCTCACAAACCCGTGTCATGTTTTGTCCTCATTATGACAAATTACAAGCCAAATGTCATCTGATATGTATGCCTGCTTGAAACGAATGGTATTTTATTGTTTACAAGGGCAAGAATGTGGTCGAAGAGTGATCGGTAGATTTCAGTGTGATAAACATCAGAAAATAGCTTTAGGAGTCGGTGATTTGCAAGTCAAAAACCCACACATGCAATATACATCTGTGTGAGATGCTCGTTAAATGAAGCAATTGTTCATGAAGGTGTTACCCGGTGGGTCTGCAGGTTGCGTGTGTGTTGGGTTGAAGGGTGGCTCTACTCCCACCCCTTCGAAGGCCCCTCGTCCGCAACACAGTGTTTATGTAACGTGCGAGCTGTTCGACATCGAATATAACACGAGGCCCGCCCATACTGGACACCTGTGAAAAGAGCTTCATAGCTCATTGGATTCCTCCAGTCCAAATAAATATTCTGGTTGTGCTAATCTACAATGTAAGGATCACTGATCGTGATTAACCAAATTATTTGTCTGTCGCTGGTGAGAAATAAATTCTCGATGCAAGAATACCTCTCTTGAACCTGCGGCCGCACGGCAGGCGCTGCCCGTGAGCCCGTTTGGGGCATCCATGCCTCCCTCGCGCGGTGGCGCCAGCAAGACTGGGCACGCGGTGTATGTCCCTGTCCCTGTGGTCGCCCCGTGAAGCTACAGTGAATGTATTTTTGTTACAGAGGAAATGACAATGCCAGCGCACGAGTCGCAACGAAGGGCCACTTGTGGGTCACCCTTTCTCCACACACACAAAAAAAACACCTCATGCAATTTCCCACCAGTAAGTTGATGAATTATCGTGAATCAGGATTTCAGTCCAATTCCAAAATATTGTTTTGTATTGATTGTTTTTCTTTGGGGTGAATGTTGCAGCCCCGAGTCGCTTTCAAGGGTCATGCGAACCCAGAGGCGGAGGAGGAAACCGGACAACCCGGAAGAAACCCGTACAGACCAGGGGGAGAGAATACAAACTGCACACAGAAAGGTGCCCGAGTTTGGAATCCAAACCTGACCCTTATTTATTTATCTATCTATCAAGTCGCAGCGTCAGTTCGCTTGTGCGAAAGATAAAAGGTTAATTAAACACGTTTTTCTTCGAGGGGTGTTCTTTATACTATCACTGAGAGAAAAGGAAGATCTTGAAATTTTGGCCGACCGCCCTACAGCGGTGATGTTGTCGTTATCGGTCAGTTACCCCGCAGGCGGGGCAGGAGGGACACGCCTCGCAGCGAGGAGGGCCACATTCGATTCCTGACTCAGGCGCCTTTGAGTGGCGTTTTTGTGTTCTCCCCCATGTCTGCATGGGTTTTGTTCTGGGTTATCCCTGCTTCCTCCCATAATGAAAACACATACACATGTAGCTGGCATTGGCCAAACATTGCAATGCAGAGCAGTTTTTCCCCCTCCTGAGATAAATTTGGCAGGACCCTCATGACAAATTAATCTTGAGACTCAGTACAGTTTTCCTGGATAAGAAAGCATATTTAATAATACTAATAAGAATGTACACATTTCCATGTGGGCCAAGAGTAAGGTTAGGTTGAGCCACTGAAACGATTGTTTAAACCATTTCAGCGAACGACTCCATGCGTATGCTTTGGGCAATGAATCTTTATCTCCACCAGCTTACAGTTAACATTGTGTGCGGCAGAATGGGATTTTCAGATTACAAGGGAATTCCTGACATTCTGTACCGATCCTGCCTGTCATCTCAGGGGGACAGCAGATCAGTCATTTTGCCATGTGGGTGTCTTTCTCACAATGCCTGGATTTCACTCGGTGTACCGTCACCAGAGGTGGCTTTAAGCACGTTTGCCTGGGCAAGTCTCTGCCGGTGCATCAGCGCTGATCATGTGACAATCGAGAGAATGCTGGCTTTATGAAATCATTGTTGATTTATAGTTTCTGCATCAAAAATATTGGGTGTATAGACCAAAAAGACCCCATAACTGTTATTAACATAAAAATATATTTGGCTAAGGCAGAATTAATGATCAACATCATTAATACTTACAAAAAAACACACTTATAATGTAACTGGTATTGGCCAAATACCCCAATGATGACAAATTATACCACAAATTACTTAATTGTGCTGGTACGCAGCAGCAACATCAGCCCCCGACTACAAAACTTCGCAGGACCCTCCTGAAAAAGGGTATTGAGACACAGTGAGGCTTTGGCTGGGTTAACAGGAGTAATAATATGAATGATCATGATGTGTTTTGTCTGTACGAGTAAAAGTACCACTGCAAGCGCAGTCCATTTCGTGTTAATTTAAATCCAGCACTGTGCATGGAATTGCTTATTCTGCTATTGAAAGCAACTTGATTCTGACATCTAGTTTCTTGGTGGCTAGAGTTTAACAATAATAATACAAGTATTTAAATATAATAGATGTCTTAGAATTTGTTGTAATTCAAGTTCACAAACTAAATTAACATATCCCGGAACTGCATATTAACCGTACAAATACTGGAGAAAGGGCCTTTTCTGTTGATGCCCCCAGGGTCTGGAATGCTATCGCCAATAAACTGCAACTTGGATCACTACCTGTGAGATCTTCACTCAAAACTGCTCTAGAGGAGTTGTACACCCCTAGCTGCAACTGCTATTCAGAATGGCCTGAAATCAAATGTATCATTCTGGATGACCGCTGCAAAGTATGGTCTTGAGTTTTGATTATAGTGTGCTGATCATTAAAGGTGTATTGAAAATTTTAGATTCTGCTACTGATACTCCAGCTGTTATGGATTGACTCATGCAGCCAACTATGGCTGTAAAGTTTAGTCGTACATGTTATGTATATCGTTTATTATTAAATTTGAATCACAGTTCCTATGATCACTGTTACATTGTTTTTATAGCTTTATTTTGGTGATTTTGAAAACGTTTTGGTTTAGCCATGTTTGTTTTTTGTAGTACAGAGTTAGCCTGATAACTTTAATCTATTTTGTCTTATGGTTGTTATTGTTTGACTTGCATCCCACTGGGATTTTTTGCACACAGCGTTGAAATGCGGCGTTTTTTTCTGGAAGACTTTGCTGTTTTTTCCACAATTTTTCTGTTGCGTGAAGTCACTTTAAGATGTTTCTTGTTCATGTTTTTATTTTGTTGCGGTTGCACCCTAGTCAAGAGCCGCATGGCTCACAGGGTTATACCTAATAAATGAGACTGAACTAATTTAGTCTGATGTCAGGACGTATCCATGCACCTTATTCTCCCACGGCCTCGAGCGCCGTTTAATGATTAGCTTCATGTTACCCATTTCTGAGCCAATATTTCCCAGTGTTGGGTTCACGAAGGCATCCAGCTTTAGATAGTTAAACATTGAAATGTGCAATGTATGCTATGATTGGTTTCACACGTAGGCATTCGCGATCAATATTATCCGTAATAAAGTTTTTTTTTGGGGTTCGATGGTGTAGATATAAATGTGTCGTTAAACTCGCCGCCACCCGACACAGCCAATTAGCAAGGTTTGCCACGTAAACAAAACATAGAAATTTGTTACTCTCAAACACACAAGTGGTACGCTGTATTAGTAACTAATTGGCATGTTTTGTTTATGTGACACACCTTACTAATTCGCTGTGTCGGATGGTGGTAGGTTTATCGAAACGTTTATATTTACGTGATCTACCCCAAAAAAAAACTCTTATGCTATGATTGTTTGCACTTAATAACCAACAACACTGCCTCCGGTCATACATAATCATCTTAATGCCCTGACATGAGAATATATATTGTTACTATGCATTGTTACCCAAGAAAGCCTCACTGAGTTTCAATACTTTTTTTATGAGGATCCTGCCAAGTTTCCACAGTGGTGGGGTGATGTTACTGCTACTGTGTGTAATCCCAGTGAATAATAAGAATAATTTACATTTGTAGGGCGCATTTAATCTGTCGTAGATTTCAATGTGCCACATTGTATGCAAAGCAGGAAATAAACAGAACCCGCAGGGTACACCAGCCAGAACTAGGATGCAAAGTTTCGATGTAAAGCTTTCGTGACTGCAGGGATTCATCTTCTGGGTTTTTTCGGTAAAGTCACGTAGAAGGGAAGTAATAAAATAATAAAAATAAAACATAATAAAATGAAACAATTCTCACGACGTTTCGGCCACAACGCAAGCAGCCGTCCTCAGGTGAAGAATGAGACACTTCAAGCTAGGAACTTACATATAAGCTGGGTTGGGGGTGGTAGAAGAGCGCCTTAACAAAAAGAATGTGCATATCAAGATGAGTTTAGCATATACATGGGAAATGCGCAGGGGGCGAGGGGGCTTCAAAGTCATACCATGCCCACGCACTATGCAGGATCAAGAGCACCAAGGGGGGGTGCAGGGATTAGCATTAACAAAGGAAAGGAATGCCAATGATATGTAGCTGCAGTAACTAAACAACACCGTAGAAAACTAAGGTATAAACTACATACAAAGACTAAAATACTGCATAGCACCATCAGTATACTTACTATACTCTACAATAAGCTGAGTTACTAACAGCAAGTAATACATTACAATACTACGTCGTAAAAGTTATATAATATGCTTCCATCTAAACTTTATTCTCTTACATCAACCGAGCATATACCGTACTATATACTGCCATAGATAAACCCAACATTAAATTATATACTGTATTGCAATAAACCACATTTCAACATAACACTATGTATTATTCTAGCTACCCTAAGGTGTATCAAAATGGTTTATTACGTCCTTCCAATGATTGCTAAGCCAGAATCCATCGTCTCGATTAAAATTGTCTCTGTGTTTGTATATGTGGATCGCCTCATGAACGAATCTCTCATGATAGCCAGGTGGCTTGCAGAGAACCTCTGTCTTGGAGAAGTCAATGTCATGTGAGCCCACTGAGTTGTAACAGTGATCTGCCACGGCTGAGGTGTTTGTCCTACCGTGTTTCAGGTCAGCTTTATGTTCACGGATGCGGTCCGAGACATGTCGTTTGGTTTGTCCAATGTAACTGCTACCACAGAGGCAACTTAGTTTGTAGACACCAAAAAGATGGCAAGCTACCCTTTTTGGATGTCCTAATCAAAGGAGACCTGATGGTTCAATGAGCCACTCTGTCTACAGGAAATCCACCCATACGGACGCTTATCTAAAACCGGATTCCCACCACCATCCATCCCAGAAGAATTCCCTCATCAAGACTCTATATCATAGAGCCCAATGCATATCCGACCATGAACACATTTCCAGTGAACTCAAACACATACGCCAAGCTCTTAAGGCTAATGGTTACTCCGACTACACAATCCGCAAAGCCATCTCTCCAACCATCAAGAAGGATCCTGTTGAGGAGCCTTTCAAGACCATCACCTTACCTTACATTGCTGGGGTCACAAAAAAGATCTCCAAAATCCTGATTAAACACAAGATCCAGGTCCGATTCAACACAGTACATAAAATCCGTGATCTGGTACCGTCTGTAAAAGATGTGGTTCCAGACATACAGCACCCTGGTGTCTACAAACTAAGTTGCCTCTGTGGTAGCAGTTACATTGGACAAACCAAACGACATGTCTCGGACCGCATCCGTGAACATAAAGCTGACCTGAAACACGGTAGGACAAACACCTCAGCCGTGGCAGATCACTGTTACAACTCAGTGGGCTCACATGACATTGACTTCTCCAAGACAGAGGTTCTCTGCAAGCCACCTGGCTATCATGAGAGATTCGTTCATGAGGCGATCCACATATACAAACACAGAGACAATTTTAATCGAGACGATGGATTCTGGCTTAGCAATCATTGGAAGGACGTAATAAACCATTTTGATACACCTTAGGGTAGCTAGAATAATACATAGTGTTATGTTGAAATGTGGTTTATTGCAATACAGTATATAATTTAATGTTGGGTTTATCTATGGCAGTATATAGTACGGTATATGTTCGGTTGATGTAAGAGAATAAAGTTTAGATGAAAGCATATTATATAACTTTTACGACGTAGTATTGTAATGTATTACTTGCTGTTAGTAACTCAGCTTATTGTAGAGTATAGTAAGTATACTGATGGTGCTATGCAGTTTATATTTTAGTCTTTGTATGTAGTTTATACCTTAGTTTT
Source organism: Lampetra fluviatilis (assembly GCF_964198595.1). Taxonomy (NCBI): domain Eukaryota; kingdom Metazoa; phylum Chordata; class Hyperoartia; order Petromyzontiformes; family Petromyzontidae; genus Lampetra; species Lampetra fluviatilis. Next base: position 21,950,159 of record NC_136276.1, on the reverse strand, counting down.
CTACGGTGTTGTTTAGTTACTGCAGCTACATATCATTGGCATTCCTTTCCTTTGTTAATGCTAATCCCTGCACCCCCCCTTGGTGCTCTTGATCCTGCATAGTGCGTGGGCATGGTATGACTTTGAAGCCCCCTCGCCCCCTGCGCATTTCCCATGTATATGCTAAACTCATCTTGATATGCACATTCTTTTTGTTAAGGCGCTCTTCTACCACCCCCAACCTAGCTTATATGTAAGTTCCTAGCTTGAAGTGTCTCATTCTTCACCTGAGGACGGCTGCTTGCGTTGTGGCCGAAACGTCGTGAGAATTGTTTCATTTTATTATGTTTTATTTTTATTATTTTATTACTTCCCTTCTACGTGACTTTACCGAAAAAACCAAGAAGATAGGATGCAAAGGTCAGTTTGAAGAAGTGATTTTTCAAGACGGGATTAAATCTATTTAAGGACTCTGATTGTAGTTGTAGTAAAGGCAAAGCGTTCCAAAGTTTGGGAGCTGCACTGACAGAAGCCTCATCACAACAGGAACAGAGCCTTGACCTCGGAGTCCTTAGACAATCCGAAGATCTCAGGGACCTCGTTGGTGTTCAAAGATGGATCGTTTGAGTAATTTTCAGGGATTTTTTCTGCATTGGGATGTTTTGGCCGAATACCATGTAAATAATCTTACGGGGTGTTTTTTTTAGCTATGGGAGGAAACAGGAGAACCCAGAGGAAACCCATGCAGAACAGGGGGAACACTTCACACAGAAAGTCACCTGTCGGGAATTGAACCCAGACCTTTATTCATAGCAATCATTATTTCTTGCTCACTTCCCCACCTCTGCTGTTCTCCTTTCCCCTGCTTTCTTCTCCCGGCTCTTCCTCTCTTGCCCCGTTCCTCTCCTCTCATTCCTCCCGATGGCCTCTTCTCCCTCACTCCGTCCGTTGTGCCCTTTCTCGTCATCTGCCCCCCCCACCCCCAACGGCAATACCGTGTTTAATACCCCGAGATTTAGGTTGGAAAAGTGTCAAAGTAATATTGAGTGACCGGTGATGAGACTGCAGAACGCCAAACAGGGAAATTGTCTGCTCGCATAATACAATGAAGTGCTTCTTCCACAGAAGCCATTGGACAAATACACAGACACGCACGCACGCACGCGCACGCACGCACACGAACATGCTCTGTACACGTACTTGTTCGCACGCAACCAATGAGATGGAAACATTCGTACCCATCCATAAAGAAAGGCTTTTCTTCTCAAAGGGGACATTCCTCGCCATGGAATTTGCTGCCGGGAGAGGGTGAGGGGGTCTGGACCGTCTGTTGAATTATCTCCAGAGATGTCATGTGCACGTCGTACAGCAGTGGGGAGTTGACTGCGATGTACGAATTCCTCCCAGCACTGCCAACACTGCAGAGCTCAATGGCTCTGATGGAGGGGATAATGCATACACAGCAGCACACACCGCTGGTGTGTGTACACGAGGGCTGGGTCACTGATAAAGCAGCAGTGCAATGGGGGGCAAACTTAAGTTATTGTCCAAGCCTTGGGAAGCTGTTTAATTCCTCACAATCAGCTGTTGAGCCCTTACAACGTAGGGTATGTGTCTCAGCAGAGTAAAGAATGTAGCCGTGCTTTAACAACACGCTTATGCCTGTGTCGCTTTGAGTGCAGTTTAGATTGCGTGCCTGAATGCACAGCGGCCCCGTAAGTGTGCATGTTTGCTCAGCGCGTACGGGTTCGCGTTCGATTCCTAATAACTAAACTATACCAGGTAAGGCCCACTGAGCTATATGGATCTTTTTCGGAAGCGACCTGGCCACAGGTGATACGCTCAACGAAGTGGCTTATCGTCATGTGGATATAAAGAGCAGCCAACTACTGTAAATGCATTTTCATTCTAAATGTGGAGGGAAAAACCGGACGACCTGGGGAAAAATCCACATGACCACAGGGAGTGAGACACGAAAACTCCAAATATACAGGCGTCGTCAGGGTTTGGATCGGGCCCATGACTTACCAAGCGAGGAAGTTAACATCTCGTGGCCACCGCGGCGTCGGTGGTGGCGAGATGCTGCTCAACGGTAGAGAACACAAAATCAGTTTAACACGTAGGCTTTCGCGATTAATATTATTCATAATATAGGTTTTTGGGTCAGATTGCGTTATTTATAAATGTGTCGGGTGGTGGAGGGTTACGACACATTTATAAATAACGCGATCTGACCCAAAAACCTATATTATGAAAACACAATATGCCTCTTTGTCTCTAAGGTCATCCAAACATGTTTTACAATTTTGATGTTAATTACCTTTACTGTATTTGTTATCGTAATGGCTATTGTTTGCATGTGTGAAACACAGGGCAAATAAAATATGTAATCCACATGAAGTTAACTATTTTTAAAACATTATTATTATGATTACACTTGTTTATCCAGCAAAGCCTCACCGAGTCTCAAGATTATTTTTTTAGGAGGGTCCTGCCAAGTTATGTTTGGAGGCAGATTTTGATATTGTGTACACCAATGGAGTAATTGGCTGCTATACATTACCACGTGATGAGCCACTTCGTTGAGCTATCGTTTGTGGCCAGATACATTTGGAAAAAGAGTTCCAGTATATTACACAGTGGGCCATGCCTGGGTAAAACAAAACGTAGTTTAGCCGTTTTAATTGCTTCAAAGTCATGTTTCTGTCCTTTTATCAAAAACTAGCCTTTTGTCCATCCAAGGACGGGTGTATTGCAGTAAATCTGAAACTTGCAAGCGAAAAGCAGACTGCGACGTGATATTCATTGCATTAATTCGTGTGCAATTTGTAAGGGCACGGTAAGACAGGCCAATTTCATTTAAAGGTTATAATCCCTTATTCATCATGACGTCCTTTCTACTTTTATGTCTCAACAGCGTTACAGAGATTGCGTGACGTGAGGGTTCTGCCTTTGTAGTGAGGGTTGTAAGTTGACGCCAAGGATGGGGGAGGAGGCGCCTCACCCCCCATGTGGAGTGACGTCAGCCGCTAATTATTATTAATGGGGGGGTGCCCATTTGGAGGACGTCACCTTATGATTATTAATGAGGGGGGCTATTCGATGTGGAGTGACGTCACCTGCTCATGATTATTAATGAGGGGGGAGGGTGCTCCATGTGGAATGACGTCACCTGCTCATGATTATTAATGAGGGGGGGGGGTGTCCATTTGGAGGACGTCACCTGACCATGATTATTAATGAGGGGGGGCTGGTCGATGTGAAGTGACGTCACGAGCGTTAAGGACAGACATTCCTGGGTGATTACAGTCGGTATAGAAATGGCATGAGCTACTCAACAAATGTCTGGCTCCACCATAGCTTCTACTTAACTCGTAAGCGGTTCTGCCAACAGCGTTGCTTAGCTCCCCTTGTTAGCTTCGCGCGACACTGTTTTGTGTATTTCTATTCGCGTTCAAACATTAATAAACGTGACGTTAGCCCGAGACATCCTCTGACATGGCGCAGCTGTTGCGTGTTTTTGCCGCTTGTTGCAGATATTTTCCTGGGCCAAATCTGGCAGGCCGCCCTTGTCATTCCTGTGGGTGTATTCACCTGAACATTCTACGCAGCGTCCACTTCGCAGTGGACTTTAAAGATTCCGTCAAGCCACCGCGTGCCGGCGTCGTGGTCCAAATTACGAACTTGGGACTACGCAGAGCAACATCGCCGTCGACTCTGAAACTACTCCTGACTTTGTCTGTGGAACATAATGCCTTCGTGATATGTTTGTTGAGCATCTTTCACACCATATGTAGCTAACCGTGCTAACCGGAGGTGATAGATGGCGCTATAAGAATGTCGGGAATACCAAATGTATCAATATCCTTAAGTAAAGTTCGTTTACAAGCGAGTTTGGACCAGAGTACCAAACTCTTCTTCATAGGTGGCGACGCTGTCGCCGGTAATGTTGCGGCTGCCGCCAGACCTGTTGGGTTGAGGGTTCACCTGCAGTCGCGTGCGTGTGACTCGGCTGCTCCAGGTCATGAGCGCTCGGCCTGCTCCGTACACGCTGCTGGCTACCTATCACGGGCTCGCTGCTGCGCTTACCGCAACGGAGCAAGGAGCCCTCAAAAATGTGGTTTGCTTCCCATGGCCACTGTCCAAGGGACCCCAAAATAACTGGGCTTTTTATTTATGTAAACACGAGGCAGTTGTGAATGGCTTGCTGGGATGGAGAGTGGAGCCATATAAAGTCAGGCATGCTAAGTTTTCAAAACACGGCTGTGTTTGTTATTAGAATATTTTTTGCAGTATAATTTAAGTCAACATGAAATATATTTCCCACTTGCTATAATTTAAGCTCCGAGTCTTGACGAGTTTTTCTCAAACACGAGCTCCTCAAAGTCAGCGAGTCCTGGACAGCGTCCCTGGCTTCGCAGCTGGTGCAGTGTGATGGATATCCTCTTCGTTTCTAGTGGCATGAGTGTTGTTTTCAATTTACTGCCCTGGGCCTGGTAAACTTTAAACTTTAACAGACCCGGCCATATCATGCATAACCGAATGGTTGTGATTTCATGACCTCGTACAAGAACAAGGAAATCGACATGGCTTATCAGAAATAGTTTCTAATCTTGCTGATTGGAAGCACTAATTGTTGTCCTTGCCTGCAGAGAGAGGTAATGCCACAGGGGCCAATCGCTCGTAGGGCGTTTTGGCGCTGCCGCTCACAGCTGCAGATGTGTCCGGGCTGGAGGAGGGAGCTTTTACTGTGACCGTTCACAGAGTTCATGAAGAAGGACCCTATCTATTACATGGATGCTGTATTTCGGAGTCTGGTGGCATTTCCCACAAGGAAATAATTAAAAAAACGCCAACCACCAAATGTGGCGTTCACACAACTGCCACGCGTGCACGCGTGCCGTTTGCCAAATTGGCAGTACTTTAACAGGATTTAAATCCGTAATTAGGGCAAAATAAGCCATTGGAAACTATTTTAATTACACCAGACCAGCAATGTTCTTCGAGGCCACTGACGTTGATTACACCGCAGGTAACTTAAATTTCAGCCTGTATCAGTTTGTATTATTGTTCGCCTCGCTTGCTGCATGTAGGAGTGAGTGTATTCATGCAGTGATGCGGAGGTGAATGCCAGGAATGTAAAGATCCCAGCACTTGCTCGAAGTGACATTTGCTAGGAGAAGTTTCTTCAGTTCGAGCCTGACGATGAATGCATTTGGTATTCGCGTCACTGTTTTAGCACAAGGCTTATGATGACAAAGGAAGGCCCTGCTGTGATGCCCAGACACAGTCTGCAGTAGTATCATAGTAGTATCACAGTAGGGGGTGTGGGGGGGGCGGGGATGTTGCTTAATCCCAATTGAGTAATTGGCGGGTAACTTTTCAAAGCTGAACCATAACACTGGCGCGCTATGGCTTACTCGAATCAAATGACATTCGGGGATCTTTAACGTCCACGGTCTTAACCAGGGCGGCCCGCCGAAATTGAACCGCAAACCTACTACAGCAAGTGGCGAACGCGCTACCGCTGGGCCTTGTCAGCGTTGTTGATCCACTACTTCCGTGTTGAAATGTTCTGGCACCCCTGCTGTCTGCACGTTGCATGAGTTTAGGTGTGTTAAAGGTGGGCATGCTATGTGGCGATGACAGCTGGAGTAGGTGAGGAAAGAGCTGCAATGCTAAGTGTTGGCTGCCCGTTTGACATTCAAGATCCCCTGACGTCATTTGAAACGAGTAGGTCATTGTGTGCCGGCAACTCTGTGAAATTTGAAATTAGAAAATTTGAAAAATGACATCACAAATGACTCCATTAAAAACTATGACGAAATTAAACATTATTTATTTATTTTACCAAGTAAGCTCCACTGAGCTATATTGCTCTTTTTCAGAAGCGACCTGGCCACAAATTGCATATTAAAAAATGGCTTATCACGTGGAAATTTATAGCAGCCAAATACTTTAAACGCAATTTGATTCTAAATATGGAAGGAAAAACCAGATGTACGTAACCACTGGGAAAACATGCAAACTCCAAGTATACTAGCATTGGTCAGGGTGGGGATCGAACTCACGACCTCGTGTATACCAGGTGAGGTAGTTAACATCTCGCCACCATGGCGCCCTAAATTGGAATAACACAGCAGTAACATCGCCCCCTACCGTGAAACTACCACAGGCTCTGTCTGCAAAACACAGCGGCGCCCTGCGCTGCAAGAACGGCACGAGCATGAAATGTGCAAAATTATCAACTTAATTTATGATTGTGTAGCGTTCCCACTCGGAGTCCTGGCATTGGCATCAGCAGCAGCAGGCAAGGCCCAGCCAGCGAGGCCACCTGCACCCCTGTGTGTGGGGACCGCATGCATGCAGCAGCTGTTGCGGCAGCTGCTGCTGCTGCCTCAGCTGCTGCTGCCTCACGCAGAATTGTGATGAGTCCCGGTGGGTTTCAGCACAAAACAAATAAACTTAAGAGCAAGCGGCTATTTTGCTATTTCATATGTTTTTAAGGGATTCACTGCGAAAGATATTGATTTGAAAAGTCCAATGAAGATCTCAATCCTGGGATTACCATAGTTTGTGCACATCCATTCGTACGGTACTCTTATAAAAAGTAATAATATGTATTTAGTTATTTTAAAATTGCATTTTGTACGTGACATGTGATGGGAATCCTCAATAACTTCCCATGGACGTTTTGTGACTCGATTTAAATCATTTTTACTGTGTTTAACTTTAAAATCCAGACAATGCAGAAGAATTGTGCAGCCATTGACGAGGAGAAGCAGTTTAAACCCTTTCATATGTGGCCCCGTTTACAGCTGGAAGTGAGTCGAGTTTTCTGTGCAGGACAGCGTTATGAATGTGTTTGGTGATTCTACGCTTGGCCTCACAGATAAAGGCTCTCCCTAAAGGGACCGTGAATGATCGCATACAACTGACAGACAGGCCTTCGCCAGGGCTCACCACAGTGGTGAGATGTTAACTACCTCGTCTGGTATACAGGTGGTCGTGCGTTCGATCCCAATCCTGATGCCTGCTGTATATTTGGAGTTTGCATGACTCTCCCCGTGGCCACGTGAATTTTTCTCCGGGTCCTCCGGTTTTTCCCTCCACATTTGGAAACGTGCTTTTAGAGTAATTGGCTGCTATATATTTCCACATGATAATCCCCTTCGTTGAGCTATCATTTGTGGCCTGGTCGCTTCTAAAAAGAACTATATAGCTCAGTGGGCCTAACTTGGTCAAATGAAAAAAAAAAAGTTTATTAGTTTGGACAGTGCTTAAGCGATAATTTATGCAAAAAATCTTGAATTTTTTCTTCACTGGAAATATGAATTGCACTTGCTGTTGAAAAAGTAACATCTGCAGATTGAAAACAACAGAAAGTGGTTGATCAAACTAGGGTGGGAATAATTCAGCCCCCTCCGCTATTCGATGAATTGTCACAAATTGAGGGCCACGATTATTAATGGTTGACTTGATGCACAGACACAGCCCTCATGCAAACCAATGTTTTGTGCATTGCCTGCATATTGTGAGAATGGACAAGGAACATTTTTATTATCCTTTGTCACTTAACCTATCAGCGAAGGAGCAAGCAAAGGTTAAGCCGTTGTCACTGATCAAGCACAGTGGCCAGATGACTATTTGAGGTTTAAGTGTGCAGCCCTATTAATCATTAAACGAGGCAATCAAGTTACATTTTTAAATGTGTGCACTCTGGGACAAGCTTAGACGTGACCTTGGATGCAGTCATGAGTTTACGTATGTATGGAGGGCTGGCCATTGCTGCTTTAATAATAATAATGATTAATTGTCTAAACTTGTTTTTAGATGGGTCCTACATTGGGATGTTTGGCCAGTTTCATTTGAATGAGCGTTTTTCATGTGGCAGGAATTCAGAGTACTGTGCTCAGAAAACATATCAGGAGACGTACTTGAAAGTCTGCACAGATGGGTTCACAAATCCATGAACCCAGCTGCTACCTCATGGCCACCTCCCAGCTCCGCAGATTTTGGAGTTCCACCACCTGTGTCTGATCCATCAACCCTGACCTGGAGTGGCCAGGATTAGCGGTGTGTGCCATCGCAGTGCGCCGTAACATCACCGTAAACCGAGTCTGTGCCTTCAAACTAGACTAGATATTAAATACCTCGCCTGGTATACAGGAGGTCGTGGGTTTGATCGCACCCTGAAGCCTGCTGTGTATTTGTAGTTTATGTGTCTCTCTCCCCGTGCTCGCGTGGATTTTTCTCCGGGTCTTCCGGTTTTCCCCTTCACACTTAGAATCAACATCGTGCGTTTAGATTATTTGGCTGCTATAAATTTCAACGTGATAAGCCACTTCGTTGAGCTATCATTTCTGGCCAGGTCGCTTATGAAAAATAGCTATTTAGCTCAGCCGGCCTCACCTGATAAAATAAAAAAAAACTTATTTACAGTTTTGGTTGGAAAATAGTTTAATAGTTTATAGTTTCAGTGACTCTCTAAAATATGTGTGGCTGTCAAACTCTATACTTCGGGGTTAAGCATAGCTTACACGAAGGGGTTTATCTAAATCTGTAAAGTAAGGCAATTATCCTCAATCCAAAAATCTCTGAGTGTATGAATCCCCCCTGCAATGCGAAGAAGCTACCACCAATCTGAAGCCACTGCTATTTGCTCTCTGGCCGTTATCACAGTGCCGTACATCTCCCGCAAAATGCAAACACCAAAGGAAGAGCTGAGAACGTGACTTGGCATGCGGATGAGATAACAGATGGAATACGAAGCCCGCACTGTGTTTTACAACCTGCCATTGTGATTCATTTTCAATATCTGTAATATATCATTCTCATCCCATTGGATTTTCTTTAATGAAAAATTGGTCAAGCATGACTAATAACAAAGACAAGTACAAATGTGTGTTTATTAAGAATATAGGTTGCCTATCAACCACCCTCTAGAGTAAACGCAATCCTATGTGCATGTCCATCACAAGCTGGGTATGTTAATGCCTAAGTCGCTTGCGAATGGAAGTGGCTTAGGTTGCGTGGCTGTGTTTCATCACGTACACATGCATAACAGCATCGCTGTGAGATGCATGCTGGTTAATGGAGGAACGTCATATTTCTATTGCAATGAGCTTCCCCTGTACATGAATCAGTCCCCCTCCTTAACCTTCTTCCCTTCCTCTCTTAAAGCCCTCAACCTCTTCTCCATTGCCAATTCCCTTCCTCTTCCCTGCCCTCGCCCCTCCACTTCTTCCCATCCCTCCCCTCCTCCGTAGCCCCCTGAGTATCCCTCTATCGCGGTCACCCATTCCTCAGCCCCTTGAGTGGAAGGTGCGGGCAGCCTTCACGCGGCCCATCTCTTGCTAAGTGAGAAATCACGACGAACACCCATCAACGCGGATACCGAACATCGATCATCAATCTCTCCTGCTCTCCGGGGGGACAGCACAAGCCCTTGCACACCCTGCCATCGAAATCAGTCCGGCATTGTACCGTTTTCTTTTTTACTATGTTAAGCGCCTTGAGCGAAGGCGATCTATAAATATAAAATAAGATAAGATAAACTAATGCCAAAGTTTACAAAAAAACATTTGTTTTGAGCAGGACACGTCTTACAGGTGGCTCTGGGTGTGCACTGATAAAGGGCTCTCTGTGCCTAATCGCGATAACAATATTATTAGTTCTCGTAGCACGCTGTTTTCGTGAAAACGTGGACTTGTTAACCACGTGCTTGCTCCCTCCCCATCGGTTTGTTGGGGCGCGGTTTGCGTGGTCAATATCGATGCTCCAGAGTGAGGGGGGTTTTGTTGTTGTTAAACAACAATGCAATAAAAGCGCACAGCAGCTCCAGCAAATTGCTGCGTCATCAATAATCGAGTGTCAGGCATAAGATGTGACGAGTTCGTGCAGCAGCCCTCTCTTTGGTGAATTCTTCTCATTATGGGCACCGTTGCTATGGACGGTTATTGTGCTGGCGTGTAAGCAACACGCTGGGTCGTGGCTTCCCCTAAAGGTGACTCTTTCTTGTCCGACAACTCCCATGGTATCACTCTTCGGAGGTCCTCTGCTCTGTTGTTTTTTCCTTGAACTCCCGATGCGCTAGACTGTGTTTATGCACATTTGTGCATTCTCGCTGATGTGGCTGTTTTTTTAGGCCCTCGGATAAATGCTCGGTTTGTGCTTCTTCGACTTGAGATAATAAAAAAAATCATAATCTCTGAATGCCCGCCTCTTGGGGCTTTTGCTAGATTTTTCGTGTTTTCACTTCACTGCTGCGAGGTGTGTACGTGATGAAAGATGGAACATCCTTTTCCGAATGCAGCTCAGTTACATGGTCACCGTTTGGGTTCCTGGATGTCCATAATTCAGTGTTGGTATTTGCGACCGCGTTATGGTGCTTTATTATCACCTCTTACGCTTGTTTATCCGAGAAAGCCTGACGAGTCTCAAGACTTTTTCTGGCGGGCCCTGCCAATTTTTGGCATTGGGGTGCGGTGCTACTGCGTGCAATCCCATCAAGTAAAAGTCGGACGTTTGGCCAGTACCAGTTACGTTGTGTGTTTGTTTCAACTATGGGACCAGCGAATGTGGAGCGAGCCCGTGTAGAACAGGAATCAAGGAATGAGCTTGCCATCTATCTTGCGCTCTCTCTCAGAACAAAACGTCCCATGGCGCAGATCCTCCCCCCCCGCCGCCCTCTCGATTGGCAGCTGTTTCTGTGTGGGGGGCCGGGGGGGTGAAGACGATATAAACTCCGCGCAGAAAGACATTCAGGATTCAAACCCTGACCCTTTTAGTCTGTGAGGCGCGAGCGTTACCGCTGCCCCCCACCCTGCCGCTCATGTCTGAACAAGAGGTCGATTGTGAACTGCAATAGAGGTTATTTTTTGTTCAACTATTATTCTGTGTTTGGATGGCAACAACAGCTCCAGATGTGAAATGAGATTCGTGGGGGATTGTATGAAGCCAGGACTGGACCGACAGTCGTGTTTTTCAAGGTCAGGAAGTAACACCCATGCAAGTAGGCGTATCCGTGTGTTATGTCTCGATGTGCATGGCGTTTGTAGTCGTGTCTGTGTCGATGTGTGTATGGCATTGTGTGGTGTCGAGCGGTGGTGCAGCGGTTAGCGCGCTGCGCTACGAACCCAGCGATCCGAGTTCGATTCCTGCTCACGGCAACCAACACCGGTGAGGATTATCTGAACCGGTCCTGGGCCTCCCCTAGATCGACTCAGCCTCAAATGTGTACCTGGTGCGATGGTGTGTAAAACATCGCCACTAGGGAGACAAAGGCCGGCGGGCGTAATGCTGGCCACCCACCCTCTCGTGTTCCATGCCGGCCTTCATAGGTGCTCGCTAACAGCACTTGCCCCAACAGTCTGTCAAGACTATACGGGAGAGGGAATCTTTGTTATGGCGTTGTGTGGTGTCGAGTGATTGTGTAGTGGTTAGCGCAAAGCACTACGAAGCTGCTGATACGAGTTTAATTCCCACTCACGAACAACATCATTGACGATTGTCAGAACCTGTCCTGGGCCTCCGCTTGGTCGCCTTCGCCTTAAATGTGTGGTGGGTAAACATCAGCATTGGGAAGACAAATGTGGCTAGGCATTGTGTGAACCCCCCACCACCTCATGTGCTGTGCTGGCCTTTAAAGGTACTCGCTATCAGCAGTTTCCCAATCAGTCTGTTAAAGGCTATATTGGGAGATCTTTATCTTTGCGTTTTTATGGTGTGCTGTGGGTATGATACATGTACGATGGGTGTGTGAGGAATTATTCACGTCAAATTAAAGTGTCTCCACGCTCGGAATGAGAACGGGGCAGTGCCCATCTTGGGGTTTGGTGGGCTTGAGACAGTGGTGGAAATTCCACATTCCTACGATGCACCTGTTGATACTTTGGTTCGATCCCGACCCTGAGTACGCCTGTATATTTGGAGTACGGCATGTGTCCAACCTGTGGTCTCGTGGATTTTTTACTCCGGTTTTTACCTCCACAAATTAGAAACACGAGTTTTCGATTGTTTAGATTATTTGGCTGCTATAAATGTCCGCGTAATAAGCCATTTCGTTGAGCTATCATTTGTGGCCAGGTCACTTCTGAAAAATAAGTTAATTGCTCAGTGGACTTTACCTGGTAAATTAAAAAAGGTTTTTTTTCGTGATTTGTTTACCTTTCGTATACTTTGCACTCATATCGTGTTTTTGTATTGTTTATTGTTGGAATGTTCTGACCCCGCCCCTACTGGACATCTGTGAAGAGGAGCTTCATAGCTTATCGTATTCCTCCTGCAGTATAAATAAATATTATGACTCTGATATTAAAGAAAAGTTTATATACAAGCGCAAAGTGAATTTCGAGTGCAGCTGAGCAGGACCCTCGCTGGGAGGGACGATGGCCGGTGGTCAAGACTACGGACGGAGTGGCAGCCAAAGGAGAGAGAGTTCTTGAGAGGATGTCAAGCGTGGGAATTTGGGCGATGAGATCGGGTTTCGTGTAGGAGCTGAGTGGATTGGCTTGGGGGAGGCCGTCATCATGGCTGATGATGACAGTGATGAATCTTGTTCAAAGCTTCCCAATGTTTTCAGGCACCGCATCATCTCCAACTGCGAGTCAATTTTTCCACTGTCGCTATTCTAAAGAACAGCCCCTGCCCAAACATTGACTTGCTCTGTGCTGTTATAATGATAGTGGCTATTGCACCAGCCACCACAGCCATTCTCACAGTTGATGTCCCTTTCCCACACTGAATGAATGATGGATGGTGCGCGCTCCCCACTCACTCTTTCCTTTCCTTACTCGGACAAGCGCCGTTGTGCACTCCTCTGCTGTTCGCTCATCAACATCCATTGCTTTGCGGCTCGCAGATGGCAGTGAAGCAGTGGTCGCTGAGCTGTCAGTTCTTTACATTTAATGTTTGTGCCTGTTTTCAAGGTCAGGTCATGCCCTCTTCAAAACACACACACATACACATTTTTTTTAAAGGGTTTATTTTTACAGATTTTCTTTGGTGCATTGCTCATCCTTCGTTGTGCCACATTTGGTCGTGAGGCTATAACCAGTGATGTTGATGATGGTGATGATTCACATCTACAGGGTGAGCATGTGGCCTGGCCTCCTGAAATCGTGAGAGGCCATGATAAGCACCATCGGGGGAGGGGGGGGGGATCGGGCCTAGTTTATTAAAGACAACTGGGAAGGCGCGGTGAGGGAACGTGGTGAGGGAGTGTGGTGAAGGAGGGGAGTGGGGGTTGCTGAAGCGAGTGGGAGTGAGGGGGGCTCGGTACTGCGTATGGCTCTCTCTGCGGGCCCGCAAGATTCCTTTATGTTTTGGCAGAATGGTAGTTTAATGGGTTTAAAATGTGTCTCGCAGGGATATACAGAGCTTTGCCCTGATTCTGTGTCGGCTCAGCACGTGATGAAAAGGTCGTGATGTTTTTACATCGACTCACTATACAGTTGAAAACTGGTTTATAGTCGTCGTTTTTTTATCGCATGCCAATGTACATTTTCACGTGAGTACACTTGTCTGAGGTCGTGTGAGTTCGCGTGTGTACGTCGTCGTGCGTGCACACGCGTCTGTGTGCTTGAGCAGTTGCGGTGGTGTCACGGTTAGCGCACTGGGCGACGAGCCGGGGCCACCCAAGTTCAACTCCCCGCTTATGGCCAACACCAGTGACGATTATCTGAAACAGTTCTGGACCTCCCCTAGGTCGTCTCGGCCTTTAATGTTGTGTAAACATCACAACTCGGGAGACAAAGGCGGCCGGGCGTGGTTGCTGGCGAGCCACCCCCTTCATGTGCCGCAGTGCCAGCCTCCCATGAGTGCTCGCTAGCAGCACTTGCCCCAACAGTCTGTTGACGGCTACCCGGGGGATCTTTGCAGTTGTGCCGTGAAAGTGCTCGGACATGAGACACCGCGCGGTGCCCTCACTCCCCCAGCTCCCCCGCCCTGTGTGGCTATTCTAGTTTAATATCCGATACAGCATCGGGCTAAATATTTCTTCCTATTTTTTTACTTCGTGTTTGTGTGCCGTGCAATCGCATGTCGCGTCCGTGTATTAGCCTCACCGATTGTTACGACTGAAATTTGAAAATAGATTTCGCCGGCAGGATTGGTGGCGCGGTGGTGACGTGCTCCGCGCCTCAAGCAAGAAGCTCCTGAGTTGGAATCCCGACTCGGCTGCCTTTCTGCGTGGAGTTTGTATGATCTCCCCCTGTTCTGCATGGGTTTCCTCCCATAACTAGAATAACCCACGCAATGTAATTCGTATTGGGGCAAATGTCGCAATGCTGAAAAAAAAATACGTGCAAATTACTAAATTGCACGTAACGCTGCCGCTCCGAGTTGAAACAAACCTGACAGGAATTCCTTGGAAGAAGAAGAGGTCTTGAGACCCAATGAGGGTTTTCAGGGGAAACAAGCTTAACAGCAATAACCAACAATCATTATACGTCTACATTATCTCGGCCTCTTGTTGTCAGAAAGGATGGCCGTGGAGCAGCTCGGTGTGTACGAACCACCGCAAGGGCAGTGACAACATCGACCTTGTTGGTTGTGCGCAGTTGTGGTGATGGCTCCGCATGTATGCGCAGTACGTTGAACTTCTTTAGTGCCGTACATAGCCAACCGTGCTAATCGGAGGTGCGGGGGAAGGACAACAAGCTAAACACAAAAAGCAGTTCTGAAGAAATTAATTTTAAATTTAGATGTAAAAGTGCATAGCTCCAGTGGCATCCTGATATCGGAAGGAAGGACGTTCCAGACGGCTGCAGAAGCGCATCTGAAAACGCGCGATGCAATGACCGTCCTTGTTCGATGGTTAGCCACCGGAAGCCAATGCAGCTCGGCGAGCACCTGACAGACGCGGTCTGGATCTTGCAGTAGCCCCGTGACTACACAAAGAATTGACACGTGCCAAAGACTCGGCGCAGCCTGGCTCGGCGCGACGGCGCGTCTCCGCCGCACGGCGTCTGCGCTGTACATTCCGCCCGTCAGATTAGCGCACGGGTTACAAGTCGTGCCAGGAGTGCATCCTCCACGGAGCGCCGGTGCAGATTCCGCAGCGCGATAAGGCGAAACGTGCGAGCCGCGTGGTGCCGTGAGTTCCCCCGGCAGGTTAGCCGCGTCGCTCTCGGACCCGATTACATTCGAACTCTAGCTTTGACAAAGGGCAGCACTGCCGCTAAAATGTTGCCACTCAGCAACAAGGATAAGGCAGGATAGCGCAAGATTATGACTTCACGTGAGAAATTTGACTGGGATGACAGGAGCAGGTTTTTTTTTTTGCCAATTCCTGCACAACCATCATCAGCCATGATATATCCACTTGCGGAATGAAGGTCTCCTTATTCCATCACGATCCCTCACTATGCCTCACGATCATCTCACGATGCCACAATCGGTTCCGCTCCCGCTGTATGCGAGCTGATGTCATCGCTCCGTCTCCACGGGAAACGTCCTCGCCCACTTTCCTTCCATTGCCTGCAGTTGGGCCACCGCCTCATCTACTGGCCGATGTGTCTTGTCCATTTATTATTCTTAACACTCACGACAAAGTGACCTTTTGATCCCAGACCATCTTCAGTAACTGCCCCTAGGTATGGATACCTTATTATTTTACCGTTATGTTTCTCCAGAGGTTAACTTCTTTTGTTCAGCAGACGAGTGTGTGGCTTTTGTGTTGCTCATAAGTTGTGTTTGGCCCAAATTTGCAACAATATATGTTTTCATTTCATGAATTTTTGTAGTTTCCACACAATGCTTTTGTGACCTTGCCATGGGGAAAATCTGCTTACGTGTATACCTCTTCCGTTTTGTCACCACTAATAATCTGCAACAGCTAGAAAAGTTAAAAATTGCCACAGGACTGATTTTTAATTGGTGTAAAGTTGTGGACCACTTTAAGAACTGATTTTAGTATAGGTTGTTGTCCTCCCCCCGCGCCTCTGGTTAGCACGTTTGGCTACGTGTGGTGCAAAAGAAGTTCAATATACGTTTACATCCATAAGAAGCTGATGTTGATGTGGCAACTGCCCATTGCAGACCTAGCACGATTCACCACTCTGTTTGACGCGTGTTAGAGGCGGTCAGTGCAGCACCGATCCCTGCGGTTTGATCCCTAAAACCCTGGGAAACAGACGGCCCCTCTCACCTATTTATCGGTGACTCCGCTTGGTTAAATATTTGTACGTGACTGCAGTTGATGCGTGAAACGTTGCACGAAAATGCTCTGCTCTCTTGCATCATATGCAGTATCGAGTGATGGGGTAGAGTGTCACGACAGAGATTTGACAGCCGAATGGTTTTGCGGCTTATTCAATGGGCAACGGCAGGTTTCAATTAGATACAGGCAAGAGACGGGAGAGAGTGCGCATAGTCAGCAATAAGTTCCAGATTTGATTCCCCGACTCGTGCACCTTTATGTGTGGTGTTTGTATTCTCTCCCCCCTGTTCTGCATGGGTTTCCTCCGGGTTCTCCAATTACCCCCCCCCCCCCAATAGCCCCAATAGCTTAAATAAACATATCCATTGTAATTGGTATTGTCCAAACATCCCAATGATGACATATTTCCTGTAGATGTCTCAATTGGGATCACACACCGCAGAAACACCGCCCCCTACCGCGAAACCTTGGCAGAAAAAAAAGTTGTCTTGAGACTCGGTGAGGCTCTCCTGGATAATCAAGCGTAAGAATAAAATAAAAATATTAACACAATAGACCCGTTGGTGAAGTGTTCAGAAGGCAGTGCAGGTGGTGTGATGTTTGTCTGAGGGATGAAGCAAGCACTCTAAAAGGGAATGCAATTGCAATGACATTGCATAGGATAAGGAATGAAGCACGTGACTAATGACGCTGTATGGACAGGCCGTTAAGCCCGCATTGAGTGAATATTGAACAACGTACCAAGTTTAAAAGACTCTGTAAGTTTTAGTGCGGAGATTCGGTGCTTCCGACTTCTTATTGAGTCCCAAACAACAGAAATGAACTTTTTGTACAGTAATTCCCTTTGCTGCCTGATTATAGACTCAATGAGAGAGCAGAGTTAATGCACTCCACCACAATGCACGATTCAAACCCATGAAGGTTAAAGTGCATCTCGGCTGAAATGAGCACTAAGTAATTTCCATTTCCAATAGTGGTCCAGAATGAGTGGTGGACATTCCTTCTTTGCAGATAATTTTGAAACATTCGGATGTTGGCCAATGCCAGTTACACTGTGCGTTTTATTAGCTCCATGAGGAAACCGGAGAACCTGAAGGAAACAGGAGAACATACAAACTCCACACAGACAGGCATTCGAGTTGGGAATTGAACCCAGATATTTATTGCTGCGATGCACAGGTGTTACCACTGCGGCTCGTGATATGTGATGTCGTTTGGAGCATTTGCTCTCAAGTTTGTTATTGGCTTGGCATGAAATTAAACAAAGAGATTGCCCTAAATAACCAGCAAGTGTACGCTTTCACGTGGTGATATTCAGGCACATCGAGCTAATTAGATACGGCGATTACGTTTCAGCTGCTTGCACAGAGCCTCGGAGCTTGGTCGACACATTCATCACGCAAAGCGAACTCGGTCCGCCGAGACTCAGCCAGGAGTTCAACTCACTCCCGAGAGAAGCGTTCCCTTACAAACAACTCGCTCTTCAGATACCTCATGCCAAGAACTGAATTTCTTCCATAGAAACGTCGCGACTGTAATTCCCCTACCCCAGAGAGAGTGTGCGCATTGAACATTCACTCCCCAGGCACATCATTCACATCAGGAATTCACTCCGCACAAAGAATGTTTCACATCAAAGTTCAAACACCGCTCGCCCCAACCAATATGTCAGGCTATGGCCCAGCAGGGTAATTGTTGCACTTAGGGAAAGGCGTAATGATTTTTAGGTTCATACAGCCTCTAAGTAGGGGGTAACATTTACAATATACATTTGTTTTTCAAAACGTTCTGCTATGTTTACACTCTGACTGTGCGGTGCTGTGATGAAAGCTGTCCACTCGCATTATAATGTTTATTTCGTTATTGTTATTCAGCGTATTTACCCAGGAAAGCCTCACTGAGACTCAAAACTTTTTCGCAGGAGTGGGTGGTGGGGCGTGCTGCTTCTGCTGTTGCTTCTGCTGCTGTTGTGTAATCCCAAGGAGTCATTTTCAGGTCATTTTTCAGCTTTGGCATCTTCTGGCCATTACCGGTTACTGTACATTGTAAGAGTTTTTATTTCAGCTATGGAGGGAATCCAGAGAACCCGGAGGAAACACATGCAGAGCAGGGGGCAAGTAAGAACCTACAAACTCCATGTAAAAAGGCACCCGAGTCAGGAATCAAACCTAGGCCCTTCTTGCTGTGCAACGCGAATGTTTTCGCTGCACCGTTTTGCTGTCCGTTGCTGGCCATGCCATTGAAATACGGCAGATGTCTCATGCGTGGATGTCACAGTAATAGGCGTGCTGAGCAAGCATTGTGTGTGTGGGTGTGAGTTTTGCTGTATGTCGTCAGTGTCATGAGCTAAAGTGCCGGGGTAGATTTAGCCCGCGCTAAGAATACGATTTCCCTCGCTGGAGTGATTCATTAGGGTTCCAGAGGGCTTGGTGTCAGGTCCTGCACAAACCACACATGCACAGTATTCATTGACGCTGCAACATACCCCCTTCAGTGATAATTTTGTCACGACTTTATTTTGAATAACAAAATTAACAGTTAAGGAACCAGATGAAAAGCTGAAATCAAGGACAGTGTTGAAAAAAATTGGTGGGCTGTGGGTAGCAACCTGAATCATGAACAAGCAAAAAATCCGTTTCACGGAATGCAAAATACGATTAAAAATATTTACGTCCATCTGCTGGGAGGCCTTCACAATGAGTACTTCACAGCAGGATTTGTTCAGGCAGGAACATGATCAACTTTTCGAGTCTCATATCGGCAGGGTGTGTGCTTTGTTACACAAATACTGCTGTGTTTCCTGGTCTTATAGACAAAGAGCCACCCAAGAACATTGTGGAGTTCATTTAGTGCAGCTGAGGAAAATTGTACAAAATAATGATGTGGCATCTTGACAGATAGTAAATCATGAAAACAAAACAAATGGTTTGTTTCAGCTTGACAAAAAGTTAAATTCAGAGGGCACGGCTATAGTGGGATAATGATATTTTATGTGAATATGTAGCGCATAACAGACTGTGAGTTTGTAGAGGGTAGGGATAATGATGTCATTGTGATGTTTACAGTTGTGGGCTGGATGCTCGTAATACTCAACAGGCGGGCCTTGCAAAGCACAGGTCAATAACCTCTCTGCCTCGTGCTATTTATTGAAAGAGACTTGTGACCTGAGACCCTATCTTTTTGCTCAGGGGAGTTTAGCTGCAGTGCGAATATAAAGATATGAGATATCCATTTAAAACAACATATTTTCATCATAACCGCCCTGTAATACTGTCACCACATAAACGGTGGCGACCATATCACAGCATAAGCAGAATTGTCTGCATCACGCGCACACACACACACGTGTCAGACCCCCGTATCCTGCATCACACACACACACGTGTACGCCGCTGGGTGAACACGGCTGCTGCTGCTCTCTGGCCGGTGCGGCTCCAGCGCCACCCCACACCGTCGCCGATGTCTCGTTGGGCTCGCCATCCTGCCGACTTGTGACAGACAAATGGCCAGACAGATGGACACACAATACCAAGCCTCGCGTAGGGTTTAATGCTCTCGGGCTATAAATGTACTCCCCACACCGCTGGTGTATTTGTAGGTGTGTACACACACGCCGTATCTGGCCATGTGCCACTGTGGCACGAGTGCTCGATTCGCAGTTGGAACGCTGCGAGTTTCAAATCTGCTCGGAGTCGTCAGCCTATCATCGCTATGGGATCACAACGTTTGTACCACTTTGTGGGAATTCAACAACAGTGGTTGTGTTAAGGAGAGACTGAGCCCTGCCATGGGATTGTTGAGTTGCTGTTGCTGGCTGAGGGCCGTTAAAGGAGAAGAACGCTGTCTCATGGACGTCCGCAATAAACACCTCGTTCGAGAGCCAAACATAGCAGCCGCCTAGCTCTGACATTCCCCCTCCTACGCTGGTGAAAACTGTCATCCCTCGTCAGGACACCAACAGGCCAGTGCGCACATCACCTTCATGATCAGAACATCTAAGACGCAACTTTACAGCAGTGCATGTATGTACGTATGTTGAACCTCTTTCGCACCGTACGTGTCCAACCGTGCTAATCGGAGGTGCGGGGGAAGGACAACAAACTAAGCACAAAAAGCAGTTCTCAAGAAATAAATGCAATTTTGGCCATGCGGCCCAAACTATGGCCCATATAGTAATCCACTTTAGCCTGCGCTCCTTCAATGGATCAAAAGTCAAACTGCACAAACTCCGCTCCCCTGAAGTCCTCTCACGGCGAGCAAACCTCGACATTGGCATTTAGCTCCTGAACATATTACCATGTGCGAGCGTGGGTAGAACTCCACCGTTAGCTTTTACTCCATTCGGCATCAGCCCTGAAAAATGACGTAGGGGCATTCGTGAAGGTCAAGCTGTCCCCTTGCTCAAGTGATGCATGGGGCAACATTCACATTGTGCGTCGCCCTTCCAAGCACTATCCTGGCTCAAGCCTGCTTAGTTTCCGAGACCTGACGAGCTGGGATACATTCCAGGTGATTTAGTCATACGCACACACACGTATATATAAACTGTCATAGAATTATCCTGAATTAGAACATTAACATATTTTCCTTGGTATGATTCAACTGCCAATTGAGTGTGCCATGTACAATAAGTGTGACGTATCCGTGAACAACAAACACAGGGCCAAGAATCGGTCGGTGAAACCAGGGGAGGGGGTGCTGGGGGTAGGGTCCTGGTCACGGCTCACTGAGACCGCCATTCTGGGGCGGATGTGAATCGTAATAATAGTATAATCGTAATGAACTCGGTTTTCTGCGGCGCAATTAGCGCACAAGCCCTCAAAGCGCTTGGGAGGGAATGTAAATCCAGGTGAGTTTTAAGACGCGATTTTAGAAGTGTAACAGAACCAGATTCCCTAATGGACCGAGCAGGAAAACTAAACAACTCCACTTATTTTACGAGGCAAGGCCCACTGAACTATGTAACTCTTTTTCAGAGCGACTTGGCCACAAACGATAGCTCAACGAAGTGGCTCATCGCGTGGTAATGTATAGCAGCCAATTACTCCATTGGTGTACACAATGGCAAGATCTGGCTCCTACGAAAACTTTGCAGGACCGTCCTGAAAAATAATATTGAGACTCGGTGAGGCATTGCTGGGTGATCAAGGGTAATAATAATAATCATGTGGAGATTTATAGCAGACAAAAACTCCAAATGCATGTTGATTCTAAATGTGCAGGGAAAAACCGGAGGACCCGGAGAAACATCCACGCGACCACGTGGAGAGAGAGAGAGAGAAGCAAACTCCAAATATACAACAAGGCGCTAGGGTCGGAATCGAAACCACGACCTCCCTGTACACCAGGCGAGGCAGTTAACATCTTTGCCACCGCGGGCGAGATGGGAAACTCCTGGCTGAACCGAGCTCCGTCTGAATGGACTCGATGCGGCTGAGGAGGGCGGTCGCTGTGTGGCAGGAGGGGGGGGGGGCAAGGCGCCCGAGGGCAGCACGGCCCTGGCTGCCTGCGACGGGGTTTTTCTTTGTAAAAAAAAAGTCAGATTGATAACTTGAATAGAGAAAAGTTTTTTCTTTGAAGAACCTCGGGCTGCGCAAGTGTCACATATTCAGAGCCAGAGGCAACGTATGCTTTTGAGGTAGTGTTCGACCGGAAATGTTTGATGAAAATAATAGCATGGCACCGTTTAGTATATGTTAACAGCGTATGGAAATATATATTGAGAATGTGAAATTTTGACATATACATGGTTTCCTACGTTATTGCTGTCTTATTTAATTGTGCACAGGCGTTTGAATCAAAGTGCTTTTCACAAAATGTAATGTTACATATATAGACATGCATACTCTAAGCTGGTAAAAATATATATTGTATGTACACGTACAGCCCTTTTGTCAATCCACTGCTGGATGAGGGCCACCCCACACCGTGTTTTTGTGTGGGTTATTTATCAAATTAATTTATATTGCCACGTGGTGCACGCGTTTAACAACGCAAGTCATAATTGTTTCAGCTCACCGGTAAGTTTTAATAATAATCCTCATAACCAACAATCCTCATAACCAATTACGTGCACATATTTCAAATATTTAGTTTGTTCCATTGTTTGTTTAAAGAGTCTAAGTGGATGAGTCAAGGGAGGGTGATGGTGGTGGTCATGGGCTTCAGTTTCTGGGAGGCATTGTATGTGTTTTGAACTTCTTTCACACCCTACGTAGCCAACCGTGTTAATCGGAGGTGCGGGCGAAGGACAAAAACTAGACACAAAAAGCAGTTCTAAAGGAATTTATATTTTCAATCTCCATTTAAAAGTACATAGCTCCAGTTGCTTCCTAATATCGGAAGGAAGAGTGTTCCAGACGTCCGCAGAAGCGAATCCTAAAGCACACGTTGCGGTAACTCTCTTTGTTCGATGGCCAGCCAAAAGCCGCTGCGGGTAATCGTTTATGCTCGTTGACGAGATCAACGAGGTCTCGTGGTTCATTTGTGGCAAGCACTTTGTACGTAATGAGAGCGACCTTATAAGGAGCAGCACAGTCGGAGGAGCAGCACAGGGGCAATGCAACTTCCAGCCGATTGCGCAGTTTGTTTAACGAGCGCATCTGCCGCGTTCTGTCCCATGCCGCACCGAGGGACACACGCGCGCCGCCCAACGCTTGCTTCCATTCATAGCCCCTGGCCGAGGTGGGAGCCCCCCCCCCCTTGTCCTCGCCGCTCCCTGTGAGTCGACGCGGTTCACGGCCGCGGTCGTCCCTAGGCCGGCGAGCGCCGCTGGACGCGCGCGGGGGCCACCGCTTGGTGTGAGGCCGCGCGACCCGCGCACAGCCGGAGCCTTGGGCCTGAGTCTCGGAGATCTGATTGGCTGGGCACCGATTCCTTTTTCTGTGGACACGACGGGAGTGCCATCCAAGACGAATTCTCCGAATATAACCACAATTATGCCGTGGGCTTCGAAGGGTTAGAGGTTCACTTGGAACGTCCGGCTAAGTGTTGAGCGAGGGTTTATTTGGGAATTAGTTTGCATGCGCCGGCTGCAGGGCCGCAGGGCCGCGATACACGTCGAATAGCGTCAACGTCAAAATGCGTTGCAGTACGCAGTGGGTAGAGATGCTGAGGTTTACTTTTGGAGAAAGGGGGCTTTCTTTGTTGTTTTGGCCAGTGAAGCCATAATGGCAGTACTCGGTAAATGTCACTGAACAAAAAAATAGTGGAGCATTCTTTCCCTGAAGCGAGCAAGGGCAGTTTGCTGTTGAGGTACGAGAGCTTAATTTTGACTAAAGCTGTGAAGATGGACATAGTGGCATGGGGTTTGTTTTCACAGCGCGGGTGTTTGACGTGAAAACACGGCAATGGACAGAATTAGCGTTGTTACAGACAGACTCCTGACTGAGTCTTCTTATTCCTAATCTGACCGACAGCTACTCCTGCTGTAGGACAAGTCTGTGTTTACCTGCACAAACAAACCTTGGACAATACTCATCTCCAATGGCTGCTTTGAACGAGTTCCTCTTTCATTATGATGGGGACGATCTCTGGATTGCACAACTATTGTTGACTTCCCATTAAGTGGTCTTCCTGTTATGAACACTGCAGGAATTATGGGCTGAGTTGATGCCTGGCCAGGGTTGGAGCTCTCCTCTTTATGATTTGGAGCCGAGTGCCCTGCCACAGACAGCAAAGCACGCAATCAAACAAACTCCTACCGTGGACCTCACCAACCCCACATAACCCTCATGCCAGGCCCTGCCAAAGCCACAGCCGTCTCAAGGAAAGAGAAAATAATATACATATCCCAGGCTTTGTCTCTCATCCATATCACAGAAGTCGGATCAAGTTACATTTTTATGTTTCCATGTTACACCAATGAGCCCAGATATAATTTTAAACAAATGGAATAAAAAAGGATAAGTGTTTGCAACTGTAAACAAAAACATATTCTGTAATTCCGAAGCTGTTAAGTTTATCATTTCTAAACTCAGAAGGACTGAACTGGACAATGATCATGAAAGTGAAGCATTACAGCTTGTCTGTGTCTCGTGCTGATTTTCTTGCAACTCAATGGTCGGATTTTTTCATTCAGAAGTGTGTGTAGCTCACCGCAGCGCGGCTCAGAGAATTCCTGCTTTAATCGCATCCGGATTTTCAGGTCACAGTGCGTTATGTTAACCCGTGACACTGTATGGAAATACTTGCGCGGCACGGGCAACATGAGTCCTGCACATCACCACAATGAATCGGTCTTACTCCACACCTCGTTTTTAGTTTCAGTTACGTGAGCATTGAATGTCATGGTCAACGCTGCACATGCAAATGGGTCGGTGGTGATGTGGCCCTGCAGCATTGCGAGGAGCCGGTCGGAGGGCCACGTCCGTACAAGCCTGCTCAATGCGCTGCTCGTACCTCTCGCCTATTAATGGTGACATTTAAAGTGCCGCTCGCGCTTCTGTTGGCTGCTGCCTTGTTGGCGTCACGTTTCAAAGCCTGGCACGAGTCGAGTTTTTGGTTGCTCAGGTGACCGATTCCCACGTCAGGGTTGTCGCGCCAGCACTCCTCTTAAGGTCGCGACTCGAGACGTGGGCTGGCACCGCACGCGAACTAAGCCTCTCGTGTTTTACGTTCTTACGCTCGCTAATTATTCCGTCAAACCTCCGTAATTGTATTTGCTCTGCTGTCCTTGGCGGTATGAACACGTGGCAGAATTCCTCCGACATTACAGTTGTTCAGGCCTGCCAGTTAACCACACACAGTCTACACCAGAGGTTGGCAACCTGCGGGCTCCGGAGCCATATGTGGCTGTTTTTAAAGACTGCTTCGTGACGTTATTTTAATAAGGGCCACCGTCTCGTATTCACATTCATTGTGACTCTTGATATATTGAGTTTTTTTTCTTATCGAATTCTAAAAAAATATCTCTTCTTGTTATATTGCTTGCCGACCTCTGGTCTACACCATCTATTGCCTGATGTACCACAACGTAAATGACCCTCAGACCCTGAGAGGTCATCCGTTTGGCCTTCCAACCATTCGCTGCGATCACACTGAAGAGTCCTTAATCAAAAGGGCCCTATTCACTCAGCCCTAGGCACATTTTTGCACTGGCAGTCTATTGTTGTTATTTGTTATTTATTCATGAATTTGCTCGTATGTCTATATTGTGCCTATATTGCACGGTTGGGTACGTACGGTGCGAAAGAATTTCAACATACATAAAGCGCCTACTCTCTCAGAAACGCTGAAAAATGTAAACAGTGCTCTCTATAGGACGGGTCAAAGTCAAACTTTAAATGAAGTGTTTGGCTACGTCTCTTCCCGTATTGCTTCAGAGACAGGGGCCTGCGGGAACGTGTCAATGTTGTCAAGAGAAAGTGGAAGAGTGCTTTGCTTAGTCACCGATGACAGTATCATATTTGGCACAAGCATCGAACAGAGGCAATTGAACAAACCAAACGCAAGCAAACTCCCAATACCCTCTTGTGGCTCCGTGTTAATGAAGAAGACATTAATTGGCTCTAGCAGACTGAGCAACGGGAGGGACGCTCGCAGACGCTGCATGAGACAGGCGCTCGGTGAGTGAATTGTTGCAGTGTTTTGTTCCTGCAGACAAAGTAATCGTAAAGAATCTGACTGGCCGGAGAAGCCTTTGAGTCCCTGCTGCTGGCTGCTTGACTTGCCCAACGCCGAACGCGCAGTCTTTCTGTGGACCAGCGATCACGATGCCGAAAAGAACGCAGCCAACCAAGGTCGCGGTCCAGCGTTTGTGTTGCCCCGTTTCCAGGGCACGTTGAACACACGCGAGTCTCCTCCGGTCACGCCGGGTTCCCGTGCCAAGGGCTGTGTGCTCCCACGGCCGTGCACGGCAAGCGGCCTCGAGTCATCATTGCTTCAGCCGCACCGTGGCCCGGGATCAGAGTTTTTGAAAGGGAGCTCTGCTCTGGCCAGGCACCTGAGGTGACCTTGGAAAAAAACACCGTGACGTTGCGTTGTGACCAACGCACGGGGAAACAAATGACGTTCTGGCAGGATGGTAAAAAATTCGGTTCTCTCAACCAGAGCTACATTAGTTAATAAGCAACAAGTTACAACATATTTTTTTTTTGCTTTGTATGCAAAATATCCCAACCTTCCATTCGAGTGACTTTTGTAACTTCATATAACACGTAACATGCATTTACTTGACTTCCTCAGCCTTGCCTAGATTCCCGGCCAGTGAAGGTGCACTCACAATTGGACAGTCGCTTATGCAGATGTGGGGCGAGCAAGGGATGGAGGAAGGGAACAGGAGGTGGGGGCGAGCGAGGCCTAGGCCGCTGTCCCATTCGGCGCTAAGTGAGGTTCAGGCACACGTATGGTCAAGCATGGACCTGTTGACATGGTCTGAACCTGGTACCGAATGATGCACCTCGGGTTGGCACGGTTGGATACGCATGGTGCGAAAGAAGTTCAGCACGTACATACGTACATCAAACCCCCCACACACGACTCGTATATTTGGTACAAGTAAACCCATTTAAAAGTAAAGGACTGCTGTCGCTAATTGATACAAAGAACACTTTAAGTAGCGGTTTCAGTAAGCACGGTTTAATAAGTTAACTGAAAGCCACTTGTGTCTGCTTGTGCAATTGGCCTTGACCGTAATTATCCATATCGGATGTTTTGTAATGCCTCTGCCACAATCTTTCTTTGTCCGTCTGTGAAAATGAACTTTAACTTTTGATATAAATTAAGAGGAGCAGGGTAAAAGGGGTTCATTTAGTCATTCTATTTTTTACAATGTATGCCTAAAGACAAAACAACATTGTTCAATTCAGCATGGTCAATAATCTTCGGGTCAAACGGATACATACCAGCAGCGTGTCATCTGCACACCTGCACAATGACCCTGAGACTGAACCGCACAGCCACCTTGGTGTTCGCGCTGCTCCAGGCCGGCAAAGGCCTCGGTAACGCGGGAGCAGCTCCGCAGCTGGATGAGAACTGCGCGCGAGGCTGCGGTGACCCAGCAAACCGAGGGGATTGCCAGGCTATAAAAGCCTCTGGCTGTGGTGAGACCGCGTGCGTGCGCGCCTCCCTCGGCGATGGAGCCCGCGTCGGCTGAGAGCACCGTGGGGTCACTTCCCTCACTGACTCCAGCTGACAACTTGGAAACGGGACTGCACAATGTCATTGTCATTGTAATTGCTTTGGGGATCTTGCATTTAAACATTTAGAAAGCAGATGAATCTTCATATTCTTGGTTCTTTCGGTAAAGTCACGTAGATAGAAAAATTAATAAAAGATAATAAAATTTAAAAAAATAAAAATACAAAATAAAAATAATAAAAGCAAAAGATGGATCTTTGCTTAAGAAGCAGCTTATCTGGTAATATCACGGGCGAGTCCGAGACAGCTTATGAAAGGGTTTATAACGATGTCTCAAATGTGACTGATTAGAAACTGACCGTTACGACCTCCAAAGGGGTAAAATGTAGCCGGTATTAAGAGACGCGCTATATTATAAATGTGTGTGACCTGAGTAACAGTACTAGGATTGGAGAGTTTATTTTAGTGTTTCCTTGTTTGGTCATTTAAAAAAAAGAGCTTTAGACCCTGCCTCTGGCTCACAGCAGGCTACTCTTGAGAACGGTGTTCAATCAATCGTGTCTTCTCTCTTTCAAAGAGTCGGGCACCCATGGAATTTCATCTTTTCCTGTTCTCTGTTCTTTTGAAGCACTTCTCGTGGCTCGAGACCACTTAATTCTCTGATGCTATCAAATCCATGTTTGTCTTTGTTGTCCTCCTTTGATGACGCATGTCCTTTTATTTCCACTTCGCGGGCTCACGTCACGCCCGGGCAATATCCTGCAGATCAATCTGCCGATTACGTAAGGAGAACCACCGTCCATCTCTGTTGAAATCAGATGGATGCGTGACGATGACCAATGGCTCGCAGTAACAGAGCTAATATTTCATCTCTAGTGATACAGTCAGTGTCACGTGCCTCGCAATGAGAGAGCCGCTCCAAAGTATATTGGATAGGCAGCCACTCCAGGTTGTGGCCCAGCGTCTCGTGTGGGGGCGATGCTGAACTCAGCCAGCCCGTATGTTTGGCTGGGATCTGTTTTGAAAGAACAAAACAGGACCGACAGGAAAGCAAACCACTCCTCTGCATGGTGGATTTCTTTCACACCGTACGTAGCCAACCGCACTAATCGGAGGTGCGGGAGACTCGTGCCTATAAGCCAATGTGTGCATCTGCTAACGCGCATTCATATGTTTCGTATTTGCCATGCAATGCTCGAGTAATTTGTTCATCACATTTTTACCAACATTTTTACAATTCTACCCATAAAAGCTGCAGCGTACGGCGGTGGAAATATCTGCGCATCACGTGGTGGAAAGCAGTGAATCATTGGCGCAATTGTGTGGAGTTAAAACAGAGTAAACATACAGGAAACAAAATATCCGTGAACGCATAGCTGACTCTTGGCCATGGACGTGGAGAGGGCCAGCGAGTAATTACTGCCCCCTATGAGATGGCCCTTTGTGAGTGGTGGGGGTATTGATGGCGGCAGAGCCTTGCCCTTCAAGGGGAGGCTTGACGAGCGAGCCACCCCACTCCGATGGGAACCAGAGAAAGGCCTCTTGTTGTTGGGTGGATAGCACTTGGGCTGAAAGGGACCTTTTGTGGCGGGGGGAGATACAGGCTTCACAATTACACAAGACCCAGCCACGTAGGCATGCCAGGAGACAGTGAGCACCGGCGCTATGAATGACAGCAATATTCCAAGTTGTCGGCCAGGCGAGGGCACGACCATAGATTAGCGGCGTAATTGCATTCCTGGAATCCGCAGTGCCAGAGGCCAGACACACTTTAGGTGATCGCTGATTTATGACGAGGCATTGAACGCTTCATGAATATTTTTAAGGATTTGTAGATTTTCACATGTTCGCCAAGCTGGTCATTGCAAGCGTGACAGTGGCCACAGGCCCGTTGCATTGTTTGGCATAGGCCAATGAATGGTCGAGTGAGCACGAGTCAGCGTTTTCACTCGACACCGCAGTGTCCAAGAGGACTGCGGTGCCTGGGGTGGGCCTGCGATCTTTTGTTGGGATCCCCCTTTTGAAACGCGCCACGTCCAGAGAGCTAAAGGTTGGTACCGCCACATCGAGACCACACCGCAGGACGTGGCGGTGCCTTTAGGATGCCACTGTTGCGACGGCCGCAACTGACTGGCGGTGGTGGGTGGGTGCGGTGGTAATGATCGGAAGGGCGGGGTGGGGGGAAGGGAGGATGAGGAACCGGCGTGGTCGTTTGCATGGAACCGTAAACGTATGCAGGAAATATATCCAAAAACAGTAGTGTTGATCGTCCATTCTCAATCCACTGCTGGACAAAGGTGTCCCAAAAATAGAGAAGTCTGGAGATGAAAGCCTTCTCTCTTCCCACGTGTGCCTTGCTTTAATGTCTTCTTTGTTGGCCGCTTTTCTGAGCGGAGTGTTTTTGCTCAGCAGTTGCCATCCCTTGCAGCGGGACGTCCTCCCACGAGCCGAGCTGCTTTCTAATCCGATCGTTCTTCCCCTTATCTCTTTAAAGTTTTTCCAAACACACGTCTCGCCTGCTGCTTTGTGTGGGTTTTCTGCTTTGTAACATTTATAATTGTATATGGCGGTTTTCATTCCATGTTTTGGGCTGTCTCTGTGCATCGATTAATTATTTTCTGTTACTCTTTAGGTCATTGGTATGGCCTATGGTGCTTTGGAAGCATTTGTCCCACACGATGGATTTTTCCGTTGGATCTAAACCATTTCTCCCCTAACGGTGTCACTCGTGTGGGCAGCTTTCAGCTCGCAACCGATTACCTCACATTGGTTCCCATCCGTGCTTGTGAACAATCGCATTTGTTATCCCAACCGAGAGGTGCCAAGGGCTGACAAACGTTGCCAGAGTTGGTGGAAAAGTGCCTTATTCACCAATATATTATTGATAAATTAAATAAAAAAAATATATATATCATGTCTATATCTACTTATCCGGGCATCTTTACCTTCCTTCGGGCTTGCTGGAGTGATTATATCTCTTTGTCTGCCGCAGCTGTTGAGGTTGATGGTCACCGCATTCATGGAGTGCTTTTGCCAAAAGCACCGGGCAACTCGGCGGCTGTCGCCAAACGGCCGCCTCACCCTGCCCATGAGCCTCAGAGAGATCAAAACTTGTCCAGGGTTTCCCCGTTAAAATAAATGCTGTTGTCGAAACTTTAATCCAGAAAATAAAAGTTAACGTTATGCGAAGCGTTCTCGGTTCAATCATTGTTTTCCCCGTCCATGATCTGTTGGGACGGCTCGTAATGATTTCGCGTTAAGTTAACGTCCTTCCAAGTTTTACTTGGCTCTTCTGGGAATGGCCCTGGCTGACGAAGCTAATGCAATGTCTGTGTATGGCAATGCCATTTCCGTCAAAGTGGATTCGATCCAGCATATTTAATACACGTCAAGAAAGGTTCAAACCGAGAGCAGTGAGCTCGAGCAGAAAAAGCAGAGGTGCGGGACCCCAGTGGAGTGCATTTGATGTAGAATATATGTCTGACTTTTTTCGCACCGTACGTAGCTAACCGTGCTAATCGGAGGTGCGGGGGAAGAACGGCAAACTAAACACGAAAAAGCCGTTCTAAAGAAACGAGAAGCGACAACAACGCTTGCGAATGGAGGCAGATGAGCAAAGCAGAAGCGGTCACAGTTCAGCTCCATCTCCGATCTCTTCACCTGGGCTCCAGAGATGCACCACGATCCACCACACAGCTCTGGATCCAATCCAGAATGAATTTTGCCAAGAAATGAAACGTGGACCTTGACGATGAGGATGTATAAACGATCGAGGCACTTTTCAATTAAGGTTGACAACTCGTAAAAGTTGGCACATGAGATAAATTTTAGATATTTGATATGTACATCTATGAGAATAAAGAATGTTGGAGGGAGGGGAGGAGTTGGGTTTCAGTAGTTCTTGCTGACCCGCCCATACTGGACATCCGTAAAGAAGAGCTTCATAGCTCATCGGATTTTTCCTTCAGTCTAAATCAAGATTCTAAATCGCCACTCCCAAGTCTTTCCCCAAATATTCCCGCCCCCCCCCCCTTGAGAATATGGACAGTGACATGTGGACTGTGTCTATCGGTGCCGTTGCTCGCGTGAACGTTAAGTTGGGGACGATGACGCGGAAGCAACGATCCAGACGAGGACGGGCCCTCCGTGCGCCCGCCGTGCTCCGTGCGGCTCCAACGAGCGGCCACGCGACTCCCACTGCAGGCCACTTCACAAACGAGCAAAAGAGCAGCCGGCAGCTGCACGGGGGAGCACGCAGAGCAGTGCTCTCGAGTGCAAAGACTTGTGTAGTGTAGTGTGTACGTATAATTTTTTTTCGCACCGTACGTAGCCAACCGTGCTAATGGGAGGCGCGGGGGGAAGGACGACAAAATTAAAACAACACTAAGCAGTTCTAAATAAGTGCGTTTTCAATCTAGATTTCAGAGTGCGTAGCTTCAGTGGCTTCCTCATATTGGACGGATTTTTAGGAGGCCACCTGCTCCCTCACTCGAGGGATTGCGAACTGTTAACCGTGAAGGAGAAAAACGCCCAGCCGGGGATTGAACTGTGTGCAGCACCGTACGCTGCGTGACCATGACTCGCGCATGAATGGCATTCTTAAGCAGGTTATCCCTGACATGCCACAGTCTCTGGAATTTTGTTTTGTGTGACTTTCTTGGAAGCTGTCACAATGATTGATTAATTGGAGCTGTTTTGTCAGCGCAATAACTACCAATCGAATGTGCATTTCTGAAAATTGTTTCTGCAGAATAAGAGTTGTTAACCAGATGGTAACCCTTACGTGAACATTCCCAACGAGGTTTTCTCTGCAGACAACATATCAGATGTTTGAAATAAAAAATCTTTCTGCTGAAACAAAAACTGTTGTGAATGAATGGACATGAAATTGTTTTCCAAGAAAAGTGGAGAACATTTCCACATGGTTTGGGCCGATTCGTTTAAGTCTGGTAAATAAGCAATACACTGATGCTAATTTGTGCAAATGACAGCGTCTGCAGCAGGATCAGCTGGGCACATGTAATCAGAGTCTATTTCTTCCTTGCAGTTTTAACACAACTTTTAACACATTTATGTCGATTGTGGCTAACCCTGAAACACTCTATAATTATTATTACACTTGTTTATCCCAGAAAAGCCTAATTGAGCCTCAGGCCTAGTGTGTTTTTTTTCCGGAGGGCCCTGCCGAGCATTTGCGGTACGGGATAGATTCTTCTGCTTCTGCGGCGTGTGATCCCAATTGAGTAATTTGCAGGCATTTTTTCAGAATTTGGATGGTTGGTCAATGCCGGTTACATTGTGTGTAGTGGGGACATTTTTTGTGCTATAAGAGTAAAAATGGAGAATCCGGACGAGACTGATGCAGAACAGGGGAAGAATATAAACACTCCACGCAGAGTGGCAGCCGAGTTGGCAACCGAACCCAGGCCCTTCTTGATGCGAGGCATGAACGTTGCCAGCAAGTATGAACACGGCAGGTTCACATTCACAGTTTCACACAAGTGCTTGTAGAAAAAAGTCGCGCAGTAACGATGTCACAAATATATGACTAATATAATTCATGTAATACATGAAAGGACGACGGCATTGGCTGTGGGGCACAAGCTGCCCAAAAGCTCCACACCTTCATGAAGGCCCAGCCCCACTATCAATGAACGTTGAGCAGTAGAACATGCAACCTCTCTTGCCAGTATCAAAGTATAAGAATACGTTTGACCCTTTACGGCATTAAAACAGGTGTTACGATGTTCAAACACAAAACAGAAACCTTTTTGCAAGGAATTATGTCTGCATTAAAGAAGCCTGTCTCTGGTGTAGACCAAACCGTTTCAAAGACGATGCATACATTACGAGAGCATGTTTTCGTTTGCATGTTCACCACAAGTATATGTGGTTTATGCAGACATTTTTTGCAAAAGCTTTTTGTTTGGTATTTGAACATCTTCACACACCTGTTTAATAGCCAGAGAGGGTAAGACCAATTGTTATGCGTTGAGCAGCAGGCGAGTGTCTTGGTCAGTGGTCTTACTCCACACCAAAACGTGATTGTCCCATTCGAGACATTTCCTTTGGAGATTTCCAATTGGTGCAAATTCCTTGGGCTTAATACGTATCAAATTTTCGCTCAACACGGTTCTGCGCGAGGAACGTTATGAAGTCAAGACTGTGGTGACCGTCACAAGACGGCGTTTGTCACGTTAACAGACAGTCCATTGAGTGCGAGACAAAGGGGGAGCACACTGAAAAGATCAATATTTACCGTTTCTCAGGGCACTGTTATACCAATGGCACTCAACATTACGCCATGGAGATTTCCCCATGCTCTTCATGTACAGTTGGGTTTGCTTCGCGGTCCGTAGTTTGGGTTACATGGCCACAGTCGCACTACTTGGGCTTGTCTTTAAATTCCCTCGCAAACCAGCGTCATTCACTACTACGTATCTTGTTCGGACGGTCCTGGAGGTTATGTTGAGCAAACCACGATTTGCTACATTGACACCGGTAAACGCCGGCATCCGTCATCCGTACCTGTTACGCTGGAGAAGAAGATCCGATTTGCACGGTCAGCTACGTACGGTGCGAAAGAAGTTCAGCATACATACGTAGATATGCAGATGTCACAAGGGGTGGCGTGCAGGTAGGGCGGCAAGGTTGGTATTGTGGTCGGGTAAAGACGGTGCCCAAAGGGCAATTTGTGCGAGTGGTGTTGACACCTTTCACGGCTGTGATGCAGCCCTTCGGAGGCAGGGAGGGGTGCGATCCCACAGATTTGTGCAAACTTCCTAAACCAGTGGGCAGCACGGGTGGCTGGGATAGGGCAGCATAGCTAGTGTGACCGTGATCGTCTCCGTGCGTGCCTCTTGAGCGCCATCCCCTTTTTAGGCGCGGTGTGTTTTTCTCTGGGTCCTCCGGTTTGCCTGAATTGGAATCTTTAACTATACCGTAGGAATCCGATGAGATGTGCAGATCTTTTTCACAGAAGTCCATCCCACATGCAGAAAGGGGAATTGACCAAACATCCCAGTGCAAGACCCTGAAAGAGTCTTTGAGACTCAGTGAGTATGTATTGATAGATAACGTCTTGATTTTTCTATGTATGTATGTTGAACTTCTTTCGCGCCCTACGTAGCCAACCGTACTAATCGGAGGTGCGGGAATATTTTGTTTGGTCACGGTCCAGAGTTAATCGCGGTGATCAATTGAATGAGTAACCCCGTACCTTGGCGTTGCTCGGTTACGCTTCTGCCCTGTGAAGAGTCTGGACGGATGACAGGACGCTGACCGTGCACTGCGAATGAAATGGACGAGGAGGAGGGGGGAACGGCAATGGATAATAATTTTTTGAAAGTAAAGAAAACGCTGAAAAACATTTACAATTGTGATCGGCAATAACCGAGCAAATGAGTGAGTGAATGAAGGCGTGAATGAAAAACCTTCACTGGGGTGCAGCAGAGCCGCGTTCAGTCATCGATTCCTCGTTACCGTTCCAGTAAATGGAACTCGCAGTCTTCAACGTAACACGTAAAAATGTGTTTAGTAAAAAAAATACGATGCCGGGGCTTGCTCGCAACGGCTGTCCTGGAGTTCACCCAGCAGAGCGCCATCGCGTGCGTTTAATTGCAGTCCGGGAACCGCACGCTCTTACATGGGCATTTAGTAACAGTTGTAATGAAAATAATGATGATGATGCTCTAATAACGCGCCACGTTTGGTGTTCGCGCCATTCTTAACAGAGCCAAGCCATCACGAAGGAAGGCGCTGTGTTTCACAGACTTAGTCTGCAGGAACTTCACAAGCGGGGGGGGGCGAGGATATTATGAATACTGTGTAATCCAGCACCTGTATTGTGCCCTAATGTAGTTCTGTATTAGTAGTAGTACTGTAGTAATAATTGACAAGCCGTGGGATTGGTGTTGCCAGTGTGTATTTTTTGAGGTGGGTTGGAGGGCCCACATGGGGTCACGCGTGTTTTGTTTGTCATGCCGTGAATCTTGGTCGAACGCTGTTGCTGTGAGGGTTTATAACTTTTCATAGCGTATCTCCTCCAGGGGACGTTACCAATCACGCAGCTGTTCAAGCAATTTTTTTAAATGTGCTGCTGCATTCGCGTGCCCCCCACCACCCACCTACCCACATCTCTCACTTAGCGCCAAGTGCTCTGCCAGAGCTACGGATGTTTCCAGACGCCCCCTCCTGGCTGACCGTCTCCTGTCCTGCGCCTGGCACTGTTGGAGACAAGGGTAGGGCTGAACGATTTGGGGAAAATATCTAAGTTGCGATTTTGCTGACAGATCTTGCGATTGCGATTTGATTTTCGATTACATTTTTTTAAGTTAAGCTTCAGTTCAATATTCACTGTGTAATAGATTTAAAACATGTGATGGAGCATGACCACATGATACAATCAAAAGATGACTTTACCGAAAGACCCAAAGAGCTCTATATAACTGCTCTATATGCTCTAATGCAAATATTAGAACTTAAAATATATGAATTGCTTCCAACATGTATTATTTAAAATGTTTTAATTGAAATAGAACAATCAAACATAGAACAATTGTTAAGTTAAACAAGAAAAAAGTTAGTAGAATAAAAAATAAAACAATTCCAATAAGAAAGTAATAGGACTTTTCAAATCGCAGCCTTTGCGATTTGCTAATCGCATTGTTTCAAATTGCGATTTCGATTTGAAATCGATTAATCCTTCAGCCCTAGACAGGAGGCCGGCGGCACACTGCTTGCTCAGTCGCCATCGCCGCCGGTGTTGCAACGGTGGGGGGGGGGGATTATCACCAAGGCTGGACTCCGATGCACCCAGGTCTTTTTTTTTGTTGCTGCGAGCGCTGCAGCCTCTCGCTGATGTGCAAAGAGATGTGGCGATGGGGCCCTCGGGATGCTGGTGGCCCGTGTGATTTCACTCCCAACTCCCTGCGTTTCCGATGCCGTGGCTTGCAAGCGTGCCTCGTGCCTTCTTGACCAATTCCTCCAAAAGTATTGGGCACGATCACGGTGCTCTCCACTGCTCCTGCCGCGGTTGTCTGCGCTTGACCACCTGAACGTGAAATTGAAGTTGTTGCTCTGCAGCTACATCAGCAGCCGTACGAAAGAAAATAATATGGTGCAGTTTTCGACGCAAATCTATTCAAAGTTGCAACAATAGTTTTTGTCGGATAGAACAAACATAACATCTGCTGAATTTTTTTCAATTTAAACCATAATTGTTAAGGAATTAGAGGGGTTATTATTATTATTATTGCACATGGCCATGTATTTATCTTGTCGAAAAAGTCCGGACTCGTAACGCAGTGCTCCATCACGTTGAAAGTTCCACTGGACACCCACTCACAATTTCAAGCCGGATGCCCATTAAACAAAGAAGATGTTAGACCAGCGACGGAACTTGCGTTTGGCACTTGAGTAAATCAACAACGGCGAGCACTGCAGTGCAACTCTCACCCGGCATGGGGGAAGTAGTGCTCGTGCATCCGTTTGCGACCGCTTGACACCTCAACATGAACATGCGTGCATTGGTAACGTCAGGTTTTAAATTTTCTCATCAAATTTAATACTACATCTGCATTCAAGGACGTGTCATTCACACGATGTTCAAGCGAGGTAGCTGCAAGTTTGAAACGTTTTGCGAGTAGTTGATCACTGTCCGCAGGGAACGGTTCACGTGGTGGTTTGTGTTTTGTTTTGTTGTCAAGGGAGTTGTTTGGATGGTTTGTGCGGGTTATTTATTTTACGCGATGCCTTTATTTAAAGAAAACACAAAGAAAGTTGGGCATGAACTGTGGGATGATTGATTATACCCACGAAGTACTCTCCTGGGTAATCCGGCGCCCAGCATGACATTGTTTAAACGTTCTGTGTTAGTCGTGCGGTGTTAGAAACTGATTTTTCTTTCTTTATACACGTACAACATGAATGCGATTTGACAAATGGCACAAGCCTGGAGAAGTGAGTCATTGCAAAAGTGTCATTCAGACTACTCAGCTAGAATTGTCATCATTATTCTGCTTGTTTACCCAGGAAAACCTCACTTGAGTCTCAGGCTATTTTTCAGGAAGATCCTGCCAACTTTTTGCAGGATGCGATGTTTGGCATTGGATGTTTTCTTTAAGTTATGGGAGGAAACCGGAGAACCCATGTCGAACAGGGGAAGAACATACAAACTCTCAGCAGAAAGGCGCCAGAGTCGGGATTCGAACCCAGGCCCCGTCTTGCTGTGACGCACTGCTGTTTGCACCGCGCCACCACCCTGCCGCCCGACAACGAGCTGCAAACTCTCTCGCTACCGCCCATAGCCGTTCCACAAGGATCGTACCGAGCGGACTGTACCGTGGGTTCCACGTGGGCTTGATTTAGGCAAGCCCTTCGCTGGGGGAGCGGGGCCGTGCGTGCAGGAGATTCCGTGCGGTGAGTTGGCGCCGTGGGTAGTTTGCCGTTCCCGTGGTTCCCCTGGGAGCATCGAGAGCCCACCAATCAAAGTCCCCCCCCCACCTCAGCGGCAGCTGCCCCCAAGTGAGTTCAAGGGGCGACGAGTGAAGATGTTCGCCGAGCGACCGAGCGAGCACTGCCGTCGTCGGCGAGGTGAAAATCGTCGTCGCGAGTGCCGGGAGGCGTTGATACGTTTCGTGTGCGCGAGCCAGCATTGACCTCCATTATGATTCTCACATTCCAATGAAACGTTAAATGTCAAAGGTTCCCTCTGAACTCACCCCCTCCCTCCCCTCCCACCACGATCTGGATTGTTTTCCTTCTCCGGAAAGAGTTCAGTCCAATTAATCTGGATTAGCGGGCTTCTTACTGTAGTCAGAAATTATGTGCAGCAATTAGAAATCTAATCTTTACTAAATGTCCCTCCATGGGCCTTATTGTAAAGCGTATGATTGTTTTTACACATGCATGACGTTAGGAACACACACACGCGCGCACGAGTATTCCACTGAAATGAACACCCTCTACCAGGTAATCACATCACAAGAGGCACCGCGTTGGAGAACTCGGCTCTCTTGAGAGGCAGGTTAATGGGTGTTCAGCAGATCAGCCTATTTGCAGCGTTGCATATCCCTCCAGTTCCTAGAAACGCTTTAGAAGCGTCTTTGTGCCTGCGAATGTGAAACACGCCACTCAGTGTGCTCCCCGTTACGGCGATTTCATGCGGTTGCAGAATTGAGTGATTGGCTGCGTCGCCACAAATCCGCATCGGGGTGGAACAAGGTGACTGAAGGAAAGGCTCGCGGCCGTTCGAATTCTCTGTGCAATTGGCGTCCGAGGTGATGCTGAGCTTTTATTTATTTATTGCGGGTGATAGTTGACGTGGTAATGATTCTGCATTTACATTCCAGGGACGGTGGAAATCCGAGTGGTTTTTACTCTCCAAATTTTTTTTAGATTGTCAAACGATGTTTTCGACTCGTCAATTAAAATAGATTACTATATTCACAGCACATCCGTCGAATCGTGCACGTGTTGATTATTTGCATCGAATGAACATTCTTGACAAATGTTATCCTGCTGTTGCATATAGAATGAACTCAACCGACAGTAAATTGATTGTAATAGTGAATTCAATTGTGACCGCGAATTGTGACAGTTCGAATTGTCACAATTCGGCCAGCGCGTTCAACACCTTCGTGACTGACACCACAGCACCGGCAGCGATGTCACCGCAGTGAGCTCGTTGTAGACAGTGAGCACTCCGACTTCGCCAGAACCATCGCACCGGCATGCCTGAAGAAAGACACTTTTCAAGTCTTTTTGTTCCTCATTTGACAACGCCAAAACGTGTGCGAGGCACGCACCTCCGAAACGGTTACTTTGTTTGGCTTTTGCTGTCATCTGAATTTGCACAGACCGCCTTCGCCCTCCGGCAACAAAAACGCGGCAGAAGCTTTCATTCTCGTCAGGGCACCACCCTGGAGCGTTTTGCGTGTGCCACCTTGCGTGTGCCACACTCCGTGAGCCACCTTGCGTGTGCCACACTCCGTGAGCCACCTTGCGTGTGCCACACTCCGTGAGCCACCTTGCGTGTGCCACACTCCGTGAGCCACCTTGCGTGTGCCACACTCCGTGTGCCAGCTTGCGTGTGCCACACTCCGTGTGCCACCTTGCGTGTGCCACACTCCGTGAGCCACCTTGCGTGTGCCACACTCCGTGTGCCACCTTGCGTGTGCCACACTCCGTGTGCCACCTTGCGTGTGCCACCTTGCGTGTGCCACCTTGCGTGTGCCACACTCCGTGAGCCACCTTGCGTGTGCCACACTCCGTGTGCCACTTGCGTGTGCCACCTTGCGTGTGCCACCTTGCGTGTGTCACCTTGCGTGTACCACACTCCGTGTGCCACCTTGCGTGTGCCACACTCCGTGTGCCACCTTGCGTGTGCCACCTTGCGTGTACCACACTCCGTGTGCCACCTTGCGTGTGCCACACTCCGTGTGCCACCTTGCGTGTGCCACACTCCGTGTGCCACCTTGCGTGTGCCACACTCCGTGAGCCACCTTGCGTGTGCCACCTTGCGTGTGCCACACTCCGTGTGCCACCTTGCGTGTGCCACACTCTATGTGCCACCTTGCGTGTGCCACCTTGCGTGTGCCACACTCCGTGTGCCACCTTGCGTGTGCCACACTCCGTGTGCCACCTTGCGTGTGCCACACTATGTGCCACCTTGCGTGTGCCACCTTGCGTGTGCCACCTTGCGTGTGCCACACTCCGTGTGCCACCTTGCGTGTGCCACACTCTATGTGCCACCTTGCGTGTGCCACCTTGCGTGTGCCACCTTGCGTGTGCCACACTCCGTGTGCCACCTTGCGTGTGCCACACTCCGTGTGCCACCTTGCGTGTGCCACACTCCGTGAGCCACCTTGCGTGTGCCACCTTGCGTGTGTCACCTTGCGTGTGCCACACTCCGTGTGCCACCTTGCGTGTGCCACACTCCGTGTGCCACCTTGCGTGTGCCACACTCCGTGTGCCACCTTGCGTGTGCCACACTCCGTGAGCGGGGGTTCACCTCGCGTCACCTCGGGCCCCGAGCGGAGTGAGTGTAAGGCGATCCTCCCGTCAGATTGCCGTCACAAGTGCGCGCGCTCAAAAAACATATATACATACACAGGCGAGGAAGTAAAAACAAGAACGAGATCTCCGTTGCCCCCCCCCACAGCAGACGTCGCGCAGATTTGGCCCCAGCGCGTGATTGTTTTATCGCTAAGCCGAGTGTGCAGCATCCGAAAGGCAGTGGCCATGCTCCCATAGAAACTCGGCCGTGTTCTCAGCGACGGGGGCAGTCTGTAACTACAAGGCCGATAAAGTGTGTGTTCACGTCTTGAAAAATGCACGTCGGCTGCACATAATGATTTTAATATACGAGCTCTCACCGCCGTCTAAATAAATACGGCACTGTAATCGTCTGCTAATCGTCACAAATTGGTCCGCTTCCGTTGCGGGTGAGTTAAAACAAGAGTCGAGCCAGACTGCCTCTGCCCTGTGCGGGCGTTCGGCTTAAATGCTTCGGAGTGAACGTCGCGTGTGCGAGTGCAGTGGGCGAGCGGCGGGTGCCGAATGTGGACAACAACGGTTGATTACAACGGTGAGCCGGCGCTTTGTGCTGTCACCGAGATCAAAGGAGGATCACAAAATGTTGTTCATGATGAGTTAAAACCACTCGGATTTCCACCGTGGAAATGCAGAATCGCTACCACGTACTTTGAATCGGACACCCATTGCACAGAGGATTTGAGCGCCCGCGGGACTTTCCTTCCTTTAGTCACCTTGTTCCACCTTGATGCGGATTGTTGTGGCTACGCAGCCAATCACTCAATTCTGCAACCGCACGAAATCATGTCAAGTTCAGGAAATGTGCACCATGCCAGAGGCGGTGTACCCCGGCACGCACTGATTCACCACTGGCACCCCCCGACGATTGCCAAATTAGCAGGATTCACGTTCGCCGTTAGATTCAATAATCAATTGTTATTGTTTTCGCCTCGTTTTTACCATCCCGTTTGTATCGTCTGTATCATTTGTTCTATCTCTTTTGTATAGTGTTTTTGTTAGGATAAGTAGCCATTTAATGTGCATGTGAATTACTTATATCATAAAAAATACATTGGAAGACACCTTGTGTGACCATCAACCGCATCAATGGACCGTATGGTAAACCCATAGAGACACAGAGAGACTCAAAGAGATAAAGCATATGAAAGACAAGCCACAGTAGCGCGATTGTGGTCACGCAGCCTAAACTATAGACCGTACGGTAAACCGCCGTAGTCTGATCTCCTTCAGCAAACCCACACAAACTCTCTCCCCTGTAGCCCTCGCGTGGCGAGCGGACCTTGGTCTTGACATTCAGCTCCTCAACGTATTGCCATCTTAAGCAAGAGGAGATCAGAATCCGTCCATGCATGATTTGTAGCTTGCGATGAACTTCAACCGACGCGTCGATGGCTGCGTGCTTCACAAACACTGCCCATGCCCTGCGTCTGCTCTGCCTCTGCTTTGTTCTCACACTGCCTGGCCGGCCGTGCTCTCGGATGTAAATGCCAAATAGTCTGGACGTGGGAGTCACGAGTCTAATGCTGAATGGAATCTGCTGGATTTACCTCCAGACTTCCTACTTAATGCATTCTCGGCCGGAGACCATTGATGTGAGAGTGCTTTTAATCACATTATAAATTTTGATCCTAATCCTGCTATTATTATCATCATCTTTACATATTGCTTTTGACTTTTTGACACATTAATATTTTTTAATGTCTGGCGAAGCAGACAAAATGTACACTATAGACACGTATGCGCTTTTTCTACACTCACCAAGCTATGGAATGGAACACATACTTGTACTGTTTCAGTATTCGTTTGACATATAACTGAAAAGTATGAATTTCTAGTTTTCCTGAAAATTACTCAAATGTGGTTCGACAGCAGCAGCAACATCGCCCCCTAAGGTAAAAACTTGGCGAGAGCCTCCTGAAAAAGAGTGTTGAGACTCAGTGAGAGATTTCCTGGGTAATCAAGCCGAGTCGTAGTAGTCATAATAATGTTGACGTGTGACTGCATGGATTTGAGCCCAGGGTTCGAGCAGTGTCAGCTTAGGGCTCTGATAGCCGTGATGCACCCGTGTGTATGTTGAACTTCTTTCACACCGTACGTATAGCCAACCGTGATAATCGTAGGTGCGTGTCGTAACGGATGCTCGAAGATCCGACCGTGTCCGTCCAGTGCTCGCTAAGCTGCATTGGCTTCCGGTTGCCGAACGAATATATTATGAGGTCGCACTCATTAAAACACGAAGTGCTTGCCACAAATGAACGGCAATACCTTGCTGATCTCGTCAAGGAGCATAAATTATCACGCAAACTCAAGTCATCCTCACGCCGGCTTTTGGCCAGTCATCGAACAAAGCCAATGGTCACTGTATTGCGCGCTTTGTTCGGCCGTCTGGAATGCTCTTCCTTATGATATTAGGAAGCCACCGGAGCTATGCACTTTTCAATCTAGATTGAAAACTGATTTATTTAGGACTGTTTTTTTATACTCTTTGGTTCTTTTGGTAAATTCACGTAGGTAGAATAAATAATAGATCACGACGTTTCGATCGCAACGCAAGCAATCGTCATCAGGCGGAATAGAGAGGAGGGAAGCTGCTGATGCAGGCTGCTTTTAAAGGTGAGAGATGGGCGTAGGTTTTAATGTTTAATTTGTTGTCCTTCCCCCACACCTTCAATTAGTACGGTTGGCTACGTACGGTGCGAAAGAAGTTCAACATACATACAAGGACAACTAACTAAACACAGAATCAGTTTTGAACCACTTGGCCACCTCCACACGCATACCGTCTTTAGCACCCACATTTAAGTGAGACCTCTACGCTGATACATCCGAATGTTTCAAGCTTTTTAAATTTGGGCCCCACATTAATAAAACATAGAACATGTGCAATGTATTTCCTCTGGTGAATATCAACATGGCAAATTAATCTTTTTGGTTCTCAAGGCGGGCGAGGGGGGGGACTGCCATTCCCGACCCCACCGCCCACCCCTCTTGAATCTGCCACTGGTTCAGGTGTCAGTACTGGGAATTATTCTGCGTGGCTGAGGGGGGTGCCCCCTTTGTACAGACTGCTCTCCAGACACACCCGCTCTCTCTTGGCTTCCGTGATGCACGGGGGTGGTGGTTTTCCCCCATGTAAATGCCACCGCTATTTTTTTTCCCCCTCCCGTAACGCCCGTGCGTTATGTTGTGTTTTGGGAATTCGCATTGACTTCTTTCTGTGGCCGACAGAAGTGGTCTACCGATCATTTTGGGAGTTGAGTATTTCGGGCATTTGGCTAGTGCTATAAATCCCCACATTGATACGCCATATCGTTGAGCTGTCATTTTGGGGCCAGGTCGCTTTTAAAAAAGAGTGATATAGCTCAGTGTGGGCCTCACCGAGTAAAATAAAAAGTAATGTAATAGTTTTAGTTAAAGGTTCTCCTAGTAAGACAGCTGATTTGCTGGGAGAAAGATTCTGCCAGTATCTGTCAATTTAGCCACTTTTCCATGAAATAATCCAGAAAACAGTGGTTCAACAAATCCGGATTGGGGCCGCAAGCGTCTGTTTTGTAGCGAAAAGTTAAAATTTGACGATGAAAGCGCCATCAAAGAAATACGCACACTTACTGCGCATCGATAAAAGTGTATCTAATTGT
The DNA here is from genome assembly GCF_964198595.1 of Lampetra fluviatilis. Lineage (NCBI taxonomy): Eukaryota > Metazoa > Chordata > Hyperoartia > Petromyzontiformes > Petromyzontidae > Lampetra > Lampetra fluviatilis. The sequence goes on along the minus strand of NC_136276.1, from coordinate 21,906,245 downwards.
GACAGCTGTAATAAGGCTATCGTACTCGTGTAATTATACTGAATCTTCTAAGTGGCGCTCTGGCGCAATGAATTCACCTCGCAGTGGAAATTGTGAGCCCTGTTCTGGTCCGCGGTCACCTGAGCCCCACCCTTCTTACAGGATGACTGCGGTCGGTGGAATGAGACCAATTTGTTGGAAGTCGCCGGTGGCCGTGCTATGCAAAGAATGTATCTGCCATACGAACGTGGAATTTGCAGCTCTGACTCGGGGTCACTCACGGATATAAGTACCGCGCCACATTCGTTTGCCCCTTTCAATGACTGAAGACACCCCGGGGCGTAATTATCGACTGTAAACTCTGTACTCTGAATTCCTGCCGGCTCCATCAAACAATTAATAGCACAAGGGTTGTGATGCACGCTTGGAATGGCAGAAAGAGGACCGCGTGTTTTAGAGATCTTACGCAGGTTAATGACGTCGTCCAAACTATTGAGAGACGTCGTCTTGGGCAGGACGCGTCGTTGCGGGAAGGGGTGACGACGGAGGATGGTCCAGAATGACAGCGGAGTGGCAGCCAAGGAATGGAACGCCTCATAGAGGGCCACGTCCATCAGGGAGATGGAGCGATGTGAGATCAGTTTGTGCTCAAGTGCTCCGTGGATTGTTCCTTGCCAGGTATCGCGAGAGGTGGCGGCGGCGGCAGATTGGGCAGGCCTTCATCCAGCAGTGGATTGATCATGGGTGATGATGACGATGATGCGTTATTGCGACGGATTAAAGTCTCATTGGGATAAACCGCAACACCGTTGGCTTTGCAGCACAAACCTACATGAGCAGAGTCTGACATTCGTATTCGCCCTGGCAACAGCAGCGATAGAGCGACGTTAGCGGCTCATTGCTGTTGCAGGGTCCTTGCTGAGCGCTTGGAGTCCACGTTGTGTCCAGCAGAGGGCAGTGTGGAGCTGCAGAAGCAGGATGCTGTCCTGCACCCCCCCCCCGCCCATCATTCAAGGCACCCCGAGGTGCTGCGAGAAGAAAACTTTGCAGGCGGTTTCACTTCTTGATGAATTTACTTGGATGGGCAGGTTACAGTTGTTAGCTGTAAGCTGGGCGGCAGGGTGGTGACGCAGTGGTAACACTTGAGCCTGACAGCAAGAAGCGCCTGGGTTTGGCTCCAAACTCGGGCGCGTCTCCGTGCGTGTGGAGTTCGTATTTATTATAATAAAGGTTTTTTGTAGGTGAATGTGGATTTACTCTCCAACACACCGGTGTGCTGAACTAGTAGCTAATTGGCACGTTGTGCTTACGTGACAAACCTTACTCATTGTCTGTGTTGGGAGGTGGCGGATTAGCGACACGTTTATTATATTTACACAATCTAATCCAAAAAAACCTTTATGATGAATAACATTCGTGTCAAACTGTTTGTATTCTCTCTCCCCCTGTTCTGCAATAGGTTTCCTCCGGGTTTTTTGTATCCTCCCGTAGCTAAAACACACACACACAATGTACTGTTACTGGCCTCGGACAAACCTCCCCAATGGTAAAATAAAAAAAATGTGCTCCCGGTTACTGAGTCGAGAAAAACGAACAGCGACATCGTCCTCGACTTGAAAAAAAGTTGGGTCTTGAGCCTCGATGAGGCTTTCCTTGGCGAAGCACAGCAGGAGCAGCAGGCCCACTGGGACGCACGGTCATAGAGATACGAGCCCTTTCAGACACACGGCCTATTGTTCTCCACGTCTACACTTAACATGAGCATATTAACACAATGAGAGACAGAGAGAGAGATGTCGATCAGTGTTACAACACTGAGGCAAGGTCGCCGGCGTTGTCGGCTTCTACATGTGGCCTTACATTGCCATTGCTCAACCAGTCTGCTGTGGCAAGGCTTGTGGAAATGTGCATTCCAGAATAATGAAACCTGATGGATGCGACTGCAAGGTCATAAAAAAAAATGTTGTGACCGCATAATGCACGTCACTCGTTGTGCCGCGAGTTCATTGATTCTAAAGGTCATTTGTTTGGCTGGTCCGCCCCTGCCACCAACACCGTGCCACCAACGCGCAGACGCGTCTGCACACCCTGCCGCCCGCTGCAAGAGGTTATCCTCCACAGCTCAGTCTGGTTTGTGGATAGAGAGGGCAGTCAGCAGTCACGACAGGACTGTAGCCACATAATATTAATTATTGTCGTTTTCTGAGACGATGGCAGCTACACAAAAATAAAAAGAGACCCCACCAACAGCCTCGTCTCCAAAACCAACAACATCTGTTCTGCTTCAACCGCATTAATTGATCAGACCAAACAGTTCTCGTTGAAACCTTCTGCAGCCAGGCCACCAAGATTGTACGGCTTGCCAAAGATACATAAAGAAGATACACCTCTTCATCCCATTGTCTCTACTATCAACTCCCCCACTTCCAAACTGGCTCGTTTTTTGTCCGAAATCCTACGGCCTTTCACTGGAAAAACCACCTCTGCAGTACTAAACTCTACTGACCTGGTATCGACAATCAAGGGGATTGCCCTGTCCCCAGAGGACCTGCTTGTCAGTTTTGATGTGGTTTCCTTGTTCACCAAGGTGCCTGTGCCTGACACCATCGCAATCATTGAAGACTTGGTTCATCAAGGATTAAATGCTGGGGTACCCCCCCTGGTGAGACACTGCTTAACCAATACATACTTCACCTGGAATGGAACCTTCTACAAGCAAATTGAGGGCACCCCAATGGGCTCCCCCCTATCTCCGGTTGTAGCCAACATCTTCATGGAAAAATTTGAGACGGACGCCATCCAGACTGCCACTCTACGCCCGACCTTATGGAAGAGGTACGTAGACGACACTTTTGTCATCTGGCCACATGGCCGGCCTGCTCTAGACCAATTTCTCGACCACATCAATTCCATACACCCAGCCATCAGATTCACCATGGAAGTCGAAAATGATGGCAAGCTACCCTTTTTGGATGTCCTAATCAAAAGGAGACCTGATGGTTCAATGAGCCACTCTGTCTACAGGAAAGCCACCCACACGGATGCTTATCTAAAACCGGATTCCCACCACCATCCATCCCAGAAGAATTCCCTCATCAAGACTCTATATCATAGAGCCCAATGCATCTCCGACCATGAACACATTTCCAGTGAACTCAAACACGTACGCCAAGCTCTTAAGGCTAATGGTTACTCCGACTACACAATCCGCAAAGCCATCACTCCAACCATCAAGAAAGATCCTGTTGAGGAGCCTTTCAAGACCATCACCTTACCCTACATTGCTGGGGTCACAAAAAAGATCTCCAAAATCCTGATTAAACACAAGATCCAGGTCCGATTCAACACAGTACATAAAATCCGTGATCTGGTACCATCTGTAAAAGATGTGATTCCAGACATACAGTACCCTGGCGTCTACAAACTAAGTTGCCTCTGTGGTAGCAGTTACATTGGGGAAACCAAACGACACGTCTCAGACCGCATTCGTGAACATAAAGCTGATCTAAAACACGGTAGGACAAACACCTCAGCCGTGGCAGACCACTGTTACAACTCAGTGGGCTCACATGACATTGACTTCTCCAAGACGGAGGTTCTCTGCAAGCCATCTGGCTATCATGAGAGATTCGTTCATGAGGCGATCCACATATACAAACACAGAGACAATTTTAACCGAGAAGATGGATTCAGGCTTAGCAATCATTGGAAGGACGTAATAAACCATTTCGATACACATTAGGGTGAGTTGAATAATACATAGTGTTATATTAAAATGTATAAAGTATAGGGTGGTTTACAGCAATACAGTATATAATTTAATGTTGGGTTTATCTATGGCAGTATATAGTACTGTATATGCTAAGAGAATAAAGTTTAGATGGAAGTATATTATATACTTCTTACGACGTAGAATTGTAATTTTATTATTTGTTGTTAGTAACTCAGCTTATTGTAGAGTATAGTAAGTATCAGTTTATATTTTAGTTTTTTTTTATGTAGTTTTCACTTCGGTTTTCTACGTGGTTGTTTGGTAAATGCAGCTACATATCACTAACATTCCTGTCCTTTATTAACGCTGTTCCTTGCGCCCCCCCCGTGGTGCTGTTGATCCTGCATAATGCATGGGCATAATGGGACTTTGAAACCCCTCCGCCCACCCCCTACGCATTGTCCATTGGTATGCTAAATTCCTCTTCATATGCACATTCTTTTGTTAAGGCGCTCCTCCTCGCTACACCTATATAAGCTCCTAGCTTGATAATGTTCTCATTCTTCGCCTGAGGACGGCTGCTTGCGTTGTGGCCGAAACGTCGTGAGAATTGTTTTATTATGTTTTATTTTTATTATTTTATTACTTCCCTTCTACGTGACTTTACCGAAAGAACCAAGAAGATGAATCCCTGCAGTCACGAAAGCTTTAAATCGAAAATTATTGTCGTTGTTTATATATAAAAAAAGCCTCACTAGGTCTCTCTGTGAGGAGAGTTCTACCAAGATTTCACAGTTGGGGGCGATGTTGCTGCTGGGTGCGATCCCAATTGAGGGCAGGATCCCCTCGTTATTCGCGAGGGAAACGTTCATTCCGGAGATGCTCCTGAATAGAACATTTCACGTATAATGATATTGGTCTAGGAAAACCTATCCTGTTGATGAATGCCCTTAAATAAATACGTAAATAAGATTTCTCTCTCAGCACTGTATCGCATCACTTCATCACATCACATTCTCTCTCATCGCTTTATCTCATCACTTCATCACTTCATCACATCACATTCTCTCTCATCACTTTATCTCATAACGTCATCACATCAATTTCTATCTCATCACTTTATCTCATAACGTCATCACATCACATTCTCTCTCATCACTTTGCCTCATCACTTTATCACATCACATTCTCTCTCATAACTTAATCTCATCACTTTATCACATCACATTCTCTCTCATCCCTTTATCTCATCACTTTATTTCTCTGTCTCGCTCAATGCAGTCGCGTAGCGTTCCAGATGCCATTAGCGCATAGCCAAAATCGTTGATTGTAAGTGCGTGAATAACGAGGGAACACTGTAGTTTGCAGGACATTTTTCAGCATTGGGATGTTTTAGCTAATGAATCTTATTGCAGTACCCCAGGGTACCATAGTACCCCGGCTCTCGCATAATGTCCGTGATGCAGTCATTTTTAGTCTGTTGATGGTCGGCGATGCGGCAATAGACTCCTCTCGACGAGCTGTACACGATGCACGATAGTCCATCAGGGTTTCAGCGCAATCGTCCTCGCTGCGTTTTGACATCGCGGAGTAGCACTGAATTCGGATTGATTGGTACCCCAGTCGCGGAGTTAAGTAACACCCCTAGAAAAAAAATAGTGTCCCAGAAATAAAATATTTAATTTCCTCGGCCATTTTGTATTATTTGGCACCCCAGGGTACCGCCATAAGAATCAAATACCGGTTACATTGTGTTTTTTTTCTACGATAGGAAACTGAAGAACCCGGTGGAAACCCATTGCCAACAGGATTGATTCCAGCACTCTGGTTTCCTCCAACACACCTTTAGTTTGTGGACTACACATCCCAATGGGACTTGGAGCCTGGCATTTGGAAACCATTCTTGGAGCCTTCTTTCCCCACGAACATCTCCGCGTCTTATTGCCGCGTCGGTTTAAGCGGAGCGAGCCACGTTGCAGAGGGAATGCTCCTATGAGATCCCTTTTGCTGAAATGAACGACTCTCGGTGTCAATGTACCTTCGCCCTTGGCTCCAGTGTGCCGGGTGCCAGCGATTCGCCTTGGCCATTGCACGCGACGGGGTCCTGAGAGTCAGGTAGCAGCCACAGTGCAGGTCGCATCGCTCTTCACGTTGGGCCCTCGGGATGTAATCGAGGAGGTTGATGTAGAGCGTACGCACAGCCTCGCGCAGTGCCGGCCACCTCCTTTGCCATGGCGGGAAGATGGCATGTATTGTGCATATGTTGAACTCCTTTCGCAACATACATAGCCAACCATGCTAATCGGAGGTGCGGGGGAGGGGAGGACAACAAACTAAAACACACACGCACACAAATCAAATCCATGCTAGCTGTATTAAAGCACCCAAAGGTGGCCCAGAGTCCTCATGGTTGAGTTAGGCCATGCGGGGTCAGCAGTTCAATTCCCACAATTACCCGGCAATTTCTTCAGGGAGTCACCAACAAGCGACATATGTTGTGAGGTAAATGTTTAAAAACGTTGGCAAAACACAGAAAGAGCCCTATGGGTGGTGATGTCAAGTCTCATATCCGAGATTTGTAAACGACCACCTGAGAAAATGTACAAATATATACATATATTGTTTGCTATGTGATGATAATACATCTGGACATGCAAAGAAATACAATACATTAAATTGGTTGTTCGTAACTATATCCTTTGTATTTGATGGATCGTGGAATATTGTTCAACTGACAGTCACCCAACTGCTGCCCATATTCATCCGTCCTCTTCCCTAAACTCAAACTAAACTGTTTATTATTTTAATAGGTAAGGCCCACTGAGCTATATAGCTCTTTTTCAGAAGCGATCTGGCCACAAATGTTCGCCCAACGAAATGGCTTATCACGTGCTAATTTATAGCACGTGGAGGGAAAAACTGGAGAATCCAGAAAAAAATCCACACGATCACAGGGACAACATGCAAACTCCAAATATACAGCAGGCGTCAAGGTCGGGATCGAGCCCACAACCTCATGTATACCAGGCATGGTAGTTAACATCTCGCCAACGTGGCGCCCTTGGTGCTACCGAGATGTGACGAATGAGCTGCTCACAAAAGATGCAGCCGCTGGAGCTTTGTACTTTTAAATATTCTAGATTGAGAACTCATTTGTAGAGAACTGCTTTTTGTCTATAGTTTGTTGTCTGTCCCCCACAACTCCGATTAGCACGGTTGGCTACGTACGGTACGAAAGAAGTTTAACATATATACATACATATTCAGCCTGGCTATTTACATCATGTGGTTGGTGTGTGTATAATCATTTTGGGGAAGCGGTAGTGTAGCTGTTGGCATGCTGCGCTCCGAACCCCGGGAGCTGATTTTGATTCCCGCTCACGGCAAACGTGCATACAGGAGGTTTCATTCACAGGACACTTGGCTCTCTCTAAAAGTGGGTCCTCTCCTCCAATCCACTAATCAAGCAATATTTTAGTTTTGGCACGATTCTGGTGTTTTAAGCAAGGACACATTTCAGCCTTCAGAGGTTTAACATTCATTTCCCATGGAGGATAAGACCTTCAGCAGGAACCGTGCAAGCACAGAGTTTAAGGTCCCCGTATAGCCTTCAACATGCTGTTGGGGAAAGCGCTATTAGGCATACGGTCTGTCACCATGCTGATAATGGAGCTGGCTTGTGATAAAGAGGTTTTTTGGCAATGCACGGCGTTGGCTCGTAGCACCACTCCATGAACAGTTGCCACCACCAGATGGTCACATGGCAGGTTGCTGGTTTCAAACCCAGATGTAGAGGGTCGGGTTGACATCACGAGAATGGGTGACAGACCACTAGCGGGTGGTGACTGCCTTCCTAAGTTTGTCCTGGAATGGAGGTGAAACTCTCTCCTCAAACTACACATCTTCATAAAGCCTCTCTGAGTCGGTCGTCTCGTGAACTTCAAGTACAGTCACTACATTTTCAATGGTTTTAACACAATAATAATGAGCTAGATTTTTTCACGTTTCCGTTGTAATCCCGTGCCTATAGAGCATAGTTAACGCGTTCATTAAAGATTTTTATTTACCCAGCTGAAAGAAAGGTGAACGATGTTGTTCCGCTGCCATCTTTCTGTAAATATAGCCGCTCACATCGAGAAGTTCCGAACGAGGATGGATTGAGTTGGGTTCATGCTGTTGTTATTATTATTCTGCTTGTTTACCGAGGAGAGCCTCACTCAGTCTGAAGGCTCCTTTCAAGAGGGTCGAGCCAAGTTTGTTTGCATTAGGGGGTGATGTTCTAATGTTTTTAATCCCAATTGGGTAAATTGTGGGTTAATGTTGAGCATTCGGATGTTTGGCGTGTTTGTTTTAGCTTTTGTAAACCGGAGAACCCAGAGGCAATTCAAACAAAACAGGGGAGAGAACATACAGACTCCACACTGAAAGCTTTTCCGAGTCGGGAATCCAACCCAGGCCCTTTTGCCGTGAGACACGAGTGTTACCACTGCGTCATCCTGCCGTCCCAACTGATTGTTGACGTTGATCGGTGGATACAGCAACAATCGTTCGAGGGTGGAGATGTCCAATCAGGTGGAGATATCAGATTGGGTGGAGACTCACAGCAGTACAATGAACTCCCTGACGTTATACGTAAAACTGACTTTAAATTAACCTGTGGAAATATTCTTTGTATAATTTCACCTGTGCAACAACACTATACGTTGCTTATACACAGTGTGAGTCGAGCGTGAAGTTGTGTGGTGTACCTGCACGTAATGTGTAAGCAGCATACGACAATACAAAGATCACTCGTATAGCCTTGACAGACTCTTGAGGCAAGTGCTGTTAGTGAGCGCCTATGAAGGCCGGCACGGCACACGAGGGGGTGGTATGACCAGCGACACGCCCGGTCGCCTTCGTCTCCCTAGTGGCGATGTTTATACACCGCACTAGGTACTCATTTAAGGCTGAGTAGATCTAGGGGAGGCCCAGTACCGGTTCAGATAATCGTCACTGGTGTTGGCCGTGAGTGCAGTGTTCGAACCACTACGCCACCATTCTGTGTCCCACACCAGCACTGTCGCTGCCCTGGCTTTTAGGGTAAAGGACTCGCACCTTTCACTGCCTCTTTCACAGTTGCTCAATATTAACAATAATGTACATTTGGTATTCGTGCCATTCTTATAGTTCAAGGTTGCCACAAAGGTGCTGTGTTTCAAATCAGAATATTTATTCTTACAAGAGGAATCCGATGAGATATAAAGCTCTTTTTCACAGATGTCCAGTCGGGGCGGGTTAGAACGTGACAACAAATACAGTAGACATACATAGTCTTCTGTATTTGACAGCTGAGTGATTGAGTAATTTGCGGGCGATTTCTCAGATTTGGCAAATTTTGGAGCACGGCACAGGTAAGGGATCTGTAACGTCCATCGTGAAGCGGACCGGCGGATGTTCCTGTCGATACGCCGAGCACCATCAATGCGTGCAGCTCACCGGGATTTGAAGCGCAAACCCTTCGCAACAAGTGGCAAAGTGCTCCGTCTCTGGGCCCAGATCGGCGTCAAATATACCAAAGCGGGTCCCTCCTGTAAATGAGCGTTCACACCCGTTGTGGCTTTTCTGGGCCAATAGGGGGGCAATTGTAGTTGAACGTGTCTCATACGCGTGCCCCGCTTCTCCATTAACACTCTGGCCCTGGCAATCTCCTTTCCAGTTCCGATCCAACTGGCACCTCCCTTCCCTGTGAAGTCTCAGGTCTCTTATCAGTGGTGTCCCCATTGCCAAGTCGACGTGCGCAGAGACAAATGTGAGTTAAAGGGGTCCTTTGTGCACGGTTATTTATTTTGCCTGCCGTCATGGGCACGTCTCTGCGAGCCCTTCGTGTCGCCGAGTGCTGCGCGTAAAGGCCACAGATAAGCGAGCAATCCTATACGGCCGCGTTTCATGAAATGATGACGCTCGACAACGCGCGGATCGCGTGCGCACGCGTACGTTGCACTTGAGCGTGGGGGCGCGCGTGCGTCATTTAGCTTCTAGCCGTTGTCGCAGCGCTTCGATCGCCACGTGTTGGTACGCTCGGCGTGCCGAGGGTCGCCCTCCGGCAGACCGATTGCCGTGAAGCTGGGGCGAAATTCCATTCCGGAATCTTGTTTTTTTGCCATCTCATAAATGCTGTTCGTAGTTTTCTTTCTCAGTCTTGTTCGTACGTATTTGTTCATTTTCCAATATGATGTGCCGTGTAATGTGTATGTAATTTGTAAATACTATCTTTTCAAGCACATCTCATAAATGCTGTTCGTAGTTTTCTTTCTCAGTCTTGTTTGTACGTATTTGTTCATTTTCCAATATGATGTGTCCGTGTAATGTGTATGTAATTTGTAAATACTATCTTTTCAAGCACACAATTGGATTGACGTGTCATGAGTGTGAGAATCGATGAATGTATCATTTAATGCCTAAGATGGCGGAGTTGTAACATTCGTGCTAGCAAGAAGGGCATGGATTTGATTCCCGACACGGGCGCCTTTCTGTGCGTAATTTGTATGTTCTCCCCCTGTTCTGCTTGGGTTTCCTCCGGGTTCTCCAATTTACTTGCATTGCTAAAAACGTACAATGCAACTTGGATTGACCAAACTTGGCAATGCAGGATCCTCCTGCAAAATAGTTTTTGGAATCATTGTGGCTTTCCTGGATAAATAATTGTATACTAGTGATTTAAAGCTTTCGTGACTGCAGGGATTCATCTTCTTGGTCCTTTCGGTAAAGTAACGTAAAAGGGAAATAATAAAATAATTAAAATTCAACTTTATTAAATAATTCTCACTATATAAAACATAATTATTCTATTATGTTGAATTTGTATTATTGTATTATTTCCCTTCTACGTTACTTTACCGAAATAACCAAGAAGATGTATACTAGTGGTACTGATTTTCGTGCATGTGACCTACAATTATAAAAACGCAAGTTCAAATGCCGGTCATAGGTCGACTCAGGATATCATCCCTTTGGGGCTATTAAAACTAAGCATCGCCACATGCGAAGTCAGCAGTGATTATCATATGGAGGGACTGGGCCTCATTATTGAGACGTGGAATTTTTACCACTGACTCAGGGCTGCCAGTGGAGGTGAGCATCAACCTACCGCGATGGGCCCCTGCACTACTAAAATGTCCCTTAGGGCCACCTAAGGCACTGCTATGAAGGCCCCCCACGCAACGGCTCTATTGCCAGAGGAGCTGGAGGCGGGCCTGCTACCGGCTCGTCGCTCGTGTGAGCAGAGATACGTTTTTCTCCACAGCTCCTGGACTGGCGGGCTGTGTGCACGTATGGGGGACATTCGTTGAACTCCGCAGTGGGATGGCAGCAACACATTTTAAATGAACCTCTGCTCAGGTCTGGATTTGTACAGAGAAGTGTGTGAATGACATATTGGTGCGATCCACATCATCCTTCTGGAGTTGTTAAAACGAGTACTGTTTTGTGAGGAAGTCACAAGTGGTCATCCTGTGGAGCTGACTGGTTTCTGCCACGGGAATGTGTAACATCAACAATATCAACCAAATGCGGTATGGGACGCATGGGACCATCCCGTCAACCCATAGACCCCTCATCGGAGTTATTGTTGAATGCGTTTAGTTTTTTCTTGTGAGTTTGGTTTAACTAAATATATCGCGAATAGAGGTAACATAACCACTCTGATTACAAACGAGTTGAGTTTAAGTGAGGATACATTTGCTTCGGTGGTACTGTACGTCCAAAAAGTGAGTGCTCGCACATTAGATCAGAGTGAAGGAGCAGAAAGTCAAATCTAAGGAGCCTAGACTGGCTCCAGTCCCCCATGTCCTCCTCAGATGTGGCATGCACCGATTGTCAGAGACACTTTCATAAGTTCTCCAAAATTAGAGGGCTCCGAGACCTTTGTGGTCCCAACAGAGGGCCAATCGTTATGACTGCTGCGTCGCCGCGTATCCCATTGCGCATGTTGTGAAACCGAGCGGTTTTAACGCGTTGCACATTTCTCCATATCGCCGTTACACACAACTTAATTACCGCCGTGCATCAGTATTGGTACCAGTGGGGCATTGCGGTGGCCGTGGCAAGGTTCACGAGTCCACCGCAGGCCTGTCCTACTCTATGCAATGCTGACAGTGTCATTGCAAGCATTAATTTCAAACCCATTCGATTGTTTCTAAATATGGACCGATCATGTAGATTTATTATTATTATTGCAATTGTGACCGTGGTTATGATGCAGGCTACTGCTGGTGAAGCAGGTATTTTACAACTATACCACCAGGAGCTCTGATTCTCTCTGACAGTGTGACCATGTGAATTGAATTAATATATACATTTATATTTGTCTGACATTCGAATCGCATCTAGAATAGTTTATTTGTGGATTGTAAATGAACTTTTATTTCTCAGAGAACGAACACGCATCCTTTAGACCGAGAGAGCTCCAGATTGAGCAAAGCAACAACAGCGATCCCGCGTCTCACACGTGGATGCCACCTCTGCACGTCAAGAGTGATTGTGGGTACACTATAGCGCTCTATGGGATTTGCCATACACGATTGTGCTCTATGGGGTTTGCCATACACTACAGTGCTCTGTGGGATTTGCCTGTACGGGAGCAAGGCAGGCCAATGTTCTGATGTTGGGATAAGTCGCATCGAGCCTGCGAATACGTGATTTTATTGGTGGCAGGATGGTGCAGTGCTGATATGTGTGCCTCACAGCAACAGGTACCTGGGTTCGATTTCTGACACGGGTGCCTATCTCTGTGAGGTTTGTATATTCTCCCCCTGTTTGGCATGGGTTTCCTCCGGGTTTTCCGGTTCGCTGCCATGGCTAAACAAACATACATTTTAACTGTTGTTGGCCTAAGCACATCCCAATACTGAAAAATTACCTGCAAATTACTTAGTTCGGAATACACAAAGCAGCAGCATCGCCCCGTACTGTTAAAGCCTGGCAGAACCCTCCTGAAATAGTCTTGAGACTCAGTGAGGCTTTCCGAAGTAAACAAGCGTAGTAAATAAAACGAATAATCATACTCACATGACCCGATGCGTGTTTCCTGAGCTTGCTTCCTTTCCTCTACCAGGGAATCTATCATTTCTTTACACATTAAATGACGTGTGCTTTTACCAATTCTACTTTGTGAATCACGTTCCAATTTATATAATCCCCTACAACAACCAAACTTAAACGTCACACTGGGGAGCCACGAATAAGTGTCAGCACATGCCGTCACACGTATCCTGTTACAGAACCACGAGACCGCTGTCAATGCCTGTACACTGCAAGTATAAATTACGATTTGGAAAACATCTGCCGAACAAAATAAGTGAAATTACAAACTCTACAAAGTTCACGTGTTTTGCGGTCACTGGTGACCAATTACAGTAATAGCCCGATGTACAGTACGTCTCCCCCTTTTACGTCGTTTCGCAAACACGTCGTCACTGTTATGAACACCGCTACCTGACTTGCGTCGCCTCGACCCACACTTGCTGCATCGCTGACAGCATCGTCCGTCCTTTCTCGTTATCCGTCGCCTCTCGGCCTTCGCCTCCACCACCTACCCTGTAAACCGCTTCAATTCACGTCGCTTCGATATTCGTCGTCGTCGCACCTGTCGAGAACGCAACCCCCCCCCCGACGTAAACCGGGGTATTGCTGTATCATCAAACCCACTGCACTCAGGAACCGACTGTGAACTTGGTTAGGGTCCTGGATGAGCACAGAGGTACTCGTAGTTACTGGCTCACACTCTCACGCACACAGTCTCTCAGTGCACCGTCCTGAAGGAGCTTTTTATGTTCATTCGACCATCTCCAGTCACCAGTTTGAGGTTAAAGTACTTTATTTATTTATTTACCAGGTAAGGCCCACTGAGCTATATAGCTCTTCTTTCAGAAGTGACCTGGCCACAATTGACAGCTCAACAAAGTGACTTATCACGTGGAAATTTATAGCAGCCAAATACTCTCTAACCCAGGGCTTGCCAACCAAAATAACAAGAAGAGAACTTTTTTCGAATTCGATAACAAAAACTCCATATATCAAGAGGCTGTGGTCTTTAATACAAAACGTCACGAAGCGGTCATTAAAGAGCCGGTTGCCGACCGCTGCTCCAAACGCTTGATTGTAAATGTGGAGGGGAAAATAACGGAGGGCTCACAGAAAAATCCTCGCGACCACGGGGAGAATTCCAAATATACAGGCATCGTCGGGATCGGGATCGAACCCACGACCTCCTGTATACCAGGCGAGGGAGATAACATTTTTTCCACCGTGGCAACCCTTCACCTTCCCCCCCTCCTCAACCCGCCACTGGGTGGTGCTCATCCTCCGTTTGTGATCCCGGGGAGACCACGCGGCCGGTGTAATCTTGTGCACCATTTTGTTGCAGAAGTTCGCGGGTTCGAGCCCGGCGTCCAACCCGGTTATTACCGTGGTGCGGTGTTAACCGTAAAATACCACGCGCCGTCTGATTCACAGTCTACGTGAAAGATCCCCCGACATCGATTAAAACGAGTGGGGCATCGCGTGGTGGCGTCGCTGTCCCAAAATCTTCCAAATTTACCAAATTCGAAAAATTACACCACAAGTTGAAAAACTGGGATTACATACAGCAATTCTGGCCCCCAACTGGCAAACTGATGCTCATTATCAGCCAGATACTCAGTCACCTTTTTCCCACAGGAACAGCTGCCGTTGGGGGCACCCTTTCAGATGTTTGAGATTAAATACAAGTCACTTATCGCGCGTAAAGCTCTCTGGGGTGCTCAGGCATGAAGGGTACGCTCGATCAAAAACGTCTCATTATTTTTAACCAGAGGTGGGAATTCAATATTCATGTGGTTGGGACAAGTACCTCCCCTGTAGACGTCCCACAAAGTGCCACGCTTTCCATTGATCCCACAGGGACGACAGATTTTGTTGACCGCTGACTGGGATTTGAACTCACAACCTCTTGACTGGAAGTAAAAGTGGTCTGCCACGATGCCACTTGGCTGGCATATCACGCGGCCACAATAAGGACTCTGCTTACGCTTCCGTCAAGGAAAGATGAGATATGTTGACGGGGCAGGCGTAGCACTGCACCTCTGCACCTGCACGTAACACGAAGATGGCGCGTCTGATTTTTGCAGAGTTGAAGTGAAATGACCCAATTGTTAGAGTGTACTGCACAGTCATATTGGAATGTGAAGCAGCCATAACAGAGGCTTTGTCTCGGCCTGGCACAGGGGCCCTATAGACTGTGGCAGTGGAGAGTTTCAGCCATCACAGTGTTTATTGTGATGAACAGGTTCAGCAAATTCCCTGGAGGGATTTGATGAAGAGAGGCGTTGCTGCTTGACGTGTCACCTCTTGGCACGTGACCTTTTTTTCCAAAATGGAAATGGAACGCACGGTCGCCACTGGCGTTATCCTGAAAGCCGATTTGGGTTCTGAATGTAAAACAGTTATGTCACAAATTCTACATTGTAAGATGTTTGTTATGTAAAAGCACTCCGCAAAGGCTGAGGTCTTTAACATCGTTATCGGGCGGGAGGGTGATGGTGCAGTGGTAGCAGTCGTGCCTCACAGCAAGAAGGACCTGGGTTTGATTCCTGACTCTGGCGGCGCATTTCTGTGTGGAGTTGATCTGTTCTCCCCCTGTTTCCAGTTTCCTGCCATAACAAAATAAAAAGCCCCAGACAAGATGTCACTGGTATTGGCCAAAACATCCCAATTATGAAAAATTGCCTGGAAAATACTCAATTGGGATTTCACACAGCAACGTTTTCCCACGACTGCAAAAACTTGGCAGGACGCGCCTGAAAACGAGCCTTGACTCTCAATGTAACTTTCGTGGTTAAATCAGTGCACTAATAATAAAGGGTAGTATAGAGAGAAGGTAATGCGCTGGCACTGGTTACCCAAGTGGCACCGGATCAACAGGATATCTCAGTTCGGTCAGGGTTATTACATTATATAGGGCTGATTTTATGAAGACCGATCATTTTTCAGAATTAGTACGGTTGGTGAAGAGTGGTGAGAATTAAAACAGACTGTATATAATATACAATGAGATTTATCGTTTTGAAACTGTATATGCATGCATGACATACCTCCAAAGATATTTGCGTCCTATAGGAAACATAATTTTCCAGTCACTGATGAATAAACACATGCAGAGGAGGCGGGGGGAGGATGTTTCTTGGCAGAAATTGGGCATGATGTGCATTCCAGCAAGTTGCATCGTGCCAACCTGGCCTGGCATCGCCACCGCCTGGCGGAAGCTAACACCGCCCAGTGGCCAGCCATGCGGAGTGGTGGCCTGGCAGCTTATCGGCACACCTCACTTGCCAGCCGTGTGTGTGACCTTCTCTCGAGAATGCAGGTGGTCAACTCACATTTGGGGGTTGCCAACCGGTAACCATTTTCAGAATCGATTGCCGGTCCTGGAAGTGAGCAACACGGTAATCGCTTCCAGTGGAATGCCAGAAAGGAACGGATAGTTTGACGCTCACGGGAAAGGACAAGCCACGCTTGCGTGGTACATTTGCCGTTGTTCCTCAGTTAAGGCGGGCCTCTGCAATTGCTTAGGCGACTGCTGGCAAAAGGGCCTCCACTCGAGCAAGCTCCAGGGGGTGATTTGATCTTCCCTTCGCCGCTAACCAACACGTCCTCCACCGCACGCGACCTGCCGATCGACTCTGGCGAACCCGTTTATACTCCTGGGTGGACAGAGGCGGTGGGGGGGGGGAGGGATTTTAAAAAAACTCGCCCAATCCTTTGAACTGCCGCCGCCCGGAGATGGAATCGAACCGGCACCCTCTGGGATTGCAAGTCCAGTGCGCTGAGCGTCGCACCACTGCGGCTGCTATTCTTTGTGACACCACGAGTGCATTGGCAACAGCAGCAAGAGGGTGCTGTGTTGGGAGAGGTGTACTCGGTAGCGGTGGAGGGCGTGTGTAGAGGAGAGGACGTTGCCTTGACCTACATTCACGTGGAGACAGCCCCCAGCCAGCTCACCCACGTGTCTACTGCGAGCGCTCTGGGCGGCCTCTCGCCACTCCGCATTGGACATTAGCAGCACTTTTATCTCGACATGCGTGGCTTTGTTTGTGTTGTGTGTGTGTGTTTGTGTACCCAACTGGGCTGCGGGCGGGCATTGGTGGCAAGGCATTTGATGTAAGAACGGAGCATATGAGGTTGCTTTATTTTATTTTATTAGGCTGTTTTACCCAGAAGATCCTGAGCCTCAAGACTCTTTTTCAGGAGGGTCCTGCCAAGTTTTTCGCAGTAAGGGGGCGATGTCGCTGCTGTTTCTGTGCGTAATCGCAATTGAGTAATTTGCAGGTAAGTTTTTCAGAAATTAGGACGTTTTTGGCCAGTACCAGTTACATCGTGTATGGGGTTGTTGTTTTGTGTGTGTGTTGAGCTATGGGAAGAAACGAGAGAACCCTGATGAAACCCATGCAAGAACAGGGGGAGAGTCCACACAGAAAGGCGCCAGAGTCAGGAATACAACCCAGGCCCTTGCGTGCCGCGTTGAGGCACAAGTTTCACCACTCCGCCACCACCCAGCCGCCCAGGAGAGCGCGCTGGCAATGTCCATATCGCAGTCATTCGTGTTCGTCGCGAGGAAGCAGATTGTCCGTGGAAATGTTTCCGGACTCGCTCTCTCCGTTTGTGTCGCGGCTATTTTAATGCTCCTCGCGCTTTTGCTCGCGCATCGGTTGGGATTCATGAAATGCCTCCGAAGACGCCAGAAACACCTGCGGACACTAAAACCATGTGAACGAACTCTTGTTTTGTGTGCACACTTTGACGTTCGGGTTAACAGTGCAAAGGTGCGCCGTGTGTGTGCGTGTGAATGCGACGCAGTGTAATGCGCGTTTACTACTCCTTGACCCCAGTATGCGTAGCATGCACACGACTGCAATGTGACTCTAAAATATGACGTCGCATAGCTGCGGTTTTTTATTGCGCGTGGGAATGTGGCCTCTTTAAGGCACCAGAATTCTGGGAACGCCGTCGGAAAGGCGAGCACCTTATCAAGATCTGGAGAGACGAGGTTGTGTTGTCCCGCGGCGGTTGCGTCTCAGAGACCCAGGGAAGCTGGATTCACTGGATCCACCGCTTCATGGGTCTCACTCGTGGCCGTGTGGAGGGAGTGAGCTCACCCCAGGTCTCACTCGTGGCTGTGTGGAGTGAGCTGACCCCAGATCTCACTCGTCACTCGTGTGGAGGGAGTGAACTCACCCCAGGTCTCACTCGTCACCGTGTGGAGGGAGTGAACTCACCCCAGGTCTCACTCGTGTGGAGAGAGTGAACTCACCCCAGGTCTCACTCGTCACCGTGTGGAGAGAGTGATCTCATCCCAGGTCTCACTCGTGTGGAGGGAGTGAACTCACCCCAGGTCTCACTCGTGTGGAGGGAGTGAGCTTACCCGAGGTCTCACCCGTGGTCGTGTGGAGGGAGTGAACTCACCCCAGGTCTCACTCGTGTGGAGGGAGTGAACTCACCCCAGGTCTCACTCGTCACCGTGTGGAGAGAGTGATCTCATCCCAGGTCTCACTCGTGTGGAGAGAGTGAACTCACCCCAGGTCTCACTCGTGGCCGTGTGGAGGGAGTGAACTCACCCCAGGTCTCACCCGTGGCCGTGTGGAGGGAGTGAACTCACCCCAGGTCTCACTCGTGTGGAGGGAGTGAACTCACCCCAGGTCTCACCCGTGGCCGTGTGGAGGGAGTGAACTCACCCCAGGTCTCACTCGTGTGGAGGGAGTGAACTCACCCCAGGTCTCACTCGTGTGGAGAGAGTGAGCTCACCCCAGGTCTCACTCGTGTGGAGGGAGTGAACTCACCCCAGGTCTCACTCGTGTGGAGGGAGTGAACTCACTCCAGGTCTCACTCGTGGCCGTGTGGAGGGAGTGAACTCACTCCAGGTCTCACTCGTGTGGAGGGAGTGAACTCACCCCAGGTCTCACTCGTGGCCGTGTGGAGGGAGTGAACTCACTCCAGGTCTCACTCGTGTGGAGGGAGTGAACTCACCCCAGGTCTCACTCAGCACCTTGTGGAGGGAGTGAACTCACCCCAGGTCTCACTCGAGGCCGTGTGGAGGGAGTGAACTCAACCCAGGTCTCACTCAGCACCTTGTGGAGGGAGTGAACTCACCCCAGGTCTCACTCGTGGCCGTGTGGAGGGAGTGAACTCACCCCAGGTCTCACTCAGCACCGTGTGGAGGGAGTGAGCTCACACCAGGTCTCACTCGTGGCCGTGTGAAGGCTGTGAGTTCTTAGCCCCATTGGTTCATATCCGAGTTCGATCTCTGAACGCGTGAACCCCCCCCACTACCCCCGCAGGAAGCCCCGAGCCCGCTGTTAATGGTTAACTCGTGCAGGAGTCATACGGGGGGGGGGGGGCGCAGTGTGTGGGGTGTTGCTCACGAGCAGGGGACGGTGGTGGCTGGAGGGGGGAGCCTGGCTGTGTGGGGTGGGGGCGAGCGGGCGGGCGGGCGGGCAGAGAGCACCGCAGGCCGTGCCCGACCGTACGATTGGACAAGCGCGCAGGTTGTTGGCTCCGTGAGATCACCCGGCCACTGGGGAGGAGGAGGAGGCCCCCGCGCGTTGAGTGCGGGGCCGCTGTGCGCGTGGTCTCTACCGCCGCCCACCAACACCGGCCCCACCTCCCCCACCTCCCCCACCTCCCCTCTCTCTACATAAATACGGCGAGAAGCGGCTGGGACAACTTTTGTCATCGTCCCAACTACTCTGGCTGGAATTCCAGAGAGGGGGGCCTGGCAGCGTGACGCGTGACCCCGAGTCCGTGAGCTCTCCACGACATTTGCCGGTCGTACGTGACCGCCTCTGCGGATTTTGCTGCTGTAACCCGGTGTGTCCGGGAGATTGTGGGTTTTTTTTATTGACACCTCCAAAGTATTCTGGGATTTATTCAAACCCACGCGTCTCTGTGACATGAGCTGGTGGCTTTTCATCTTCTCGCTGTTGTGAGAATGCCACAAAGGTTAGGGCGCTACCTCTTCTAAGTTCGTGTTTGTCTCAAATAGAACGAGGGGAAGATAAAAAAAAAGCCCCATCTCCTTTCCGTCCGCTTGTTGGATTCTCCGTTGACAATAATGGCGAGGCAGAATTTACTGTGCATCGTCGTCCTGTTGCTGGGATGTGCTGCTCCACTGGCATCTGCACAGTGGGATTGGTTGTTCCGTGGCAAGAAGACGACCACAACGCTGGCCCCGATCGTGTCCACTGCTCCGGCTGCGATTTCCACTGCTCAGGCTGAGATGTCCACCGCTCTGACTGCGATCTCCACCGCTCAGGCTGAGATGTCCACCGCTCAGACACAGTCGTCGTCCTCAGCCCAGGTCGGCGTGGGAACCACCTTGGCGAGCGTGACCTCTGGTCCTTCGCTCGCACCTGCCACCTCCTCCGCAAGCAGGAGCCTGCAGAAATCGAGCGTCACCACAGAGGCTCCTCCAACGCCTGCAACGGAAACCCTCGCCACCACTCAGGGGCAGGGCGGGACCCCAACCCTGGGGACAGAGGCCCACAGCAGCGAGCCCAGCGGTGCGGGCCCTACCACCACCCCACCGCCCACTCATTGGCTCACTGCTAACGCAAGTACAGGTAACCGCACCGCTGGGTAACCTTTGACCAGATAGCGAAAAGTGGTAGCTCTTGGTTCTGAGCCACCCGACGTTTTCTTTATGGGATGTGTACGGTTTCGAAAATGTTTTCCTAATTTTTACACTTTTGCTCGTCTCGTTCCTGTGCTTCTTAATGGTAATGTGATACTCTCACTTTACAGCATGCAAGCTGTACGTTTGAATAGAGCATACAACATGAGCACATCCTGAAACTCTGCCAACACATACAAATAATCTCCTAAAGCACGTGCGGCCCTGCACAGATGATGGCATTGTTAGCGGAGGCATGGACGCTCACTATTCCCATTAACACGGAGGAAAAAGAATGACATTTATTTGATATTGACCTCGCTGTTCCTCTGTTATTGCCCTCCCTGGCCTCTTTGTGCGTTGTGTCGAAGGACCATTGCCCCAAACGACACCGATTATATAATTTTCCTTTTGTGGCCACGCACTTGTTTTATTGACGAGTGTGTTGAGGGTTTTTTTGTTATGTTCACTGTGCTGGTGCACCACTGCCAACGGCATCAACAGCAGCAAGAATTGTTGCAAGTTATTTGAAAGCAACATTATTGAAGTTGAATAAAACATTTAAAGTTGAGTAATGTAGCGTTTACAATATGGAATTGCGTCAGCTCCTACAGGTATTGTGTAGTATGATTCATGCGCTTTATCTTTCAATAGCATCCTGACTTTACTTGGCACACATAGTGTATCCACTTGTCCCAAATGCATTTACTTGACAAACACACGATGGATAAATACCTTTTATCCTGTTCGTGATTGACACATTTTCAAAAATTGATTTTGATCCACCTTATCAATTTTCCACGTAGAATGCATTTTATTTGAATAAGTGCCACTTATACAATGCTTATTTTATAGTGAGCGACACAATGAGTGGATTTATAATGACGCTGTAGTTTAACCATTCAGCTTCAGAGCATGGGACTGTGAAGGAAATGCCCGGAGTGGCTGGCACAGCCACATTCACGACCCAACTTCCCCCTCCTCTTCAACCGAGCATCCACACTAATGACCACCCTCATTGCAGCAGCAGCAGCAGCGAGTAAATTATCCTTATGGCGGTACCCCAGAGTACCAAATAATACAGAATGGCCGAGGCAATTAAATATTTTATTTCTGGGACACTTTTTTTCCAGGGGTGTTACTTAACTCCGCGACTGGGGTACCAATCAATCAGAAATCAGCGCTACTCCGTGATGTTGATAACGGATTTAGTTTTCATAAAAAATCCGTTATCGAAAATTTTTACTTTGAATAGTGCATCGTGTACAGCTCGTCGAGATGAGTCGATTGCCGCATCGCCGACCATGAACAGACTACAAATGACTGCATCACGGACATTATGCGAGAGCTGGGGTTCCAGTACCGCCATAAGGTTTATATGTAGAGTTATGCAGAAGTAGCGTCATGTTTCCAGCAAGTGGATATTGTGTGTGTGTGTGTTGCATGCAACAGTCATCGAAACTCATTCACCGTCGTAAGGAGTTTGGCAAATGTGGAAATGTATCTCACCTGTGCACACCTGCTGGTTAGGTAACTTTTTTGGGGGGAATTTCTGTGAAAATGGTTGTCATGCATATTGACCGTATTATCTGTTTTGGCCTCGCCTTTTATTAATTATAAAGTGATTTTTTTTTCAATACAAACGTTTGCAGAAGCTCATCCACTTGGCGTACTGGGATATCAGACTTTATCATTTGCATGTGGGGATACTGTTCTTCATGCCAAGAGCATCATTGCCAGTGCAATGAAGAGTCCGACATTGGCCCTGTTGGGCAACATATTCTTGTTATTTATTTATTTATTTGTAATTAGCTGGTTGATCTATGTATGTATGCATTGGCTGATATACTGGTGTGAATGTGCACACGAACAGACGTGAATTTAATTAAAGGTTGCACAACATTCATGTCTCGCTGTCGCAGCTGCCAGCCTGGTGATGCCTTCCCACTGATCACTTCCAGACACAAAAATTTCCCCATTTACAACGACCGCGTTTTGACCAAAAACGTCACCGTTGGCACCCAGAAACTGTGCAGGCCAACAGGGCCACATCATTTCACAATTACTCCCAGGGGTGCCAACAAGGCCAGGTGATGCGAATGGGAGTTTGAAGCCCCTCCCATTGTTCATCGTTTCTGAACTAAGGCTAAGAAGTTGTGCTGAAGCAGTGAGAATTGTATGTCACGTCACGTAGATTCTTCTGGTAAAATGTCCATCCTTGTGATGAAACCAGATGGCCCACCCGACGACACCTTTGGTTTCATTGTCACCTTGCGATGAGGAGAAGAAAGAAGTCGGCCACGCTGCCCCGTCTCATGGGCAGGAATCCACGAGAACGCGAGTCGGCAGCCCTGCGAGCTTTAGCGTGGTCGGATCCCGGCGCGTAGTCTACGACGATGTTGTTGCCGCTGCGACATTGCCCCGCACGCGACACGCTAGCTCGGCCCGCCGCGGTGAAGCCTTGGTTACTCCTGTACGTGTGTCGTCCCCCCCCCCCCCCGACGAGCTCGGATTTTGCCGCGAGCTTGTTCCCGCCGAGATGAGACTTCCCAGTCCACCTCAATCACAGCCGGGCACTCGACTAGGGCCGGCTGCTGTCTCCAGCGCCGTGCCACTGCCATCTCGCTCTCTTCCTGTGCACCCTCGCGGCTACGCCGTGCTCCACCATGCTCCACCGAGCTCCACCGAGCTCCACCCTGCTCCACCGAGCTCCACCGAGCTCCACCCAGCTCTGCTTGCCGTGCGCAAATCTCTGCCGGAACGTTGAAGACTCCCGCCAGCGAGAGGCGCCTGGTGGACTGCCGATTGCTGCCAGCGGAGCCCAAGTGCACGATGCCCCTTGGTTTTGACGAGGGCTCTGTTGTTGAGGTGGGAAGGTAAAGGCGGCGTTGGTGTCGCGTGAACTCCACCGGTGGGATCTATTAGCAGGAGGGCATGCGGATTTCCCGGAATGGCACGCCTCTCAGCTGTGTCGAAGAAACCGCGTTGTCCACGAACTCGTTCCACACGACTTCGCCGAGAGGGACGGCGTGTTTAGAATGTCAGATAAGCGTGGATGCAGTGGCGTTGACGGGTCACTTTATCTTGGAGCGTTTTTTTCGTTCCTGGGCGTGTTTCCTTTTATTGTGGTGTCTCCTGCATTCTTGGGCATACATAAATTACCGAAGAATGTGTTTGCGACTGTGATTTATCCTGTTGCGTTTGTGGAATCAATACTCTTTCTTTATAAAGTGAAAACAATATGAACATCATGACTTAAAGCTTTCGTGACTGCAAGAATTCATATTTTTTAGATCTTTCGGTAAAGTCACGTAGATAGGTTGAACGAAAATAACAAAAAAAATCGACGTTTCGATCGCAACACAAGCGGTCGTCATCAGGAGGAAATGATGACGATCAATTGTGTTTTGATCGAAACGTCGTAGTTTTTTGTTATTTTCTTTCAACCTATCTACGTGACTTTACCGAAAGCTCTAAAGAATATGAACATCCCTTTTGGACGTGAAGGAGGAGTCGTTCAGCTTCATACATTGGTGCTTAAGCCAACATTAAAAGAGCTTTATCGTTTTTTTTTTCATTAAACGGCAGGGAAATGATTTACATGTTAATTAAAATATGTTTGCAGTGCTTTGTCTTTGGTTCCGAAGGCGGCTCGCTCCCTACCTGAATGGAAATTCTTCAAAGGGGGCGCAAAAAGCCCCATGCATGGCTCGGCCTGTCGCGATTCATCACCAGTTTCCCGGCACCCTGCGTGGAGGAGGGTCGCAGGGCGGGGAGCTGTGGGTTTGGGGTCACGAGTCAGTTTGTGTGTGGGGGGGGTGAACAGTGAATGGCCATGTCTCCTGCTTTAATCCTTCCCCAGGGCTTCAAGGGATCACTCGATTGAAACCGTTGATCAAGTGCAGCTGGGGCATTAAGAGGCAGGGCAGTGCTTTGTTGCCAATCGCACGTTGTTACTGTGATAAGTAGTTATTGTCCGGGTGTACCTGGGAAGGTTTGTTGCACAGTAATTATAGTCTGAACTGCAGCGAGTTTTAAACAAATTACCCGGACACATTTTTGCGCAGTTAACTTGGTGTGATTTTATTACTTTAAGCGCAGCCCTCGCTCTGGGGCCCTCCTGCCGGCATCCGTGTGGCGGGTGGGCCTTTGCCTTGTCCTGGCCCCTTGTGTCTGAAATAGCATTCCTCTTCTGATTCACGTGATACAAAAATAACGCCCATATTGTCGACCACACGATTCGTTTTTTGTTGTTTTTATCAAACTTGTTTCTGCGGCCATCCGAAACAGTCTTCCTTCCCATATTAGGAAACCAGTGGAGCTGTGCACTTTTAAGTCATGTAAATTGAAAACTCATTTCTTTAGAACTGCTTTTGGTGTGTTAGTTTGTTGTCCTTCCCCCGCAACTCCGATTAGCACAGTTGGCTACATGCGTTGCGAAATAAGTTTAACATAAATACATATTCAGCCTGGCTATTTACATCATGCGGTGGGTGGGTGTATAATCATTATGGGGAAGCGGTAGTGTAGCAGTTGGCATGCTGTGCTCCGAACCCCGGGACCCGAGTTTGATTCCTGCTCACGGCCAACACCAGTAACAATTATCTGCACCGGTCTTGGGCCTCCCTTAGGTCGACTCAGCTTCAAATGAGTGCCTGGTGCAGTGTGTAAACATCGCCACTGGGGAGAGAAGGTGGTCGGACGTGGTTCTGGAGACCGACCTCGCGTGCCGGCCTTCACAGGAGATATTTGTCTTTGTATAATCATTGCATTATTTGTAAACAGCTGCCTATTATTTGCCTCCCCTTCGTAATGTTTAAAATAATTTGCCATTTGATTGATGTATAAGGCAGACAGCAGATATACTTTTTTCATGTGCTGAGTTGAATGCGATGAACGGGTTCAGATTTGCTACACAATCCACGCATTTATCTATTGCATGATGGATTGGACTGTGTTGCCATGCAATTAGAACAAAAGTTTTTTTGTATGAAAGAATAAATAAAAATGGTTTGTTTTTTATATCACCCCCGCTACGCCGGGGTATCTCAGTTCACTTCACGCGCGACATATCAGTGAACGTCGAGCGATGTAATTATTTTAGAAGACGATCATTTTTTTGCAGACTGGAAATGAAATAGTTTTCTTAATTTTTGACCTCTCAAAATGTTATTTATTTACTTATACTATTTCGTTTTCCAGCCTTGTTCTACCTAAGGGTTGGCCGTGAACGTGCACAGGACATTTTTATTATAATATTTTTACACGTATTGCTTTAAGAAATTATAATGTTGCATAACAGTCACAACACTGATTGCTAAGGTGCGCTATAATCACGGTTTCGAGCCAGTTGTGTGTGTGTGTGCTCGTGTGCAAATAATGTGAAGGATTTACGACTGCAACCTTGTAAGGTTTTGTGAACTTTTGCCACAGAGTGCACTTCTAAGCAGAAAGCAGAGTTTATTTTTTGCTTTGCGACTGTGATAATAACATCTTACTGGCATGCTGTGAATTCTGTCTGCAAAACCCACGTGACAAATCATGAGCACCGCTTAAAGAGCGGAGAGGGCAGTGGTGCTTGACATGCGTAGCCGTGCGTCCCAGACGGCAGAAGAGGCACTCACGGAGGAGTGGGGCTCGACCATACCTCGACGATCACACCTGTCCCACCACACCTGTCCCACCACACCTGGCCGGACCACACCTTGCCGACCACACCTGGCTGACCACACCTGGCCGGACCACACCTTGCCGACCACACCTGGCTGACCACACCTGGCCGGACCACACCTTGCCAACCACACCTGTCCCACCACACCTGTCCCGCCACACCTGTCCCACCACACCTGTCCCACCACACCTGTCCCACCACACCTGACCGACCACACCTGGCTGATCACACCTGTCCCACCACACCTGTCCCACCACACCTGACCGACCACACCTGACCGACCACACCTGGCCGGACCACACCTTTTCCGACCACACCTGGGCGACGACACCTGGTCGGGACCGCTCGTTTTAACTCACGCGAGTAAACTTCGCCGCCGTTTCTCTCCACAACGCTGCGTCCGCCGATGCATCGGGAGCAATGTGACTCGATAAGCATTTTTCCAAAGTCGGAACAAAATATTTTGACCGAAGTGTCGTGGGAAAATGTTCTTTACTGAATTGCAGCTTAATATTTTGACGTGAAAGAGGATATGTAGCCTTGCCCATAATTCAGTGGCACTCTGTGCACAGTTTTCACAGCCGGATCGTGTGCTCGGCGCTCAACTCTATCGCTCTCATCATTCGTACAGGCCTTTGGGCGGTGATGTCAGTACCTGCAGAATCTTAAGGCACTGGCTTGTAATGATGTGTAGTACGTTCAAAGAAAGTACGTCCTTAAACACGGCTTTTTCATTATCACCTATTCTCTATCCACTGCTGGATGAATGCCTTTACGTCGGCGCTGTCGTGCTTGACTTAATGCAGATGCAATCCGTACGAGGTGACTTGCGTTATGTTGATGCCACTGGCTCAACCTGTTTCTCAGTCATCATTTCCGAGCGCACTGCTCTCTCTTCTGCCGTTCAATCGCAACGTTCTTTTCATCGCTTGTCACTTTCGCAGCACCGTTCGTGGCCGAGTCCACCTGGGGTTTGTTTTTCTGTTGGTCCCACATTCTTCTTCTCGCCCTCGTCCGTATTCGCCGCCTGTCTGTGACGATATGGCCAGGTGTGCGTCCTTTGATAACGCGCCCCACATTTTGTTTCCAAGCTAAATGTAGCAATTGTTGTTGCACTGTGATTCACAACCCTCTCCCATGGGTGGCGTTTTCCTGAACTTATTGTAATTATTACATGCATATTATCCTCACAGTATACACAGTATATAATGTGTACATTATCCTCACAGTATACACAGTATCTGACATGTATATTATTATCACAGCATACGTGACACAACCTCATTATACGGGGGGGGGGGCGGGTGGCGCAGTGGTGACGCACGTGCTGGCCAGCAACAAGGTGGCTCCGTTTGGTTCCTGACTCGGGTGCCTTGGTGTGTGTGGAGTCTGTAAGTTCTCCCCCCTGTTCTGCACGGGTCTCCTCTGGGTTCTTCAGTCTCCTACCAAGAACTAAACAAAACATAAACTGTCGCCGATATTGGTCAAATACCCTACAAATTCGCTCATTTGGAACTACACGTTTGAAACATTTCCTCTGATTGTGAAAACTTGTCAGGACCCTCCTGAATTAGTCTCAAGACTTGGTGAGTAATTGTGTAAATTATACGTTATAAGCTAAACTGTCGTGAAGTTCTCTAGCAATAAGAATAACTTCTAAATATAAATGTGAAACTATCACTTGTCAAGCATTTTAAGACTAGATAATTAGAAGGTAAGCTCTCTACAGCCACAGATTTATGCAGCAATGATTGAAACTCGAGGTGCAGAGACACATAGCATCCTGGACGCGTTATAGATTACATTTGTTACAGCATCTCTGCAGATGCTTCTGTTTAGCACACATGCTGTCCAGCCACATCACAATGTGGTTCTGGCTTTTGGGTTTTGCTAAATACTAGATCTCGGAAGTCAGACTTAAGAGTCCAGCAAATAATTCTGGCCGTACAAAGAAGTCCGTGGCATGAGATGCGTCCCTCAGCAGCAGCAGCTGTGGCTAAGTTCTGGCTGCGTGCGATATTCTTTGGAATCCCCTCGTGTGAACACGTCTCACTCCCACTGCCAAGATCCACTGCTGCCTGGGGACTGTGTCCTGGACCGCACAGAACGGCGCGGACGTGCGTGTCCACCCCGCCTCAGAGCAGTGTTCAATAAAGCGCCATTCGCCCTTGGAAACGTTGAACTAGTCCCGACGCGAGTCAAATTCTCCGAGCCTATTTGCGCCCACGCTGACGTTCCCCGAGCAGAGTGTCCCCTATTGTACGATAGGCGAACGCTGCTGGTTATGTTCAGAAGCTCAGTGCATTATTACTTCTCTACGCTTACAACTGGAACTTACTGTGTGTGCTGTCTGGGTAGCAGAAATACCATTGCTTGGCAATGTAACACTTGTTTCACTCCAGTTTAACGATCAATGTGGAAGCAATGGAGAGTTACTGGGGGTAATTTGGGTGGCGCGGTGGATACAGTGGTTTTACTCCTTCCACGCAGCAACACGGTTTAGTTCCAACGGCCTGGGTTCAATTCCATACTCGGGTCCCTATCTCTGAAGAGTCTGTTATCCCCTTGTACTGCAAGGGTTTTCCCCAGGTTCTCCAGTTTCCTGCCATAGCTAAACTAACTGAACAACGTCACTGGTGTTGGCCAAAGATCCCACTGCTGAAATATTTCACTGCAAATTCCTCAAATGGGATTACACAGCAGCATCGCCTCCACTACAGCGACCACTTGGCAGGACCGTCCTTCAAAATAGTCTTGAGACTCAGTGAGGCTTTCCTGGGTAAGCACACGTAGTAGTCACAGTAATAATAATAACAGTGATGTTGCTTTGCTTTGCTACCGCAAAGTAAGAAGTGGCCCCCACACCGTTAAGTTCAGATTTGATAGCCAGCTGCCCGGCTATTCTAAAAGGGAGATCCGTGGTGGTGCCTGAGTACAGCAGCAGCAGCAACAACAAAACTAAGACAAGACATTGATATTGCAGAGAACGAGCACAGCACAGCAGGCTCCTTAACGAACATCGTACAACTCACGGTCGTCAACGAAGCGTGCGGATAAAACAAAAATATGCAAATATGGGAGCAAAAGGCACCAGAATAAGTGAGGTACAGGTGTAAAGGTTAGCGATGTATGGCAGTCTTAACGGTGACATAAATGCACGCGGATCGAAAAAGACAACCATGTGGGAGCAAGACGGGACAGTTAAATGTCTGATTGGTGGCTCGCGAGATGATGAGAGTCACTTTTTTGTTTTGATGGCGCTGTGCAACCCAATGTTCTTTTTTTATATGCGGATGTGGAACTTTTGATACGAAAATCGGTTGTAGCCAATGCTGGGTGCACATGTGCTATTCACTGCATTAATTAACCCAGACAGGATGGGGAAAGTCTTAAGGTAATGCCTGCAGTAAAGAAATTGAAAAATAGGCCATTCAGCCAGTGTGGTTGCTCTGCGGCGTTTTAAATTGTGTGTCTCATGTAAAAAAAATGTGCGTCTTATGTAAAGTTATAATGTGGTCGTAAGGAGCACATAAAGGGAAACTTACTTCAGACACTCATGCCAAGCATGGAAGTGCATTGGCTAGGGTAGTGCCATTTCATATACCAGGTTACATAAGCTCATGTATACCATTCACCCTAACCTATAAATGAGCTATGTGGACTTTGAAGGTCTAAGTAATTACGGAATAAATATATAAATTAACTGCCACATGACCAGGCTGAACTTTTCCAAATGTCATTGTGTGGTGTTAATCAGTGATCATGCTACCGTGGGTGACAGAGGTTTGCGCCAGACGTTGCCGTCTAAATCACCGTATGAACCACGAACGCGAATGCCTTGCCCTTGGAATTCTCTCTCCTGAGTGAGACGCGAGGTTTAGGGCGGCAGAGTGGTGGCGCAGTGGCAACGCTCGTGCTTCACGGCCAAAAGGGCCTGGGACCTATGCCCCGAATCGGAGCCCCCTTTCTTTCTGTCTCGCCCCCTGTTCTGCATGGTTTTCCTCTGCGTTTAACCATTTTCCTCCCAAGGGAAAACAATATCTACAATTCTAGATTTGAAGCTTTCGTGACTGAAAGGATTCATACTCTTAGGTTTTTTCGGTAAAGTCACGTAGGTAAAAATAAATAATAAATAATACAATTATTGAAATAATAACAGAAATAAAATAATAAATCACGACGTTTCGGGCGCAACACAAGCGTACATCATCAGGTGGGACAACCACAGCAAGAAACAAATGCTGAAGTGGCAAAAGAGCTGCTGTAACAAGGGGCTATATAGGTAAGAGACGGGGGAGGAACCAGGGAGGAGAGATAGAGGAGGGGGGGGGGAAGTGGGCGGGGCTGGGAGTGGGAGGAGGAAGACACTGGAGATGCGCATATGAAGGGGGCTTTTGGCTGAGTTTAGGGGGCTTTTGGCTGAGTTTAGGGGGGTTTTGGCTGAGTTTAGGGGGGTTTTGGCAAAGTTTAGGGGATTTTTTGGCTGAGTTTAGGGGGGTTATACAATGGTAACTGCTTTTGGCCAAACCTCCTTAATGCTGAAAGATTTATTTCAAACTACTCAATTGGGATTACACACGGCATCAACATCGCGAACGTTTGGCATGACCCGACTGCAAAAAGAGTCTTGAGGCTCAGTTATGCTTTCCCGTGTCACAGTGCAGGACATGGGAATGGGATGCACGAGAGAAAACGACTATTCACATAGCTGCTGTCACATTGGTTTTATTCGATGGGAGAGAGCAACGGATACGTTGCTCTTTATACAAATGCATGTTCATATATTTATTCTGAACAACTTTCGCATCGTACACAGCCAACTGTGCTAATCGGAGGCGCGTTGATTGATGGTTGTCCAATGTCCAAAGAAGCTGTTGGACCCATAGCTGTTTCCTTTGATCGTTACAGATTGTTCTCATCCTTGTAACCAGTTGTCTGCACAACGTCTGCACAGTTTACTTGTTCGATGTGTTGACTAACCATTCTATCAAGTGCATTGTCTCATCCACTTGACACGTTTGAATGTCAATCAATGCGCGATTTAAAACTGCCTAAAGGTCATTTTTAAACGCATCGGTCACCACCTGCCACCACTTGCCCATTCCATCTCATTGACCGTTCCCCTGCCCGTGCGTGTCCGCGCAGACGACGCTTCTTCGGCCCACGGGATCGACCTCCTGAGGCTCATTGGAGACCCGACGCCCAAGTCGGTGTCCGTAGTCGCTGGGCAGGATGACCGCTCGGCCTTCTACTTCCACCGCGGAGCCGAAGTGGCCAAGCGATTCCAGGGCTTCTTCACCAAGCCTCTGCCCGCAGACTTCTCCATCTTGGTCACCATCACCCCCGCCACCAGCCAGGTGCCGACGCGCCACCAGGCATTGAGAGCTCCCACCCCTTGCTTGTGCCCACCGTACCCGTTCCCGTATGCCCGTCTGCACACGCACGCCTTCCCGAACGTCTACTCGTTAGCTCAAATATCTCTGAGTCTGCTTGTCTACGTAGCTGTTTGTTTGCCTGTGCTCGCTAACGGCACTTGCCCCAAAAGCCTGTTGAAACTATAAGGAGGAACTTTGTCTTGTTTCCCTGTCTGTATGTCCATCGTTTCGCCCGGCATGGGTTTCAGCTTACTTGTGTCGACAATCGGCAATCTCCCTCCACACGACTGCTTGTCTATAAAAGATTCCACGTGCTCGTATGTCTGTTTGCCTGTCTGCAAACCCACGTCCCCATATGCCCGCGGCCTTCCTTCGCCTCTCAGTGAAGCCTGCCCATGAGCCTGCGGGAACGCGTGAACGTGTTGCGGTGGACGGTTGCGAGCTGATCCCGGGGGGCGCGCGCGCGTGCGTGCGTGTGTGTGTGCGCGGCTCCACAGGGCGGCTTCATCTTCTCGGTGATGGACGCCCTGAAGCAGACGGTCTACCTCGGCGTGAGCGTGTCTCCCGAGCGCCAAGAGCTGCAGCTGCACCTCACCTCGTCGCAGGAGCGCCGCACGACTCCCGTGGCCACATTCCGGCTGCCTGTGCCCGCGAAGCAGCTGACGCGCTTCGCCCTGCGCATCCGCGGCTCCGAGGCCTCGCTTCTCGACTGCGAGGCCGAAGCCTCCGAGCAGAAGGCGACGCTGGAGCGGCCGCCGGGGGAGTTGCGGTTCCCGCAGGGCGGAGGGTTCTTCTTCGTGCGGGGACGAAACGAGCAGCCGCGATACGAGGTCGGTGTTTTCCCTCCCACTCGGTGGACGCGTCGCGCACGGTGCCGACTCCCCCCCGGGGTGGTTGGGTGAAGCGGGAGAGACGTGGCCTTCGGTTGCGATTTTGTTTGCCGTCTCGCTCGTAACTCGGCTTACAGAAATGACAGGAACCGGAGGTCCGCGTGCGGTCGTGTCTTGGCGTTCACGTTGCCACGAAGCGGTCGTAGTAGCGCCGCCTCTTCTGGTGCTTGTTGTGCGGGACACATGGTTCCTCCGTTTGCGGCTCGGATTTGGAATTGGTTCCTACTTC
Source organism: Lampetra fluviatilis (assembly GCF_964198595.1). NCBI lineage: Eukaryota > Metazoa > Chordata > Hyperoartia > Petromyzontiformes > Petromyzontidae > Lampetra > Lampetra fluviatilis. The sequence continues at coordinate 21,873,708 of NC_136276.1, read as the reverse complement.
AAAGGTTCTGGCTTCACATTAAATGGAACATGGCCATGGAACATCTGACATCGTTTTGCTTTTGATTGACGGGTTTTTTTTCTTGTTTTATTTTTTTCTTAGTTTCATTTAAGTGTTAAAATGTTTTCTACTTAAAATACAGTCCTGGAATAGGCGATTTTATATTTGTCCTTAATTTTTTAAGAATTCGAGTCATTTTGAGTAGGACCTGCATATGTTGTGGCTTGTTTCTTTATCACTAAAAACGTATGTGCTCTCTACACTAGTGACAGGGTAAAAGCCCGATTACGTCATATTCTGTTTGGAATTCCAGTCAAACAACACTGCAGGCTTGTTCATCGTGAGTGAATCAATAGGCCTCTTGATCTTCCCCACAGCGTAGAACACGGCCTGATAGTTTCTCATGCTGGCTTTGCCCATCACTGACAGCGCTTCTGTTCACGCTGAGCTTGGTATAGCTGAGTCGAGGGAAAGTTATGTTTGGAATTGGTTTTGTGACATCGTTGTCGATGACAAAAGTTGTCCACACACATGAGGACATTTTTACTCTTGGGTCAAGGTCAAGGTCAAACGTTCATCATGCTGGTGATGCCACTGCGTCCCCCGCCACTGCTAGATCCTGCAGCTGTTGCAAAGTGGACACCTGTCCTTGGGGTCTGCCCTCGCAGTCTTCGAGCATCTGACATTAGGCATAGCCTATAAGTACCACTCCAATGCCCGTCTCGGTAACCTACCGTCATCCATCTTTCCTGCATTACATCATAAGGGTAATAACTACAACTTGTCACATGCGCACATTTTGTGAAACATGCCACATTCGTGGCAACCTTTTCTCCGTGACTGCAGTTACGCCACTGTCATCTGTTCAACATTTGTACGCCGCTTGCTCGAGGGAAGTCAGTGCTAATTTTATCCGGCGCAGAGTCAGCAGGCCCCCCTCTTCAAATTTTGGGTTCAGTCTCCAACTGAGAACTGAAGGGAAAAAATCTCCACCCCCCCCCCCCACTTCAGACGATGCACTCCCTTGTGTCAGAAGCATTGTTTTTCAATGTGTACTTGGGGTACACAACGGGTTTCCACGAAGCTTTGGGCACTGGAGGCTGCTACGTTTACCCGATTGTTAAATAAGAACATTGAATCGAATTACGGGCCTGATGATTCATTCAATCACGGTTACCTCTGAGCGATTGCCATTCCTAATGCAGAGTGGCGTACGACGTCTATAATGATATTGTACATGTGATGCATTCCGTTTGATTTTTTTATTGGGCACAATTGTGAACAATAGCCATGTCAGACATTAGTACTAATCTGCATAATTATTGGTTCGCTGCAGCGCAATCAGGCGAAAGCCGTCTTAGAATATTTGTTGAGGCCTTCTGACACATAATTGCGTAAAATACATACTGTTATGGAATCCTAACGATATTTTTGTATCAATTTGTACGGTATTTACCATCTTTAAGCTAATATTTGAATTTAACTTGTGGCTTTATATATGTAGTGTAGCCGTACAATTAGTGGTGGTGATGATGCTGTTAGTCTTCAAGTCTACTGAACACATGTGCTTTCCTCATTGGCAAGAGGATTTAATGAGGCTTCCATCACCGTGGCAGATTTAATATCACGCGTTATGTTTTCGCTTTGTATAACAACAACAGCATTATTATCGATGCGGGAAATAAGATGCCTGCTCTGATTGAACGTTGCTCGACCTAATTAATCTTAGAGCCCCGCAATTAGCCGGAGGGGTTTGCGAAAAGTTTCGGCGCTCAGGGTTTTCGGCAGCTGCGGTAAGTTGATCCGCGCGTTCTCACGTCCGCGTCTTGGCGTCGCGTGGAGGGGCCGTCGCTGTGACCGGAGAGAGTTCGCGGCGCTCGCTCGCTCGCTCACGGCGTCCCCAAGGGGGGGGGGCGAGCGGCCCACGCTGCCCGGCGCAGCTGTTGGAGGCACAAGGGAGTAAAAGCGAAGTTGCGCTTGACAGCCGTGACTCTCGGCGGGGGGAAATCTAAAGGGATTTGCGCTCGGAGTTCTGTTAAAGCCGTAAGTATGCGGGGAAGCATTTTTTGTTGCTCATCAAAATACAATGCGAGTTCGTGCCGCATGCCCGTGTGCAGCAAGCAGCAGCAGCGTGCAGGCTGGGGCTTGCGTGTGTGTGTGGTGGGAAAAGTTGTGTGCGTGCTGTTACACCAGAAAGCGCCGCATGAATCGCAGGCCCCAGATTAGTTTTGGAAGAGTTTGCGGGGGAGGAGCAGCGCCTAAGGGGCCTCTCAAAATGCTTGAGGCTGATGGCTCATCGTGTAACCAGAGCCATGTTGATGTCTGAAGAGAGCATCGAGTGGTTTTCAAAGCTGTGCTCACGGTCGTGCTCGAGTGCGCAAACACGGCAATGTACAGCACGCACGCTCGCACACGAAATGCACCTTAGTGCCCCGCATGCACGCGTGGACATTCACTTGAACGTACATGTGAGCAAATCACAAGTGTGCACGCAGACCTGGGTGTTTTGGCGGCAGGTGATAAAATGTGTTTCCCTAGCAGGGTACAGAACTTGTGAAATGTCTTAGCTGGCCAACAATAATGTTCTTTTATGTCGTTGGTATTGTTAACTAAATTGTGGTTTTATATAATTTGACTTATCACATTTGTCAGAAAATATCATCATTCAAAATTGTATGAACACATTTCAGTCATTGAATATATGGCACCAGAGTGGCGACAAGGTTAACTACCTCGCCTGGTATACAGGAGGTCGCGATTTCGATCCTGCCTGTATATTCGGAGTTTGCATATTCTCCCCGTGGTCGTGTCAATTTTTCCCTGGGTCCTCTGGTCTTTCCCTCCACATTTAGAAACATGCGTTTACAGTATTTGGCTGCTACAAATTTCCACAATGTAAGCCACTTTGTTGAGCTATCATTTGTGGCCAGGTCGCTTCTTAAAAAGAGCTACACAGCTCAGTGCACCTCACCTGGTAAAATAAAAACTTTAGTTTAGTATCATAGCTGTTCACCTCACTGGCGACCCAACTAAACCCCTCCCCAGCTTCTCGCTTTAACGTAAACTTTTGACCGCGGTCAACTGTCGCACGGCCGACGCACAGATTTCCTCCTCCATCAGTGGGACGTAAAGGAGAATTCCACCTGCGGCTGCAAATTGGAACAAATAACAGAGCACGTGGCCATCTGCTGATGCCCATGACGACAATGCAGTGGTTTCACCGGAGCATTTTATAGTTTACGCAGTAATCTGTAATCAACAGACGGGCAGGATTTAGCCGGCGGGTAGAGATATTACGTAATTCTGCTTGTTGCCCGTGGCGTTGAGTTCACACGGCACACATCGCACGCCGTTCTTGCGCGTTCATCACTCTTGCCATTTGGCGGGCTTCCCCGCTGCTTCTTCAAAACATTTCATTGCTGCTGCGTAAACCCCCCCCACTCCCCAGGTGCCACCCACTTTGCCACTGTGACTTGCCAGGCGTGACAGTGCCAATGTGTCCCCTTGGCAGTCGTTTTCAATAAGTAGGGCTGCCCCGTTTTCAGCTTGAGCCAAATCACGTGCAATTACCTTTTGCTATAAACATGTTTTCTGGCTTTCAAAGAAATATAGCTGTGAAAACAATGTAACTTTGCTGACTTGCATTGATTGAATGAAGGACGATCTTATTCTTCCCGCTGTGAATGAAGTTTTAAAGTAGTCTTATAGAATCCAAAACTTGGCATTTTTCATTGTGCCATTTTCTGCTTTAAAAAAAAGAAAATGCGTGTGAATACCTTGGCATTTGTGTCTGACTTTCTAACAATTACCTCGCCACTCACACCGATCTCATTCTCACTGGACACTCTCTCCATTGTTGTAGTGCTGTGTATGGGTGCCGCAGGGTGGACATCTCCCTCGCCTGCTATGCAGGAGGTCGTGGGTTCAATCCCGACCTTGACGCCTGCTGCTGTATATTTGGAGTTTGCATGTTTTCCCCGTGGTGGTGTCGATTTGTCTCCGGGTCCTGCAGTTTTTCACTCCACATTTAGAATCAACACGCATTTAGAGTATTTGTCTGCTGCTATACATTTCCACGTGGTTAGCTACATTGTAGAGCTATTACTTGTGGCCAGGTCGCTTCTGAAAAAGAGCAAAACAGCTCAGTGGGCCTTAGCTGGTAAAATAAAACTATTTTTTTAATAAAAAATAGTTCAGTTTATAGTTACACCGAGATGGTGAATAGGATTAAAATGTGTCGTTTATTTGGGGATTTTCTTTTATTATTTAGAGATTCCTATATCACACTTGTAATATTACAACATCTTTAATAATTTACTTGGCAGCACACGGTAAATTTATGAAACTATTAAATTTACGCAGATGCTCTAAAGCAGGGGTCCTCAAACTTTTTAAACAGGGGGCCAGTTCACTGTCCCTCAGACCGTTGGAGGGCCGGACTATAGTTAAAAAAAACTATGAACAAATTCCTATGCACACTGCATATATCTTATTTTGAAGTGAAGAAACAAAACGGGAACAAATACAATATTTAAAATGAAGAACAAGTAAAGTTAAATCAACAAACTTGCCAGTATTTCAATGGGAACTATGGGCCTGCTTTTGGCTAATAAGATGGTCAATGTCCGGTTCCATATTTGTCACTGCTAGTCGTAACAAGTGATGCAAGTGTGCATCCGTTAGTCTAGATCTGGTTGTAGATTTCAAATGTTTCATTCTGGAAAAAGTCTGTTCACAGACATAAGTGCTGCCAAAGATGGTTGCCATTTTGAGTGCATGGTTCCTGAGATGAGGATATGTCTCAGAGGGGAGAGATGCATAGAAATTATGAAGGCTGCTTGACTTGAATGCGTCTTTCAGAGAGTCACAATTCTGCAGTTCAGCCAGTTCCATTTGGTAAATTGTATCCACATTTTCATATGTCAATAGAAAATGGGTTACGGAAAAGCTGTATGTCCTGTTCATGGAGATGAAGCTCTTTAAATCTAAATTGGAACTCCTTTTGCAATTTTTCCAGTGAATCCACACATGTTTTGTTTGGGAATGCAACCAATGGTTTTTCCGCTAACAGATTTTGAGTTGTGGGGAGATGGCAGAAGTTTTCCTCCTTCACTTGTTTGATGAGGAGGCCTAATTTTACTTCAAATGCTTTGACATGTGATTGCATATCACAGATGAGCTTCCCCTTTCCTTGAAGTTGCACATTGAAACTGTTGAGTAGCTCTGTTACATCTGTCAGAAAGGCAAGGTGCCATTTCCATTCTGCATCATTGAGCTCTGGTACTTCTTTGTTTTTTGAAAGCATTAAAGCTGTAATCTGTGGAAGTAAGTCATAGAAACGTTTCAAAACTCTCCCTCGACTCAGCCAACGGACTTCTGTGTGGTACAGAACATCTTCATAGTCAACATTTAGCTCAGACAGAAATTCCTGAAATTGTGGTTGAGTGCATGAGCTCTAATGAAGTTAACAGAGTCCCACTTCAGTGATTTACTACACAGCGCTTGTTGGTGGATGAGGCAGTGTATGGCTATTGGATGAGAATGGTTATGTTTGTCCATCTCTTGGTTAATGCGAGCAATTACTCCTTTCTTAGACCCCACCATGCTAGGAGCACCATCAGTTGTCACACTGGCTAGTTTAGCCCAGTTCAGCTCCAAACCATTCACAGTTTGGCAAACCTTTTCATAGATATCCTCTCCTGTAGTTGTTCCTTTGATGCTTTGCAGTGCAGCAAGCTCTTCTGTGACTTCGAAATAGTCATTTGTCCCACGAATAAAAATTAGAAGTTGTGCAGAATCACGAACATCATTGCTTTCGTCGAGTGCCAAGGAAAAATAGGAAAGTTTTATTGTGGAGTTTTGCAAATGCTGATGCAAATTGTCTCCCATTTCTTCAATCCTCCGTGTAATTGTAGGTCCTGAAAGACTCACTGTACTAAATAAATCGGCCTTCTCTGGACACATCTCTTTGGCAACAGAAAGAAGGCATTCTTTAACAAATTCTCCCTCCACGAATGGTCTGCCAGTGCACGCTATTAGCTTGGCAACTTGAAAACCTGCTCGCAGTGATGAAATATTTAGCTGCTTCTGCTTCACAAAAGTATTTTGCTGAGTTGTTAATGTATTTTTCAGTTTTAATATTTTATCTTTTCTCACTTCTCCGACCAAACAATCATATTTATCTTCATGTTGAGTTTCATAGTGTCGACGTAAATTGTATTCTTTGAACACAGACACTATATTCTGGCATATCAGACACACAGCTCTTTCCTTGTACTGCATGAAAAAGTAATCATAAGTCCACTGTTCTTTGAATATCCTACACTCCGAGTCAATTTTTCTCTTTCTTGACATCATTGTTTCCTAGGGAGTCAAAATTGCTATTAGTAAAATTCCAATATATATACAGCGCTACAAAAACAATATACCAGCAATAACTTTGCCCACACAGAGACATACAGACTGCACTGCCCATCAATGCAGTCTGATTGGGGGAACTCCGCTTTTACCCCAGGCTCACACTGGTGCGGGTGCCATTAAAAAGTTAATTACACCTGCAGTTTTGTTCACAGATCGCAGTGCGATCTGCGAACTCGCATAGGAATCTGATCGCATGGGGGAGAAGACCCATGCGATCCGATTCCACTGCAGGAAAAAAGAAGGCACATGTGCCTTTTTTCTTCCGAATCAAATGCAAGTTCAGCCATACAAGTGTAATAAACGACTGGACCACGATGTCTGGCTCAGTGTCCTTTATTATTCGGTTCGTGCTGTACACCCACACGGCTGTCTTTACTCTGTAGCTTCTCCACGGTGCTGACTCCAATGTCGGCCCGATCCACAACAGCAGCTCCGCTGCTGTTTCTCTCACACAGCCCCCCTTGGCTGTACTCGCTGCTGCTCTTCTCCCTCCGCAGCTCTCACAGCTTCTTGCTCTCTCTCTCTCTCTCCGCAGCTCCTCCTGGCAGCCACACCGCTGCCTCTAACAAGCAGCCCCCTCTCTCTCTCTCTCCGCAGCTCCTCCTGGCAGCCACACCGCTGCCTCTAACACGCAGCCCTCCTGGCTGTCTCCTCTGCAGCTGCACACCACTCCGCAGCTTCCTCTTATCTTCGGGGTTGGCTCCCGATGGCCGTCGGCGCCCCCCCTCTCCACACTTGCCCGCGTGGCCTCACTCTTTTCCGCTCACACCCCGACTGCCTTCCCCTTCCGGTTTACCCGCTTAAGGCCCCGAACCTTCCCCCCACGTCACATGACTCCACCCCCCGTGACGTCACATCCGGAAGGTCGCTTACGCCCGCATTACACCACCCTCCCCCGTAGAAAAATCCCAGCCGACCTCGGCTGACCAATAGCAAATCGTAATGCGGCGAACCGAGCTTCCCCCCCTAAAGGACACTAAGCATACAATGTAACAGCAAGAACAACAACAACAACGCAATTAACATCATCGAACGTACAAAAAGCATGCAATAAATACAACTGTAAGAAGAAAATAACAAGACAACAACAATCAACGAAACGTAAGCGATTTGGAACGTGTGCGGGTCGCCGGCCCGTCCCGGACGGTCGGCGGCCCACTCGCAGAACGGGAACGCGATGAAAGTCGAGGAACGACAGGGGGTAATCCCCCTGTCGCAGCTGGAAGTCCACCGCCGTCCCGTGTCTCTAAAGAGTTAGTCTTGGGCTTGTCCTGTGACCGTGCCCGCAGCTGGGTCGGAAGGGCTGCAGGGCTCGAAGGTCCCGCAGACCTGGCAGGCGTCCTCCGAGCAGGGCCCCTCGTCCCCCGCAATGTCACGGCCGGCCTGTCTGGAACAGGTACGACAGGCGCTCTAGCAAAATCAATGGACGCAGGCAGGGGAGAGTCAGCAGCAACAGACCCCGGCAAGGCAACATTGGGGGATGACGCATCATGTAAGGGAGCAACATATGGTTTCAAGCGCGACGTATGCACAACCCAGCGACGAGACCCAAACTGGACGCGTGCTGACTGTGGGTTGGGAACCGCAATGAGGCGTACGGGACCATGCCAGGGTTTGTGCAATTTCGGCGAGGTCCCCGGACGTACCTGTGGACAATGAAGCCAGGCTAGGTCCCCAACCTTCCAAGGGCACTCCCCCGCAGACCGTCGCGCATATCGCTCGTTCCGGGCCTGGGCTTTGGCCGTAGCCACGCGGGCATTCTCCCGCGCCTCCGTGACTCGGCGAACCGTGTCCTGAATGTATTCAGGAAGTGGTTTCCGAGGTCCCTTCACCCCAGTTCCCAATTGCACATCCACCGGCGGCACGTTTTCCCGACCATACATAAGGTAAAACGGCGAATATCCTGTAGCCGCATGAGGCGTCATCCTGTACGCCGAAAGCACCCCGGGGATGTGCAGATCCCAATCTGATTGTTGTTCACTCACGGTATGGCAAAGCATGGCAGACAATGTCCTGTTCAGCCGTTCAACCATACCATCCGTCTGCGGATGGTATGGGGATGTCCGTACTTTCTTAGTCCCAAGGCCCGTGCACACTTCCGCCAATAATTTAGAAGAGAAATTCCTGCCCTGGTCCGTGAGGAGTCTCTCAGGCGCCCCCTTATCCATAATATACCCAAACAAAAAGGCGTCGGTAATGGCCGCGGCCGACTGATCGGGCAACGGCCAGGCCATCGGCCAACGGGAGAGGTACTCAACCCCTACCAGCAAATATTTATTACCCCTCGCCGATGGTGGAAAAGGTCCCAATATGTCCAGCGCCACCAATTCATTGACTCGAGACACCTGAATCGACTGGAGAGGCGGCACGTAAGGATGTTTCGGCGGCTTACGTTGTGCACACGCAGGGCACGCGCGCACGTGCCCTACGACATCTGTCGCCATGCCGTGCCAAAAATGATGACGTTGCAACGTCAACAAGGTCTTCTGCACCCCTAAATGTAAGAGAGTGTCACAATGGAGGGTTCTAATCAACTCGAACCGCAAGGACGTTGGTACCACCAGGCGCCAACGTTCCTGGAACCCCTCCCGCCACATAAGCAGACCATCTCGGAGAGCGGTTTGCGGCCCCACAGCCGTACTCGGACTCCCATTGTCCTTAGCAGACCGCTTCCGCAAGGACACCAATGACTCATCCATCATCTGTTCCCGGATCCAGACAGACCACGGCAGATTCAAAACCCCGTCAGCCGGTCCCGGTTCCATCGGAGTGTCCGACTTCTCGACGGCCAACGTGAGCGGCTGAGGGGGGTTTGGAATCGGCGAACACCTATGCGTCCCCGACTCACATTTACAAGGGGCGCGCCGCGGTAATCTGGAAAGTGCGTCAGCGTTCGCATGGCGCACTCCCTTCCGATGTTGAATTTGGAAGGAAAATTCCTGTAGCGTGTCCAACCAACGTGCCAACTGTCCGGATGGCTGGTCAATTTTAAGGGCATATTGCAAGGCCGCATGATCCGTACGCACAATAAAAGAACGACCATAGAGGTATGGTCGAAATTGCCGTAGGAAAAAAACAACCGCCAATAGTTCTCTGCGAGTGACACAGTAGCGGGTTTCCGCAGGAGACAAGACTCGGCTACCATACGCCACGACACGCTCTACACCCCCTTTAGACTGTGATAACACCGCCCCAATACCTGTGTCACTCGCGTCCGTATCAAGAATGAATGGGTGATCGAAATCGGGATAATCCAATGTTGGGGCCGTGGCCAATAGATCACGCAGACTCCGAAAGGCCGCCTCCTCCGGCTGTCCCCAAACAAACTTCCGTCCTTTACCCGTAAGGAGATGCAAAGGCCTCGCAATCGTCGCAAAACCCGGCACGAATCTTCGGTAATACGAGGCAAATCCCAAAAACCGCCGAACATCCCCCACGGTGGCCGGAGTCGGCCAATCCCGGACGCACGCCGTCTTTTCCGGATCCGTGGACACTCCCTCAGCGCTCACAATGTGCCCCAAATAGCGGACGGACCGTTGCAGTAGGTGACATTTCTTTGGTTTGAATTTCAATTTGGCAGAACGCATCCTCGTGAACACTGTCTCCAGCCGCGTCAAATGTTCATCAAATGTGCGGCTGAAGACAATGATATCGTCCAAATATATAAGACATGTCTCCCACTGCAACCCCGTCAAAACGAGCTCCATCAATCTTTGAAATGTAGCAGGGGCCGCATTCAATCCCATCGGGAGACAGTTGAATTGAAATAACCCCTGCGGCGTACGGAATGCGGTTTTCTCCCGTGAGGACTCGTCAAGGGGAAGCTGCCAAAATCCCGAAGAGAGGTCCAGTGTGGAAAAGAACTTAGCCCCCGACAATGCGTCGAGGAAGTCATCCATACGCGGCAGGGGGTACGCATCTGCCACCGATATCTTATTCAATTTGCGGAAATCAACACAAAATCGCAATTTGCCATCCTTCTTCTTAACCAAGACGACTGGAGCGCCCCATGGGCTGTTAGATGCCGATATAATGTCCGCAGCCAACATGTCTTCCACTGCCCCCCATACGTGTTCTCGCTCCGCAGGACTCATCCGATGCGAATTTAATCGAATAGGGGCAGCATCGCCCGTCTCAATGTGATGGTAAAGCAAGGAAGTGCGGCCCAAATCCAAATCATCGGAGCTGAACACATCGGAATATGTCAACAACAATTTACGCAGCGCACCACGTTGCTCCATGGACAGGGAAGAATTTTCGTCACATAAATGAGCAACCCAACGATCATCCGAACTCCTTGGCTCGGAAACCCCAGCAACAACTCCCCGGCTATGTGGACAATCATGGGTCGCAAACGCCGTAGTGGCATGTGCCACAACCGTACCGGCCGGGACACGGACGTTTTCTCCCCCCGCATTAAGCACCTGTAAAAACGGTAATTGATCCGGCCGGACAATGGTCTGTGCCCCCACTAACGCCAACCCGGTTGTTATCGTGGCGGATGGTGACAACAAGACCCCTACTGCTCCTAGCCGATCAGGCAGGGGCTTCCGATACCGCAAGGGTATAAGCATCTGTGTACCAGGTGGGATGTCCACAGATGCGACGGACAGCGCCTGCACTTGTACGGCCGAAGCAGGTCGCCCCCAGGGCGACGGCAGAAACGAGATTTGACGGCCCCCCGGCAGTTCAATACAATTCTCATTGATTTTGATCAAAATGGGCATCTTAGCCAAAAAATCGGTGCCTAACAAACAAGGAACCGCCAAAGATCTCGATATCAACACAACACCCGAGGCCGACACATCCCCAATAGATATCTTAGCATCCACCTGACCCACGATACCCATGCTACCCCCGTTCGCAGCGACGCACGACCCATAAACCGGACGCACAGCCCCCGACGGAATGCCCAACAGATGGAAAATGACATCCGATATAATAGTCGCAGACGCCCCCGAGTCGACCAAAATGCGCACGTCCACACCTTGTATGGACCCCGGTACAGTGGACGAACCCGTAGCGGCCGCGACAACTCTCCGTGCCAATTTGCGCCACTGCGTAACTGAATGACAAGGCCCCGTCGATGGCCTTTCTTTAACAACAACAATAGGATCGCGCAACACAGGTGGTGGGTGAGGTGGAAAGCCTTGCCGAGTGTCTGGTGCGTGCCGACATGCCTGTTTCGGAGGATCTTTAGCCGACTTGACCGGTGCCGAGGCCTCCTGCTGCGGCGGAGCCGGGAAGCGGGCCCAGCAGTCTCTGGCGTAGTGGCCCCTACGCCCGCAGCGGAAACATTCGGCCTCGTTGCGCCGAAGCGCAGGCCTCGCCTCCTGACGGCCCCGTTCTGGTAGCACCGCGCGCGGTCTCGGCCCGCCGCGTCCCGTCCATGGAGCGGAGGCGGCCGTCAGTTGTTGAGGGCCCCGGTCATCCGGAACATAGACGGCCTGCGCAGGGTTCCACCCCAGCGCATCCCCTTCTTTGACGGGCCCCCCCGTCCACGCCGTCACTTGTTTCCAGCGACAGAGGTTGAATTGCGCATCGAGACACTTAGCAGCCGTCCGGGAAGTTAGCTTCTCATGCCCACACACAGGCATGGGGATCCCTAGATCCCGAGACAGCTCCAACATTTTCCCTAATATGAGAGGCTCAAGCAGGTCCTGTGGCGTCTCAGGATAAGCTGCCATGGCCAGCTCCAGCACCGCACCCCTGAACGCCACGGGCGACTCCTCTGGTGCTCGTTGTCGTTGAGCGAATCGCCGATGCGCATCATCTGGTGGCTCATAAGCATCGGCCATTTCTTGAAAAACACCACATAAAGTTGCCTTCTTATCGGTCGTTATGGAACGGAAGAATCGGACAGATTCGTCGTCCAGGAGAGTCGGCAACACCTCCAAAGCCTCCGCATCGGTCCATCTTGCTGTGCGTACCGCCGCCAAGAAGCGGCAGGCGAACGCGCTCCAGTCCCCACCGACGGAAAATTCTTTAACCGTTGTAAGGTGGCGACTCCGACTCCTCTTCCCGCCGTCTTCCAATGGTGGTGGTTGTGATGGCAAATTCAAAATGGCGTCGGCCCGCGGCGTGGCCAAGATGGCGGTTTGGCGCCACGGAGCGCGCAAAATGGCGGCCTCTTGCCGCGTGGGCAATGGCGGCGGCAGGACAGGCAACGTGGCGGCCCGCGGAGCACCACTTGCATCATCCATCGTCCCTGGCGCGACGAGATGGCATAGATGCGCCAGGACGTCCTTAAGTGCCTCCAGTTGTACCGCCATCGCTTGCCATCGTTGATCCGCGTCTGATGATGTCGACGGACCCGCCACCGCGCCAACATCCTCCACTCCCGTTCCCGTGGTCGCCTCAGCCGGGCTCTCCTCCACCACCCCAACAGGATCCGTGGTTGGGGGGAGTTCGTCGTCTTCGGACGAAGAAGCCGATGCAGGCGCCGGATTAACTTTCTTCCTCACTTGTTTCGACATGCCGTTGCACTTCCGACACCAGTGTAATAAACGACTGGACCACGATGTCTGGCTCAGTGTCCTTTATTATTCGGTTCGTGCTGTACACCCACACGGCTGTCTTTACTCTGTAGCTTCTCCACGGTGCTGACTCCAATGTCGGCCCGATCCACAACAGCAGCTCCGCTGCTGTTTCTCTCACACAGCCCCCCTTGGCTGTACTCGCTGCTGCTCTTCTCCCTCCGCAGCTCTCACAGCTTCTTGCTCTCTCTCTCTCTCTCCGCAGCTCCTCCTGGCAGCCACACCGCTGCCTCTAACAAGCAGCCCCCTCTCTCTCTCTCTCCGCAGCTCCTCCTGGCAGCCACACCGCTGCCTCTAACACGCAGCCCTCCTGGCTGTCTCCTCTGCAGCTGCACACCACTCCGCAGCTTCCTCTTATCTTCGGGGTTGGCTCCCGATGGCCGTCGGCGCCCCCCCTCTCCACACTTGCCCGCGTGGCCTCACTCTTTTCCGCTCACACCCCGACTGCCTTCCCCTTCCGGTTTACCCGCTTAAGGCCCCGAACCTTCCCCCCACGTCACATGACTCCACCCCCCGTGACGTCACATCCGGAAGGTCGCTTACGCCCGCATTACACAAGCATATGGCTGAACTCGCACTGCTCAGAGATCGCAACAGTATGAACCGGGGCTTACACAACATACAACATATAACCTCATACAACTGAATAGCAATCAGAATATAAATGCACTTACTGTCATTTAAATTGGGGTTCCTACTCCTCGGCTGTCTGTCACTGACCAGCACGGGGAAACAGCAGGCAGCCCCTCCAGAGATCAGAGATCACTCTGTTATTACCCCTCCATCATTTACTCAGCACACAGGAATATCACTGGGAGTGGAGCCGAGGGGCAAGTGAGGGAGCTGAGGGAAGGAGAGCCAGTCAAACGCAGCCAGGGGAGGGCTGGCAGCCTTAGGCCTGGGGGGCAAGTCCAGTCAATTGGCCCATTGAACCATTCACCGCCGCAGCTCAATCAGTGCCCACCGCCGCAGCTCAATCAGTGCTCACCAGCGCAGCCAAATCAGTGCTCGCCACCGCAGCCCAATCAGTGCCCACCACCGCAGCCCAATGAGTGCTCACCAGCGCAGCCCAATTAGTGCTCACCAGCGCAGCCCAATCAGTGCTCACAAGCGCAGCCCAATTAGTGACCATGGGCCGGATAAATGTCCTCGGTGGGCCGCATGTGGCCCGCGGGCCGTAGTTTGAGGACCCCTGCTCTAAAGTTTGCTCCAGTCATAATTGCTAAGTAGCAAATCAGCCTCCACGATTTACATCAATGAAGATCTATGCATCACCAGCATAAAGTATAATTACATGTAGTGCCTTGAGACTATGTGCCGTCTTGTCCGACAATCTTGCAGAAACATTTGTTTAATCAGAATCTTTATTCATCCTGGATAAATCCGATGAGCTATTAAGTTCTTTTTCACAGATGTCCAGTAAAGGAGTCAATTGGATCGGTTTCCACTTTCTGAGTCCTATCAGCAGACTGTGGCCTATTAAAAGAAATGCTCCTGACCTGCCTGATGTTACAGGCAAGAACCCTGGACAAATACTCCACCCACTTCACGCTCACACAAGGGTTACAGCACTAACAATGCAAATACAATCAGAGATCGCTTTCTAAGTCATCCATAACATCACCATTCTATAGCTGGATCTTAAAAAAGTGTAAGTCGTTGGTTCATGGCATGTTTTCAGATATGCCGCATCGTTGTCAATAACCGCCACGTTTTTATACCAAGCACCGTTTATTGATGCATTGGCTTGGAAACCTCCACTTCTCAGCCTGCAAGTAGGACACAATTCTAATTGCTTTGTTACATACATTTGCCCAAAAAAATGTCATCCAACTTTCAGACAGTTTGTTTTGTTAGTGTACAACTCAACGTTGGTGTAAGTTGTGCCGGCTGTTGAATGTGGTGTCAAGGCTGCAAACCAGCGACTGCGCAGTTACAGTTTAGTACAAATAAAACAGGAACTCTTGTTCTGAATAATAAGCGTAGAACCACGCGCCATCCAGCATTGGTGAGGAATCGTCTTGCCAAATTGGTTATGACCAATCTTAAGTGTAATGTGCATGGCAATTTTATTACTTTTCTACGGGAATTTTTGCGACAGCGATGAAGCATAACATAGGAAGGGAAAGTCCATAGTTCGAGATGCGAACCTCAGAATGTTCAAATGTTTGACACTTACACTCACCGAAAACATGCCCGCGGGAGCGCAAGTGTCAAACATTACCGCCGTCCTGAGTGCCGGCCTGCAGGCCACTTCGGGAAGTGGGCAGGTGTTGTGAGCACGTGAAGGTAACAGGTGTCGTGGAGACGTATACCGTGTGCGCTATTTTGCAGAGTGCATTGTTCACTTCTGATATTTCCGATGGGAGGTGAGGTCATGTGGAGCGTAGCAATAAATAGAAATCACCGAGCCGCTCCACGTGACCGACAGGCACTGCCAGCATGGCTCCAGGACACAAATAAATTGCGGTGTGCCGCTTGTTGTGGAGAGAGTGCTGGCGGAGGCTCGGCGACACGCGTCTCCCCCGGTGCGGCCTCACGCACCCGGAGGGTCTCACCGGCCACAGAGATCCACGCGATGGGATCTGCCAGTGCCCGAGGCCATCCCAATGGCCACGGCACACGGTTACGTCGACGTCTCGAAGCACTGCGAGCGAGGCAGTCTGGTTTCGATGAAATGCAGGTTTGGGCGATAAAGGTGCAGTTAGCATTCGGGTGCCCCCCCCCCGCCCCATTCTGGCCCGAGGTCTCTGGGTCCTTAGATGACTATCGTTACTTATCGGGAGGTTTAATGGCATTTCTGGCATAACACAGTCGACGTGTTAATGATACTGAGTTTGATGGAGTGACACCAGTGGTATAATTGATGGCAAAGCGCGCCTGTGTCTGAAAGAGCATCCACGTTGTGAACTGCCGCGCCCGCACGCACATTCTCATGCAGGCGGCCGCCATGGCACCTGTCTCCTCACCCGCGTTGGCTGGACAAAAACAAAGATCCCCCAGGGTATAGCCTTGTACAGACTGTTGGGGCAAGTGCTGTTAGTGAGCACCTATGACGGGCGGAACGCTACACGAAGGGATGGGTGGCCAGCACCACACCCGGCCGCCTTTGTCTCCCCAGTGGCGATATTTACACACTGCACCAGGTACTCATTTGAGGCTGAGTCGACCTAGGGGAGGCCCAGGACCGGTTAAGATATTCATCACTAGTGTTGACCGCGAGCGGGAATCGAACCTGGATCGCCGGGTTCGTAGCGCAGCACGCTAACCACTACACTACCGCTCCCCAGAGACAAAGACACACACACGCATCCCACTGCAGGGTTTCTTTAAGAAGGTGGGTGATCGTCTTTGGGTTTGCGCCTTGCAAGGTTCTCATGTACAGTGGTGGCTTCCGAATGTCGACAAAGGGCCTCGTCGTCAGCGACTGAAACATCAGTGTGCCGCTCGCTCGCTCGTGCGCGTTCGTGTTCCGGCGATGTTCACATGCGAAGCAACGTGGTGGTCACCGTGCCTTCCCTCCTGTGTGCTCGAGACACCAGGGCCAGCTCACATGTGGGGCTGCTGCCCCTGTGTCTGCACCGTGGGGGGAAAAAAAAACTAAACAATATTGACCTTCTGCTCCAGCCAATTTTGGGTGAATTAATCATTTACGTTGGAGAACAAACATCAATATAATGGCCACATCTTTCATTAACCAGCTACCCTTAAATTTCTAGACGGGAGCGCAAAATGAATCCGTGAGGAATGTAGATTATTAAACAATTTGCGCGTGTAAATTGTATGCACAATTATCCGCGTGAATAAACAAAAGGGCAAGTAACTGGCCCCCGAGACGCATTGACCCGAATCACTCGGAAGGCGGTCGTCTCCTTTGGATTCTCTCTGTCCACAGGCCGGATACATCGGCCAGCATTCACCTGCCGCACCACGTAACACGCGGGCCCACGCCTCGACACGGCCTTTACCCGGACGCGGTGTGAATTCCAGTCACGCTGTCCGGCTTTAGCTGCCGTGAGCCTTGTCCGATCATGTCCCACTCCACCATTAGCTTTGGGTTTGGTGCCAACTTGAGAGCGGCGGTGGATGTCCCTCCCCCCCGCCCCGAAAACTAATTTAAACTTAACGATTGGTTTGGTTTGGAGCCATCGTCCCCAGGAACCTTTGTTGACCTTGTTTGTATGTAAGTATGTTGAACCTTTTTCGCACCGTGCTAATCCGAGGTGCGGGGAGGAAGGACAACAAACTGAACACAAACAGCAGTTCTAAAGAAATTCGTTTTCAATCGAGATTTAAAGGTGCATAGCTCCAGTGCCTTCCTAATTACAAAAGGAAGAGCGTTCCAAACGGTCGCAGAAGCGCATCTGTTTGTCACTCATCTTAACATTTTTTTTTGTCAAATCATAGGAAAGCATGCCGCTTAAATTACATTCATCAGTAAATGGTTTGAGACATTCGTGGCCATGAATGTGAGTACCGATGAGTGTCACCTAATGGAGCCAGCTCTGTGGCAAGCAGTGGATCTCTAGGGCCTTGCGTTAATAACCTCACTGCTGACTGAAGGTTAGGTCAGCAATGAGGTACAAATAGAAAGAGCACTCAATGAAAGAAGAACTCTCAATTTTCCCAAGGGCCAAGCAAGGGCAATCCGTGGGTGTAAATCTAAGTGCCACTGTTTAACGTTAGCACACTGGTCGTTGGACTGCGATATAAGGATTGCAGGCCATTGATGAATCTCGTGTGTGTTATTTGCATTCCTCAACACACACAAATGGCCGGGTGTCTCATGCACATTGTTATATATTTGATGAGTTTGCTTATCCTGGCATTGTATGATTGTGCATGGATTCCCACATACTCTGAATTCCACATTTAGGAACATCAAATGTAACTGGTTTTGACCAAACATTCCACTGCTGAAAGATTAGCTATAAATGACTCCATTGGAATCACACCCAGCAGCAACATCACCCCCTGTCTCCAAAAACCTGCCAGGGCCCTCCTGAACAAGAGCCTCGAGACTCAGTGAGGCTTTCCTGGGTAAAAAAACTAAAAAACTACAAAATTAACTGAAATTTGTATTCCACAATATTTCCAGTGTACAACAGCATTCTCGGTTTTTTTCACTTACCTTCGTAAACATTTGTTCGTTATGTATGTTTTATTAAAAGTTGATTTTCCAGGAATTATACAACCCGTTTAGGTATGTGGGATGCCGTGAACTCCTGTAGCATTCCCGTGAAAGAGCAAGCGCTAGAATTTATTAGGCCAAGTTATTGTTCAGAGTGCCCTTTTAACAGACTGTCCTGAGGGTGGACATTCTTGTGGTCATGAGGTCAGTCCTTTATGACAAAGAACAGACCCACTAACTATATTTTTCCAAAGGCGATCCCATTTTCGAGCGTGGCGGCTGCGTGCGGCTCTATATTCATGGGGTTAAGTCACTCACGGGTTGCACGATTTATGTGGTTTTCTTTCACTGCAAGGGGACAGTCCCCCTTCAGTGTAAGGCAAAACATCAACAACGATTGGAGGACTTGTCAAGCGTGAATGGGGCCTGACGCTGCCGGCCACAGCTTGCCATTGGGGCTCGGGTGAGAGAGAGAGAGAATAGAGGCTCTCTTGGGCTGCCTGACTATATCTCCCCATTATTTAGTCTCAAATGTTACCGATCCCACATTGCGATTGCTTTTGAATTGCGATGTGTGGGTTCGACCATTTCCTGCCCCGCTTCTGCTTCAGGACCCGCTGGTTACATGTGTGCGTGCTGGAATCTCTAAAGGATAGTATCCACATTGTTGACGTGCATTGTGTGTTGCGGGTAATATTTGTGACAAACCAACCCCCGAAGAATTTGAACGAGCCTCAAGCTCCCATTTAAGGCAAAACGAAGGGCATTTACCTAATATGGAAAATACTAAGTTTCTGCAATTATTCTGAATGTTATCAACTGGAATGTTGAGTGCTTTATATAAACATTACATGAGTTGGATCAAGCTTTGGGAGTGGCGTTGTGTCAGAGCACTCTGCTCACAAACGGAAGTACGTGAGTTGGAATCTAAGTCGGGACTGGCATGAGTCCGTGGTTTTTCTCCGTGGGTGATGAAATCATTTTGTGAGAAGACAAAATTAGAGTGACTTGGCCTGGTCAAAAAAACCTGGAATGTCCACCACCAGCTGAGGACCACCGATGTAAATGAGCACCCAACTCTCAGCTCATCTGAGAATGGAGAGACTGAATCTTGACTTAAAGCTTTCGTGACTGCAGGAATTCATATTCTTTTGGTTTTTCGGTAAAGTCACGTAGATAGGTTCAAAGATAATAACAAAATAACAAAAAACTACGACGTTTCGATCGCAACAAAAGCGGTCGTCGTTATTTTTATTCATACGTGGCCCTGTATTGTAAGTGCATCTCACCTGGTTTTGAGTAAACAAACTCACACATATCCATTTGTGAGTTCAAAAAACACTAAATCAGTAACACAAGCGGTGTTGCGATCGAAACGTCGTAGTTTTTGTTATTTTGTTATTTTCTTTGAACCTATCTACGTGACTTTACGGAAAGACCCAAAGAATATGGAGAGACTGACTTTACTGATTTAGTGTTTTTTAACTCACAAATACGTATGTGTGAGTTTGAATTTGTTTACTCAAAACCAGGTGAGATGCACTTACAATACAGGGCCACGTATGAGTAAAAATTATTATTTTGTTTGAGTATAAACAAAAACAATTCTATCCCATTGCAGTATAAGCAGGAGAACCCCAAAGCCTTGTGTTGCTGAATGTCCCTTTTCGTCAGATTTTTTTGGTCAAAATGTGCCAATGCCTCGCCGTCACCAGGCCGCAGTCGCAAATCTCTCATCGCGATGGGACGTGGCCATCCGCTCAGGGGCACAGGTGACCACACCTGGGCAATTGCTCTCGCCTCGTTAGCGCTCACAAAACGCACCGCCACTCCCTCCGAACGCCCCCTTTTGCAAAACCACGGCGGCGGCTGCAGAAACCGCCTCTGCGCTCTGCCACAGAATTTGTTGCAAATTTTGCGCACGATTGGGCGGGCGAGCGGGCGGGCAGGCGTGCACGACTGACCGCACCTCCACCGTTCTGTGTGCACCCTCGCGCGGAGATCAAAGCGGAGGGCCTTCCACCGTTTTCTTTAAGCCTCGATGTTTCTTTTTAACTTTCTCATTTCCAAAAAATCTCCTATCTTCATCTCTGAACCAATTTCCCATTTTTTTGTTAAGCATCAACGGTCATTTTTCCATCTGGTGAAACCCCACCCCCATCCCCCCGTTGGTGTTTGCGTCAATCCACACACCTCGGTGACCTTCATAGTCAAATCTTCAGATCTCCTTCACATCCAATACTGAATCGCTGCCACTGTGGTTGACACACTTGCATTTGTGAAAAGGTAGGCGACTGATCATCGGCCAAATAGGCAACTATTCATCATCACCTCTGATTAGCACAGTTGACTACATACGGTACTGAAGAAGTTCAGCATACATACATAAAAAAATGTCATTCTTATCAGATCCCACGGTGGAAATAAGTGCAGTATCCAACTCTTGCTATCCACTCGACCTCTCTGGCCTCTGTCTATGCAACGTCATCTATTATATATTTTGTTCTTCTAAGGCCACACAGTTGTTGATTAATGTGTTCAGATCTTTTGTTAATTGTGCTCGTGCACCACCGCCCATATGGAATCTCCAAACATCTTAAAATCAATTATTACCCTGTTTCCCGTTACCGCTCTCGTTAAACAAGCTCCCACTTTCCTCCTCTCTTCATTTTCTATCTTCATGCCATGGCCTTGCTCTCATGGCCTTGCCATTGCTAACTGTGCATGTCTAGTATTCACCTGAAGTCGAGAAATATTTTCTGTTAGAGTTCATACGTTTCAGTGGGCTTTTTCATGGTCATAAAGATCTCATTTTATATGGTTTTCTCTGGACCTCCCACGGTGGCGAGATGTTGACTCCCTCGCCTGGTATGCAAGAGGTCGTGTGTTTCATCCCAGCCCTGACGCCTGTATATTTGGAGTTTGCATGTTCTCCCCTGTGGTCGCGTGGATTTTTCTCCGGGTCCTCTCGTTTTTCCCTCAACATTTAGAAATGTGTGTTTAGAGTATTTGGCTGCTATAAATTTCCACGTGATAAGCCACTTCATAGGGCGATCATTTGTGGCAAGACCGCTTCTGAAAAACAGCTATATATAGCTCAGTGGGCCTTACCTGGTAAAATTAAAACTATTTATAGTTTAGTTTAGTATTATAGCCGTTCACCTCACTAGCGACCAAACCAAACCCGCTCCCAGCCTCTCGATTCTCCTTAAACGTTTGACCTCGGTCAACCGTCGCACGGCCAACGCACAGATCTCCTCCTGCACCAGTGGGACGTAAATGAGAATTCCACCGGCGGCTGCAAAGTGGAGCACATGACAGAGCACGTGGCCACCTCCTCATGGCCCATCACGACCATTCAGTCGTGGCACCGGAATGATCCACCGGCTTACAACCAACGCCTTCGAATGGCTGAAGAACCAAGACATTGATTTATCACTTGTATTGCTCTTCCAATACTCGTTGTTTATCTCTTTAATGTGCCATATTGAAAGAAGAAGAAGACGAAGATTATAGCTGTTGGTTGAATTTGACAGAGCATTACATTCATGATTGTTCTCTGCGAATTCCCTATCCCTGCATCAATCTGATTATTCTGTTATCACTGTAGTAGTGTCTGATGTCTATATTATCACTTGCACTTTAACCCAAGATAAGAACAAACTGTTTTACTGCTAAGCCTGCTCTTGTGAACGATGCCGCAATTACAAGTCGGCAGAGCAAACCAAACTTCTGTCTCCATTCATAAGGGATCAGAGTTCATTGGGCACTTGACTATCTAGCCACCAAAACATCGAATCATCGTTAACCGGGCAGTGGCGGCGCATGCCTCTTAATCCAGCACTGGGGGTGTGGGTTGTTGGATCACCGCGCCAGTGTTGTGAAACTCTTTTCCCGTGGGCATCGAAGTAGCATATTCTGACTCGCCAGGAGAAGGCGGTACGACAAGTGGACTAATCACCGCCTGTTTCCATATTTACGTGGGATAGAGCATTGCCCCTGTTGTGCAAGGCATGGGTTATCGACCAGGTGGTCCGGTTTCCACCAACTTGGTACAATAAACACAACTCATCAATGATTGGCTGATAAACGTCTAAAATTAAAAACCCAATGCAGGACCCTCATAAAAAAGAGTCCTATGACTCAGTGTGGGTTTGCCTGGATAATCAAGTAAAATATTATTATAACCAATGAACCCTACACTAAAATTTTAACTGCACCTCTGCACTGTCTCAATTTGTGCTAATGTTTCAAAACTATTATCGTCAAATGTATTTTTTGGATAAGTTTGGAAAATAGAATAGAAATTAAATTAGATAATCATGCCCACATTTAGATTGCGTATGTGTTACAACTAATTTAATATAAATGTCTGACCTATATTGGAAATGCCTCTGACATATGCAACTCGTGAAGGCATGCGTTATTAAATTATGAGCCAGACTTGGCATTGTAAACAGGCAGAAGTTGCTCGTACCCAAGCAATAGAAAAATCTTCTTGCTTAACTGTCGGTCATTATTCCGTAAATCCTGAACAGATGCCAGACACCAGACATCGAGAGAGAGCCATGAAAATCTGTAAATGTCCTATTCACCGGGTCAGCTGACTTTCAGAACTGTTTACAATCCGTGACGACCTTTATCAATAAATGTGGTCTTTCCCAACTGTCAGTTTCTGTTAATGGTGCATTTTTTTGCAGCGGTGTATTTATTTCTACTGTCAGCTAGATATAATAATAATAATACAGCTTCATTTGGACCACCAGTAACTGTGTGAGTTCATTGATAAGCGTGTGAGACACCGTTGGACGTATTCGAGCACGGGAGACTCTAATAATGAAACTCATAACACAATATAAAACGGTTGCACAGCACCGTCATGGAATGCAAAAAGTCGACATTTGTTGGGCCCAGCATGAATGGTTGCTGGTGCCAGGGACATGTTCATATGTGAACTTATTTGTGCTGCATTAAAAAAGGCAGCGCATGTGGTGCCACCGTGGTGTATGCAGAGTGGTAGAAAGGTAGATGTGAGTGCAGGGGGAGGGGAGGTGGGGTTGTGGAATGTATGTATGTTGAACTTCTTCCGCACCGTACGTAGCCACCTGTGCTAATCGGAGGTGTGGTGGTGGTGGTGGTGATGATGATTTAGGGCCCAGTTGACCACTGAATCTCTCCGGAGAGCTTTGCTTCGAGTGGCAATGGTGACTGGGAGTTGGCAGTGATTTTGCAGGAGATGCTGCGATACTTTCTCTGTTAATTTCACTGCCACGGCAAAAGTCTATATGAATTCTATCATCTTACGGGAAATGTTATTGTGTGGAATTTTAGCTTTTTTCCCTTGATAAATGCATTATCTCACAAGTTATTTTCGGAGACGAGGCAAACTTCATACAGGCATCGACTAGGAAAGCACCACCGCATGTACAATGAGGCTGTGTTAGCTTAAATGGAATTTGCAATTAATCCAGTGGAAGGCACCATTCGGCTTGTTAAATTGAAAGGATTTGAGTTTCGTTGTTCGGTATTGGCGAGCCCAATATTTACCGGCGTGCACGTTCGGTGTCGGCCAGCCTTGCACGTTCATGTTCATTCGATGTTACATTTTTGTTGTTTTGCTTTAACATGCGGGCCTCCTCTCCAGTCGGAGAGAATTTCAAGTTTCAGTCTGCTGAAAAGTATGCACATCGTGGGACGTGTTTAAAAGGATATATCTTTCACTTTCGCGTGCGCTCGTTGACATGTCCTCGCCGTTAATGATCTAGCCTGCATAACTGCCCCATAGATGTAGCTTCGCTAATTGAACGGTCTGCCCAAAGGCATTCAAACAGCGACGCAAGCCATGTCGCACGATGTCTTTACTCGCGCTTTAACGTCTCATTATCAATAGCAACGAGTGTGGGAGCTTGTATCAAACATGTGCTGGATTCCTTTTGAGGGAAATTGTATCCCTGTAGGGATGTCTCATTAACTTTCCACAGCTGCACGTAAAAAAAAAACTAATCTATTACCACAGTGGCTATTAAAGCGCTGCTAAGCAAGCTTTTTGGGCAAACACAGCATTTCTGCCCCTCATAAGGTTTCAAAAATGTTCTGTTAAAATTCGCTGTTTATGGTGGATTGTGTTTTTGGTAAATGGAAGAAGTACAGTGTTGCTTCTGTTTTCGAGCACAAGAAAGGGCCCTCCATTTCAAAATGGCAGTTAGTTTTGGAGGGATTGCGGAAAGGGCGCACAATCGTCAATCCGTCGGTCATCTAATTTGGAATTTGATGTTCACATGGCACAGAATGTGCACGGGGGTCACAGTTGTCAGTTGAAACATTCTGGCTCAATTACAGAAGGCGGCTGAGCTGTGTCAGGGAAAAGGAGACGGACAACAAGGGGGCAGTTGTGTGCTGCGGGGCGTATGCATGAGGGTGGGGATTGACACGAGAAGTTTGAAACCTCACGCGAAGGCCCGCTGTTTAAAATGCACAATTTTGAGGGTAGCGCGAATGACAAAGTCGGAAAAGGCCGCAAAATGCAGCGGTGATTTGCACGGGATCTATCGCCCTGCGCAAATTGCATTTTCAAGATGGCTGCACCCAACATGCACTGCAGATGACTTTTGGTTGCGTGCAATGCTCCGTGCGGTGATGTTGGTCGCAACATCCAGGCAGTCCGTATCTTGGCCGCTTGGTCGACGGAGAATTATAATTTAGACAGCGCAAAAAATAAAGCAATCGTGGCTGTGCTCGCCGATGCTGCTACAAAAATGTAACACGTAATTAATGAACTTTCAGACAGAAAACAAATGCATGCCATCAGTGAATCGGAGGATCATTTATTCCATTTGCCCATAAACCTTCTAGTTGTTTTTTTATGCACTGTAATTTAACAGTACATATACGCTGTATGTTTATTTTCTAAATAACACAGAGGCAGCCAGTCTTCTAAGTTTATACGGAGACTGCTAGGCCATTAGCTGCACAAAGCTGCCTTTATCCTCATGGTTAGCTGCCTGTGCTTGCATCTGCTGGTCGGTGAGGGAGAAATGTGGCTCCCATTCGCGATGTCCACAAAGCCTGCAATAGCAGTGCACCTCCCCAGGGCCTGCGAATTTGCTCATTATGCTGCGTCTACAATTTATTGTATGAAAAGTTACAGCACGATGACCTAAACAACGTTTATTCTTGGAGATGCTTTTTTCTAGTAAGGTTTTGAGGTGGGCGTTAACCCGCGAGATCCCTGAGCCTGATGCTTGAGCCTCGTGTGAGCTACAGAAGATGAGAAATTAAACTATGAACTAAACATTTTTTTAAATTATTTTACCAGGTAAGGCCCCACTGAGCAACGTAGCTCTTTTTCAGAAGCGACCCGGCCACAAATGATAGCTCAACGAAGTGGGCTTATCGTGTCGATATTTATAGCAGTCAAATACTCTAAACGTATGTTGATTCTAAATGTGGAGGGGAAAACTGGAGGACCCGGAGAAAAGTCCACGTGACCACAGGGAGAACATGCAAACTCCAAATATACAGCAGGTGTCAGGGTTGAGATCGAACCCTCGACTTCCTGTATACCAGGCGAGGCAGATAACGTCTCGCCACCAGGGTACCCATGAGGATATCAGTGTGGCACATTACCCATGATTCCTTTAAAATCATTATTGTCTTATCGACAGACATGTTCTTCACCTGAGGACGGCTGCTTGCGTTGTGGCCGAAACGTCGTGAGAATTATTTTATTATGTTTTATTTTTATTATTTTATTACTTCCCTTCTACGTGACTTTACCGAAAGAACCAAAAAGATGAATCCCTGCAGTCACGAAAGCTTTAAATCGAAACATCATTATTGTTACGTTTGCTTACCTGGGAAAGCCTGAGTCTATTTCTCAGGAGGGTCCTGCCAGGTTTTTCACAGGAGGGGGAGATGTTTCTGCTGTGTGTAATCTCCAATTGAATAATTTTGATGGATTATTTT
Organism: Lampetra fluviatilis; assembly: GCF_964198595.1. NCBI lineage: Eukaryota > Metazoa > Chordata > Hyperoartia > Petromyzontiformes > Petromyzontidae > Lampetra > Lampetra fluviatilis. The sequence goes on along the minus strand of NC_136276.1, from coordinate 21,847,656 downwards.
TTTGCATTGGGATGTTTGGTCAGTACCAGATACCTTGTACGTTTTTTTTGCTATGGAAGGAAATTGGAGTACCCAGAGGAAACCCGTGCAGAAGCAGAGGAGATATACAAACTCCACACAGAAAGTCGCGAGAGTTTAGGAATTGAACAGGAGTGTTACAACTGCACCACCGTGCAGCCATGTAATATGTCATGCATACAATCGATAGCAGAGCTATCGATTGTAATTATTCTCTGCATAAGTCCTCTTTCAGAAGAAGTCGGGTGCCAACTTGCCACTGGTATAGAGTGCATTCACATCCAACCTGTGTTATGCTGCACCCTAATCTAATGTTGATCATGACTGAATGCTCTATAGTAGCCTCTACATGCAGTATTTGCAGACATACTTGTATGTATGTTGAACTTCTTTTGCATAATACATAGCCAACCGTGCGAATTGGAGACTTGCATCCTCTCTGGCAGTGTTCTTCATTGCAAGGCCCGCGGGCCACTGGTGGCGGCCCCTGGTGGCCTTTAGTGCAGCCCCTGACCTCTGGCCCCAGACAATACACAACATAATGTGAAAGCACCCCCCCTCCCCCCCCAAGCATCATCGTGCTGTCAAACCCCAACGGTTTCAAATGTGTGGCGGCCCTCACTGATGATGTCTCATCGGCGAAAGTGCCTCCCCACCTCCACCCCCTCTGAAAATGTGTGAAGAACGCTGCTCTATGAAGTTGTAGAGAGGACTTGCTTGTAGGAGTGAGAGTCTGTTCGTGGGATGTGGAGGGATATGTGGGTGTGGATACTGTCGGGTTTTTTCGCTCGCTAGCTCATTAAGATGTGACTGGCAGTTCATTTGCGTTCTACGGGGCGGTGACACGGGCCAGCTGTAGTGCGTTTTTTTCGCTTGTTGCAGAGGTTCGCGAGTCGAGCGGCCGCCCCTGGTTTTTACTTCCGGTGTGTGTTCACCGAACAACGCTTCGCGACGCCTGCTTTTTACAGTGGACGTTAAAGATCCAGTGGCATTGCGCAAAATAACGGCACAAATTAAAAAATTACACTGCAAGTTACGTACGCACTTGGGATCACGCGTAGCAACATCGTCCCCTGCTGTGCAACTCCTCCTGCAGACTGTGCCTGTGTAACACGACGCCTTCCTTCCTGATATTGCTGCGCTTTAATAATGCTACCAATACCAAATGTACAAAATGATTATTAAGTATATATTTAATTATGTCTTAAGCTATTGGGCTGATCTCCCAGTTAATGTCACTCCCTTCCCGTTCCCAGCCCTGTTTGGGACCGTGTTGTCTGGCTAGGAGATGTTAACTACCTCGCCTGGTATACAGGAGGTCGTGGGTTCGATCCCGACCCTGACGCCTGCTGTATATTTGGAGTTTGCGTGTTCTCCCCATGGTCACATAGATTTTTCTCCGGGTCCTCCGGTTTTTCCCTCCGCATTTAGAATCAACGTCACGCGTTTAGAGTATTTGGCTGCTCTACATTTCCACGTGATGATAAGCCACTTCGTTGAACTAGAATTGTGTTAGGTCACTTCTGAAAAAGAGCTGTATAGCTCAGTGGGCCTATGTGGTAAAACGTAACATATTTTTGTTAGTTTTTAATAGTTGGTATACTGAGTTGTAATATAATAGGACATCTTATCAGTCCCTCCAGAAAAACGCGGAGTTTTTTGGTGATTGTTGCGGGCAAAAATCGTTGATTATGCGGCACGTTTTCTTAAAAAATGCGATGGAATATGCGGGATATTTATGCAATTTTATGCGATTAAATTGCGGGAACTTGCAAAAATTGCGGGAACTTGCAAAAACTGCGGGAACTTGCAAAAACTGCGGTTTGATGAAAGAGAGAAAAAAAAGTGATTCCCCCAACACCCTATTCACTAGGCTACTACTTTAATGTAATGAGTCATTTCTTATTACTTCCTATGATAAGCAAGCATACTACATCACAGAAAGTGCTGGGAATATTTAAGTTCTCATCTTGTTTTATTTCAGACCTTAACAAACAGATGGCTCAAACTTACAAAACATTGAGTCGAACAAGTTCTGTAGCTTTACAAAATGAATATGCTACAACTTCTGTAAAAATGAATAAATAAAATATTAAAAAATAAAATGTGTGCTTCCTGTTTTACAGAGGTAGCTATACAAAACAGACATCTTCTGTTAAAATAAGTGTTTTCAGTGCACAGTAACGTAAGCAATACAGTAACAGTACAGTCTTACAGTAATGTAAATTTACATACTACTAACAAAAAAGTGCAATCTTACAACTGCTTTGCGCGGTCTTTTGCGCTTATGTTTGTTGGCAAATGAGAAAGATTTGCGGGCTTCATCATGGTTTCATTGGCATCGCGGGGTTTGCAGCTTTTCAATGATGTCGCGTAATGAGTGACGTCACTTCATAACGTTCCCATGGCAACAGGGGAAATGGCTGCGCTTGTGTGAAGTAAACGCAACATTTTTCAACTTTCTGCTAAGATATATGTGACTTTTTGCAACGAAAATGCGGGGATTATGAAATCATGCAAGCCCGCATATTTTGCGCGCGGAAATCTGCAATTTATGCGGCGAAAGTGCGGCGTATTTGAAAAAACGCGCCCCCCGCATAAATATGCGGACTTTGGCTGATTTTGCGTGGAATCATGCAATCGCATAATCGCGTTTTTCTGGAGGGACTGTCTTATACTGACAGGGCACAACTCACGTATTTTTATTATTACATTTATTGTGATGGCTTCACCTCAATGTAACACATGGCCACACTTTGTGAGGAGGTGAATTTATCAATATTTGCAAGGGAATATTTGTCAATGTTGATCCAAACATGCAGAGAAGAGAGTAAACAAAACCAATGGATAGACATGAATGACCTGGTGGCTGGAGTGGGAGCTCATTCTTACGTATGTATGATGTGGGTTGTGTAACAGCAGTTGTTGGGTACTGTTTTCCTGCAGTGTTTTGGTTATATGGTAGGTGTGCGTAATGCTTTAAGTATCCCAATAACTAAGCCGGATGTGGGTTTGCTCAAGCATGTATTTGCTTTGTTAAAAGATAATTTGGTGGCTGGTAAACACTTGTTTGTATATACTTTGTTCACGTTAGTTTGACTTGCACTGATCTGAGCAATAATTAGCTTGGGAGGTTAAACATTGGCCTCCCGTCATCAGCCATTCCGCCTCTGCCACGTGGGGTAGCCAAGAGATACCCAGACCCCAGTGCACTCGTGGCTGAGCGGGGACCGTGAGACCGGTTTACAGTTTTTGGATGAAGCCAACAGACATAAATTTAGGCACCAAAATATTTCGGATTATCTGGAAACACAAAAAAAATCTTGCGTTTCGGAATGATACGACAGGATGCCAAAGCGGTGTCGGGTAACATCGGGTGACATCACTTTCGGGAGCAAAAAATTCAAGTTTGACGATTATGTAATGTAAATGATCTGCAGTGCAATCAACAATCGATATTAATTCTATGACCATCGTACAATCACTAACTATAGCTTATGAGGCTGCCAAACTAGTGCCAAAGAAATCTGCATGCCAAACCACTGGGTTATTTAAAAAGAAAATAGCTTTTAGGGTCAAAATCCCAACGAAGAGCAATGTGTGTGGGCTAGGACAATTTCTTTCACAGGCAGATGGAGCGCAAGGGTGCTGTAAGGGTTGGCTAAGTACGGTGCGAAAGAAGTTCAACTTATGGGCAGCACCTCGCCACTTGAGCAACCCACGTGTTGGTTGGGCGAGGCGTTTCTCAGACATCTAGCATACACTTGATGTTCGTTTTGACCTACAGAAAAGCTACCTGTGGTTTCTGTCAAAAGCATGTAAATGCATCTATATGACGGTTTCTTCGCTGTTTGTTGGTTGTGCCCAAGACATGAGGAGCCAATTTACCGCACCCAAGCGACCTACCCTTCCCACACACCAACACTCACACGCGTTATAAATCATGGTCAAAACGGATGCGTCTAGGAGGGCGTGTATTATTTAAAAAAACTTTTGCGAGGTGCAATTCACGTTTGGAAACATGAATTTTTAAACGAGGGAAGTGCGAGCGGCCGGGTACGATGCTGAGCGGTCGCTGTCGTTGCGCGTGTCGCCGTGGTGATGCAACGCACGGTCTCCGTGGATATGCTGAGCGAGAGCGTCGTGGCGGCGGCGGCTCCTGTTGCCGTGACGAGCGTTTCTGCGCGCGCCCCGTGTCCGTGCGTGCGCAGGGAGTCATCAACGACCTGAGGATCAGCACGGAACCATCGGCGGCCAGGCAGCACTGCGAGGATGACGACGTGCTGGAAGTGAGTGCCCCGATGATGGCCCCCGACAATGACCCCCGACAATGACCCTGAACGATGGCCCCCGCGATGGCCCCCAAGATGCACCACCCGGCCAACTTTCTCTCGGAAAGAGAGGCAGTGGTCGGAGCGCCCGGTGACGCCCCTCCGTGTGCCTCTAGTGGGCCGCGATGTCGAGTTCACCCGTCGGAGAGCCCTGCGTGGTGCAGCGCTGAGTTCGATTCACGGTCGCCAGCTAACCAGTGTGGAGAAGTTTTGGTCAAAGCAACCCCTACGGCCGACACGGTGTGGGGAGGCCTTCATCCAGCAGTGGATTGACAAAAGGCCATAAATTACGATTATATTTTGTTCAAACAGTGGTCATGGCCTTGGTCGCCAAAATGACTAAGTGAAACAAACAAACAAAAAGTACAGCAACCAAGCAAACACAAATCAGAACAACAACGTTTGCATCGCATGAGAAGTTGCAATTAGTGCACAAACACAAATCAATGCCAATGAATAGACTCCCTGCAGCACACATTGGCTTGGGAAGAATATCCCAAGACCGATCATAGTAGAGTTACAAAGTAGGTTACGGAAACATCAACCAGATATAAGGTGACCATTGCACTAACATGTCAACAGACAAGTTTTAATGTCAAAAGCAGGGCACAGCTGCAAGCTACTTGAGCGACTGACCTTTTCCAACTTGTTGTAGATCTCTTTTACGAGCTCGATGAATTCTGAAAATCTTCAAAATACCGCGAAAAATACAAACGGTGCCGAGTGTTCCCGCCGGGAGTGTGAAACGGTGCCGAGTGTTGCCTCTGCGAGCACCGTTGTGTTTGGTGACGAGCTCGCTGTGCGGGACGTGTCCAGGCCTCTGGGGGTGACCAGAGCGGAGATGGCGACATCGATGGGGACACGCCCCCCCTGCCTGCACCGTCCATCGACAGCCCAACGCCAACCGCGCCCACGGTGCCCAAGGTGAGGATGCCCGGAGCAGAGAATAACTCGGACGTGTCGGCATCACACGTCTCCCGACCACCCCGTCGGTGGGGGAACAGACGAATGTATCTTGAGATTCAAAAATGTTTATAAAAAAAAAATCATAAAACGCAATGTTAATTTGCATCAATACACCCCGATACACACATCGACTCCCACACACACATATGGACTTACACACAGACATATCGACTAACACACACATATATATTGACTCACACACACACATCGACTCACACACACATATATCGACGCACACACACACATCGACTTACGCACACACACATAGATGCACACAGACACATTGACTTATCGACTCGCATACACACATCGACTTACACACTCACATATCGACGCACACACACACATAGACTCGCACACACATGGAACTACACACACACAAACATATGGACTTACACACACACACATATCGACTAATCACACATGGACTTACACACGCACCAGCTTCATAGCGCAGCACGCTAACCGCTACAATACTACTCCCCACAAACATGGACCTACACACACATATGGACTTACACACACACACACATGGACTCACACGCACACATATCGACGTACACACACATCAACTGACACACATCGAAACACACACACAAACACATCGACTTACACACACACGTCGACTTGCAAACGCACATGGATTCACGCAGACACATTTCGACGTACACATGCACACACATCGACTGACATACATGGACCTACACACACACACATAAACTTAAACACACACCGCGCACACACACATGGAGGTACACAAACAAACACAGCGACTGTCACACACACACATTGACTCGCATACACATTGACGCGCACACACGGACTCGCACAGACACAACGCACACACATATATGGACTCACGCGCACACATGGACGTACACACGCACACTCTAACTTGTATATAGACTAAATAAGTTTGTAAATAATAGTTTTCTATGTACGTGACTTTCGCAAAAGAAGCAAGGGAGAGGGGAAATGCACACATGTATGATAAGTAATTAGGAGCGACTGCGAGGGTGTTCCACCATTTTGGTGCAAACATTTGGCGCGAGCAACAGCGGCAAATGAATGAAAGTCAACAAATACAAAATGAACCTCACCTACCTGTAACTATGAGCAGACGAGCACCAATCAAGCGTAATTGACATAACGTCACTGCTCAACCCCCCTACTGAATGGGAAAGTGTAAATATGATAGAATGTAATTGAGTATATTTATTGGTTTGCCTCTGTGCAGTAAGTGATATTGCATGGCTGCTTATGTCTGAAGAGTACAGAGAAAGGCTATTCTTCATAAATATTGGTTCATCCCTGTCATTAAATCTTCTAACCTATAATAGGCAATTTGTAATGAGTAAACAGTCATGATAATAAATGTTTGAAGGGAGCTGTAAATCTGTGTGTTACCCTGCGCAGTGTCCACACGAAAGAGAATTCCCCCCTCACCGAACGCGTGTGACTTGGATAGGGTCGAGCATGCGGTAGCTAATTAATAAATAAGCAAAAACAGCATTAAATCGCGAATGAAACTACTTTAAAGGTGACGGACGCGAAATTGGAATAGCGCTGGCTCAGCACGCGGCTTATGGCGTGGTACCTGGCAACTTTTTTTAAACGTAAACCCCACGGTTTGCAAGCCAAATCCTTCACAAGTTTCGGCCACACACACAGACACACAGAGACACATACACAGACACACACACAGAGAGACAGACAGGCAATGACATTTATAGGTAAGATTGTAAACAGAATGTCTCTTTTATGGGTAAAACTATTTGGTAAATTTTTTTTGGGGGGGCACGGTTTCAAAAGAATCCAATGATTAATCGCACACACAAATCTAGAGGAAGTGCACTGTGCAGGTCACATGGAAGTCGTTGCGTGGCTATTATTAACATTCTAGACGGTGCCTGTGAAATTTCATTGGTACAACCACCCCACCTGCAAACCCCAGGGCTGGTTTGCACGGGCCCTAGAGATCACTGGGCTCTCCCTCACTCGCACCCACTGCTCACAGGTGCCCCAGGACAGAGAGCTTACTCAGCCAGGTAGGAGCTCCACACGAGGAATTGCAGTTTACAAAGGCCTACTCTTTGGGGCTGTAAACGGCAAACATGTCATTGAGACATTACAAAAGATTGCATTGAAATTATACTATAAAAAATAATGCCGGCAGTATCTTTTTTTTATCGGTAGATACCCGTGTGCCATCTGTGTGATAAAAAATAGCGCACGCCACTTAGTTTTACCTGGCGCTGCTCTGACACGTGTCTGTGCTGTCAAATGCAAATTATCTCCTTGTGGCTTATTAAGGTGTTTGTTGAATACCCGTCGGGCGCAAGCAGACTTGCACTCCTGCATATTGCGAGATTAGTTGGATGGGCCTTCTTTAAACAGCTGATCTTGTTTGCTTTCAGCACATCCCGAGTTTGATGTTTCCAATCATTATTATCACTTTGACGTTACTAAGTACAAGTGCCATTGCGCTTACGGTGACAGCTGGAGTAAATGTCAGTGTCAGTACCAAGGACAACCACTCTGCCATGTAATCAGTATTACGTTCATAACCTGTAAGAAAGAGTACTGCAGCAGAGAGAAAAGCCTTTGGGCATTAATTTCCGTTTTGGATATGAAGATGTAAATGTGTCAAAAGAAAGTTGTTCCTCCGGTGCATATTTCCAACCTGGACATATGGATTGGAAACACGGTACAAAAATGTCAAATGGAAAAGGAGTTGAAAATCGCACGATATGCATGGTAACACAGACTTGGCTTTGAATAACACACGACATATACATCAGAGAGCAAACAAACACACTCGTGACTTCACGCGCTGTTGAGAAAATCAAACAAAAAAAACGTTCAGGACAAGCGGCTCGAATGAATAAATGCTGATATAGTCGACTTGCTGATGGAATGGCGGAGGGACGAGTATGGTTAGGGAGAGATGGGGCAACACAGTGATGGACGTGAGGACTTATGATGCATTGTTACTGTGATAGAGTGTCAGGATGGCACAGTGGGTGACACTCATGGCTCACACGAAGAAGGTGATGGGTTCGATTCCCGACTGGTGCCTTTCTATGTGGATCTTTTGTTATGTTCTTCTCCTGTTCTGCATGGGTTTCCTCCAGGTATTAAAGTTTTCTCCCATAGATATAACATCATAAACTGTAACTGATATTGGCCAAACATCCTAATGTTGAAAGATTACCTGCAAACAATTGGGATCACACACAGCAACAACATTACCCCCTTATTGTGAATAACTTGGCAGGACCCTCCTGAAAAAGTCTTGAGACTCAGTGAAGCGTTCCTGTGTTAACAAGCATCATACAATAATCGGACAGGAAGTGATTATTGCAATAATTGGGCTCTGGGGTGGTGAGATGTTAGCTACCTCGTCTGGTATACAGAAGGTCATGGGTATGATCCCGACCCTGACGCCTGTATATTTGGAGTTTGCATGTTTCCCCCTAAGTCGCGTTGATTTTTCTCCAGGTCCTCCGGTTTTTCCTTCCACATTTAGAATCAACATGTGTTTATAGTATTGAGCTTCTATAAATTTCCACGCAACAAGCCGCTTCGTTGGGCTATCATTTGTGGCCAGGTCGCTTCTGAAAAAGAGCTATATCGCTCAGTGGGCCTTACCTGGTAAATTATAAAGTAGTTTAGTTTATCATAGGATGATCTTCATCCAGCAGTAAATAATCTACTGCATCGGCAAAATGTTTGGAGCACACCAACATTTCCCTTCGTCGTTCAGTGATTGCACACTGTTGTGAATCGGTGCGATTGTGGTGGGGCCCGTCTCCAGCGTGGGTGCTGTCAGCACAGTCTGTGCGGCCGTGGGCTGTGGTTATATCGAGCCCACGCGGAGGAGACACAGCCGTTGCGCTCCGTTGCGCAGCGACATATCGTCTAGGTGTTACCCGTCTGGTGAAACTTGGTTTCGGTCAAATCTTCAGCCACACTCGTATCACCTAACTGACAATTTTATGAATTTACCACATCTACTTTTATGGTGAAAGACCCAACGCTGAAAATCCCTGATTTTGATATTATGCGAAGCTCATGGTCCACCCTTAACCGCATCCGCACAAACCATGGCGAATGCAGATACCTGATGCACAAATGGAAAATTTAAAACTCTCCAATGTGTGACTGTGGTCACCCAGAACAGGCCATGCAATGTGTAACAACACAATGCCCCATTCACAAACACGATGGAGACATCACAGCAATGATACACTCTCCGCTGCTCCTGATGTGGTTGTCTGGGTTTGACCACCTGAATGTGAAATTATAGTTGTTGCTCTGCATCTACATCAGCCATACAAAATAAGAAGATCTACTTTATTGGTGAAGCATTGCTTTGCTGCTTAAATGAGTACTCCAGAAATTCCGTCTGGAAGAAAAGCAACGTTTAATTCGTGTGAACCAGCTTCTCGTAATTTCACCGAGCGTGGGTAACTTGAGGCTGTTATTATTTTCCAGTAGCCAGGGCTGGTGCTGCATGTGGTTAATCCTTGATGTCACGATTGTCGTGTCACGGTGCAATGTGCAGCCACAAAACGACACTTGGCAAACTTTGGCTTATACACGCTTGTAATCTCACAAGCCAGAATGGGCATCGAAATTCGACATCTCTGACTGCCAACTGCCTTGAAACCTTGTTAGCAAAGTCCTTTGCTGCATAGCATTCAATAATATGTTCGCCACATGCCTGCCTCGTGTGCGATTTGACATATGATAGAAATATATACAGTACTTGCAATTGCTTATCATCTTTGCAGGCCCCTATGTTTTTATTTATTTTTTCTGTAATGTTATTTTGATGTGGCTGATGCCCACTTAGCTCATGAAAAGCACATGGAAAGTTTGTTCGGGCGGAGTTCTGACCGGACTGCTATTTTCCACGTGTTCTTATTTAAGTACTTAGCCAACAGCTTCATTGGAATTTAAGGCCAGAACAGCATCTGTGGAAATAGGAAACAAAAACATTCCACCACACAGTGCCCATGCACGTACATACTGCCCTTTGGACACGCATTTGATTGGGCTCGGCTCTTCCGCTCCCATCCTTCCTTCTGTCGAGACGCTCGTTGGCTGAGACGTTCCGTTGCTCAGCTGCTCCGGAGTTTCCTCCGTTGCCTTTAACTGCAGTCGGCGCACCACCACGGCACGCTTGGTAAACATTTCCACTGGGCTTCTGAAGCAAGGGATATAAAACCTCGTTTGTCAAAGTAGGATTCGTAGAGAGTTGGCAAACGTGAGTCATTCTGGAAGAATAATTTGGCTGCATCTGAGATCTCCTTTTCAGATGACGTTTCGTCTAGCGATGAGGATCGCCAACAGGCTCGGAGCAGGTGGCGTGGATACGCACGCAGAGAACAACAGTCACCCCAGGCTGCACCAATGGACCCGAACACTCATTGAAATATATAAACCCTATATGCCACGGTGGAAACCTGGAATCTGTCTCTTTCGAGCTTCCCTCTTTGGAGAGAAGACCCGGTGGATCATGTGTTGTGACCCTCCGGAACCTACTGGGCAGCAAGGCAGGCAGGAGGTCCCATAGATGTAGCTGCTCAACCAGAGCTACGAATGCTTTGATACTTGTATTGCCTTTGTACTATCTTGATTTGAAGCTTTCGTGACTGCAGGAATCCATACTCTTTGGTTCTTTCGGTAAAGTCACGTAGGTAGAAAATAAAATTAATCGCGACGTTTCGGGCGCAACACAAGCGTCCATCATCAGGTGGGAAAGCTTGGTCTGCTGCTGAAGCAGACTGTTTTAAAAGGTTTGAAATGGGTGTAGCCCAAGGGTCATAAAGAATTGGCCGGGGCTAGTGATGTTAATGTGAGAAATTAGCATGTAACTGTAAGCTAGGAGAGCGGCCTCCTAGACGAGGGCACGGAAGTGGCTTTGTCTCTGTACTGTTCACCTTTTGGCATTCTGTGGTTCAAAACTGGTGAGGCAAGGCCATAAAGAAGCCTGTCTCTGGTGTAGGCCAATCAGTTTCAATGACAATGGATGTATTATCAGAGCATGTTCGTTTCCATGTTTTGCCACAGGTACGTGTGGTTAATTCAGACTTTGATGCCTTTGCATTAGGTGTGTCTGTTTTGGTGTTTGAACATCTCAACACCCCCTGTCTTGTTGCCCGAAAGGGGTAAACGCATATTCGTATTATTTCATCATTCATTTTTAATGCTGGCAAAAAGGGTCCCATAGATAGGAGGTGGCCTCACAGACGGTCGGTTCTTCAGCCTGTCTGCTTGGGCCTTTGAGTGTCACCCCCTTTGTGGGCTTTCTTCAATATGATAAACACTTCTTCAACAAAATCGAATTGGGCCCAGCATCTCCATGCAGGAACCTTCTAAAGCAGGCCTGACACTCCGTGGGGGCTTTTTCTGGAGAAACAAAAACTGACATTTATTCTGCTTTGGGAATTTGTATGTTGTGTGAATTTATGACAGCTCGATAAAAACAATGATGAATACTAATAATGTTCCCAATATGGAAATGAATTATCTTAACCCGCAATCAAATTTTTTTTGACAAGAAGGTGCATGGGATGAAGGCCCTACTTGCAATTATACTTTATTGATGGTGATGAATAGATCGTTATTGATGTAAATCCTGTAGGCTCATTTTCTTCTTAGGAATTATGATTGGAGCAAACGTTACAGTATCTGTGGGAATTGAATATTTACAGAAATTGACTGTGCTGCAAAGTTCATTGTGAAAGATTCTGTAATATTACAAGGGTGAAATATGAATATCAAAATAAATAAATAAGTCCCCTAATAAACTATAAATAATGATCCTATTCACCATATCGGTGTAACTATTAACTAAACTATTTTTTATTTGAAAACGATTTGTATTTTACCAGATAAAGCTCATTGAGCAATGTAGCTCTTCATCAGAAGCGACCTGGCCACAAATGATATCTCAGTGAAGCGGCTTATCATGTGGAAATGTATAGCAGCCACATACTCTCAAAGCATGCTTCTAAATGTGCAAAGAAAAACCGGAGAACCTGGAGAAAGATCCACGCGACCACGGCGAGAACATGCAAACTCCAAATATACAGTGTCAGGGTCGGGATCGAACCCACGACGTCCTGTATATCAGGCGAGATGGTTAACATCTCGCCACTGAGCAGTACACACGATATACAGCTCAATAGAATAATTATTAATAATATTCCCAAAATTTTTATTAATTCTCTTAACCCGTGCTATCAACTAGCACTGATATGAAGCCATGTGCGCTCATTGTGCACACACCCTGCCAAGTGGTGTTGCCTCTGCTGCCCCTCCTGCAGCCTACCCTCCATGCATGCACATACACCCTTTGGGAGGGTAACGTAGCTATTTCCATGTGCTCCGTGACCGAGACAGCTGCCGATATGAGTTTAGGGAGCAAACTGCAGCATGGCATGCCGGCTCAGATGGTTTGTGAGGGGCCTGTCCCTAGAGCACATGGTTCTCAGGCTGAGCACGTAGAAAAAGATAGACATTCCCAGGGAATGGGAGAGGGGGCTTTGTATCTGTGGAGGACTTAAGGGAGGAGCCGAGGCTTGTGCCAGTTTTTGGGATATACAGTTTGTAATTGATTACTTTGGTTTCTGTTTCAGGTCATGGGAAAGTTTTTAAACTGTTTTTTTAATAGGCCACTCGAAATGGCGTCCAGTAAGGATGTACGCTAGACAAATCATAATCAGACTTTTTACTCCGACTTGGAGGAATTCGATGAGCTATGAAGCTCTTTTTTGCAGATGTCCAGCATGGAGTCAGGAAATGCACCCCGCGAGCCTCTCCCACAGACACCTGTCCTCTGACCAGCAGCGTGCCCCCTCGTGCACAGCGTGCGTTGCGCGCGGCTCTCCTCCGTGGTCGCCGTGCCGCTGTCCCGACGCTGGCGAGCTCCGTGCAAGCCCGGGCACGTGGGCACGTGGGCACGTGGGCACGTGGGCACGTGGGCACGTGGGCACGTGGGCACGTGGGCACGTGGGCACGTGGGCACGTGGGCACGTGGGCACGTGGGCACGTGGGCACGTGGGCACGTGGGCACGTGGGCACGTGGGCACGTGGGCACGTGGGCACGTGGGCACGTGGGCACGTGGGCACGTGGGCACGTGGGCACGTGGGCACGTGGGCACGTGGGCACGTGGGCACGTGGGCACGTGGGCACGTGGGCACGTGGGCACGTGGGCACGTGGGCACGTGGGCACGTGGGCACGTGGGCACGTGGGCACGTGGGCACGTGGGCACGTGGGCACGTGGGCACGTGGGCACGTGGGCACGTGGGCGCGGAGCTGTCACCTTGCACTGCGAGCTGCATGCCGTGGACCGCACCGCTCGAGCGCCGTCCGCTACGTCTGCGTTGCGCAACTGTCTCCCGCCGCTGTGCAGTCCCTCGGCGGAGAGATGTGTTTCGTTTGCAGTCTTGGACAGCGTCGCCCTTTCTGCACTAACATATACGTATACATTTAACGCGCGTTTAACATTTACTCGTGCGATTATTTATTTGGTTTACTGAATATCCCTCTGGGCTTCTGTGTAAGAACATGGGGAAAACAGATGCTGCGAGACCACCTTGCCAATTCATTCGCAGTAAAATGCACACAAACTGTGCGTAAAAGCTTGCAAGTTTGTGCATAAATCTGGGATGCCTGCTGTTCTAGGTAGATGGCTAGTTGTTCCTTCAGGACATGCCCCAGCTGAGTGGAGGCCTCGCAAGGCGAATGCTCTCTCACTAACTTGGGTTGCATATTTCTGAAAGGAGGGTAGCACTTGCTTGGGACAATAACCCGATGAAAGCACAACATCCAAAAAAACGGCAAACACAAACTACGAAACACAAGCGGCCTTCATTGGTCTTGCAGGAGTGGGATGTTATTTTCCAGAGTGATGGCCAGTTGGTACGTAGACCACTGGACTGCCATCAGTCATTTCTGTGCGAGTCTGAATTGTTTGCCAGAAGAGCTCACGGCTTTTGAGGCGGCCCATTACATGATGGAACAATTCTTCTCTGTTTTAAGTCATCGTCCATGAATTTGAGCGGTATAAATGGCACGTTGTGTTCACTCGCATGCACAGAATAATGTTTTAGTCTAAAAACTGAGAAATGTATCCCATAGGCTACGAAATACAGTTAGGCAATTGTACGGGAATTTTGGCACTCTCATTAATTCAGTGTCCTTGTCACCAGCCTTGCGAGGCTTCCAAGTCTCATGCATATGTATTTATATATGTATGTTGGACTTCTTTCGCACAGTACGTAGCCAACCGTGCTAATCAGAGGTGCGGGGGAAGGACAACAAACAAAACACAAATCTAAAGTTAAAAGTGCATAGCTCCAGTGGCTTCCTAATATTGGAAGGAAGAGCGTTCCAGACGGCCACTGAAGCACATCCGAAAGCACGCGATTCGGTAGACCGTCTTTGTTCGATGGCTAGCCAAAAGTCGCTGCTGCGAGGATGACCGGATGTTGCGTGATAGTTTATGCTCCTTGACAATATCAGCAAGGTATTGTGGTTCATTTGCGGAAAGCACTTTTTATGCAGTAAAATGCAAACATTGTGTGCAGGTGAACGAGGTTTTTTTCTTGCTCCATATATGAAGTGCGAACCGTCGTCTTGAGTAAAATGAGCGTGGGTATGAGTGTGTGGCAAAGCGGTGCTTGATGCAACAAACATCACGAGTTTGTAGCAACAAACGATATCTTTTTACAGCTGCCCATGTCGTGAGTTGACATTCATAAGTGGTGCAGTTAAATATAAGGATCCAATGTTTTGAATAAAAAACGATAGCCAATAATTACGTGACATTTGGGCCTCTTAATTTCAGGAGCGTACAAAGTCATCTCAGCAATGTTTTGAACCTGGCTGGGTGGCGCTGAGGCAGGTAAAATGAGGGTCATATTTGGGGAAGTCAACAGTGCTTGTTGAGTGGATGTATTGCCTCCTGCCATAGGAACGTTGAATTTCTACCGTTATCTCAGGCCCATTGAAAGGTATATTGAAAAATTGTCATTTGAAAAAGTAGAATAACATTAACCAACGCATGGTTAATTTTTTACATTTCTAAATGTAAACATAGAATGAACACTGTTGTGTTGCATAGCACCTATCACCTGAAATTCTAATTACAGCTACTAAGGTTAAACAAAGTGTTATCCAGTGCCATATTATTTTGCTTGACTTTGTGTTACACAACAGCTGATTGCATTAAAGTAGGTGTTGTAGTTAACGTGAACCCAACCGGACTATACGTAATCTACGTTGGGTAATTTTATGGGCTCAGACTTGTTCTTACGGTAATGTTGTCTCAGTTTGTTGTCCAAAGGACCATACTAGTATCGAATGTTATTTTAACAGCTACATGTTGCGTGTTTCAGGACAGACATCAAGGAAGCACGTTGCACGAGTTGGGAGAGTGATTTCGGAGGTTTGCTGTGCGATTAAGGCATTGACGTCGGTGCCAGAGCTCTCCGCGAGTATTTTTGATTCACTTACTTTTCATCTAATCAGTTTTCCTCAGCCTGGTGGTGTCACCTGACTGGGCACAACACTGCTCTTGCGGCGCTTGATCTAATGGAGTACAAGACCCCGATGTGTCTGTGCGATGACAATCAGATCGCCTCAATGCAATCCCTTCACGCAGCACGCCATTGCATGGCTCGCCCCTGTGCTTATATTTCACGGCCGCTGGCGCTCAGAGCTATCAAGTTGCGAGCATTTGTTTTGTTTCACGAGGCGAGAAACTCAGGAGGCCTAAGGTAATCTCGTTTGCCAGAGATGACCCCCGCTCACCAAAGCGACAAAAGGAAACAACAATAAGGCAAATAGACATTAGAGCTAAATCCACCAAAACAGGAATCTGAGGTAAAACAGACAAACAAACACATCACAGAAGAACCCAAAAACGGTGCACAAACAAAAGTCAGTCATTAAATGTCATACATTTCGTTAAACGAAAGTCGGCTGAGACAATTAACTTAACATTGCTAACAATGCTTCCCTGTCCACAACGACAGTTTGAATTACCTAGCCATAGTTTCCCTGACACAGCATAATAATTAGGTAGTTGTGTTCTTCTTCTGCTTTTTTGTGGTTTAGTATTTATGGTTTCTTTACAAATACAGGCATGGAACAAATGCTGTAGGTGCAGGGGAGAGGGGGCACGGTGATTTGGAGACAGCTCCAGTTATACCCTTTGATCCCATGATAAGACTCATGCCCAATAAAGTTGCAGATTTGTTTTGGGCAGTTTCCTTTTATTCAGAGGCATGGGAAACCACTGACGAGTGGCAGAGGTCGCAGTCGGGTACCCGATACCCGTACCCTACCCGATACCCGTACCCTACCCGATACCCGGCTACCCGTACCCGGCCGGGTACAGGTACGGTTACCCGTTTGCGATCCTGGTGCGGCCGGGTACGGGTACGGGTAGGCCGTGAGTCAATGGTGAGTAACCGTTTGTCACTCATTTCGGGTAGGGTACGGGTACGGGTAGGGTACGGGTACGGGTACCCATTTGCGACCCTGGTGCGGCCGGGTATGAGTACGGGTAAGGAATCAAAACCCGTTTGCGACCTCTGATGAACGGGAAGGCAGCCAGAACCAGCGCAAGCAATTGCCAAAGCTCTGTGGCCCGATATTGGGATGTTTGTCCGACTCCATTTATGAGTTATTATACTTGTGGGAGGAAACCGGAGAAAACCCACAGAGGTGAGTGGGGCAACACTATATCCCCATACAGATGGAAATAAATGTAGATAAATCCGCTTGCTGGACTGCCATCTTCTGACAGGGTATGATGACCAAATGGCCCACTGGAATGTCGTTTCGTGGCATTGGTGCGATCCACCAACCCCGCCTCAGCACCGTACGTAACCAACCGTGCTAATCAGAGGTGCAGGGGAAGGGCAACAAACTAAACACAAGAAGAAGTTCTAAAGAAATGTGTAGAGCCAACACCGCCCAGCCGTAATAGTGTGCGTGTGTGTGCCATGCCGGCCTTCTTACAAGTTCGCTAACAGCACTTGCCCCAACGGTCTGTTTCAGGCTAAAAGGGGGATCTTTGTCTTACATTGCCTCGGGGGAAACCGTAATCCTAAAGCAATAAAACGGGAACTTATTTCAAAGCCGGATGTGTTTTTGTCACCTTTAACATTGTTATGACACCAACCTTTGTACCACTAAATGTTACTGGTTGCATTACCTCTATCACTGCACTCCTTTCCACAAATTGCTAAATATCAGATTTTTCTCGAGCATGTTGCCTTACAACATTCCACTGCTCTTATTTTTTTTTAAATCTGTTAATACATGTAGAGCTTCAGTGTGTTTTAAGGATCTTAGATAATTACGAGACTTGAATGGGTCAGGGGAGCGGTGGCACAGTAGTTTGCTCACTCTGCAACAGAGGTCGCAATCGGGTACCCGATACCCGTACCCTACCCGATACCCGGCTACCCGTACCCGGCTGGGTATCGGGTAGGGTACGGGTAACCCATACCCGTACCCGGCCTGGTACGGGTACGGGTACCTGTTTGCGACCCTGGTGCAGCCGGGTACGGGTACGGGTAAGGAATTAAAACCCGTTTGCGACCTCTGCTCTGCAATGCACCTCGCCGCCTGAGTTCGATTCCTGGCCACAGCTAACAATGGCAGGTGATATTCCAAGTGGCTGGCCAACATGGTGAATGAATTATGCTTCGTGACATTTTACTGAGTGTTAAGCGTTCCAAGAGCATCCCGATTAGGAAAGTGGGTCAAATGCTTATTGTTACCTTTGTAGATAACAAAGTCACGTTCTTTCTACGTGACTTTAGCAAAAGAACCAAAGAGCAATTCCTGCTGTCACGAAAGCTTCAAATCAAGTTGGATGATGTTACTAGTACAACACACCGATGTGCTGTACTGGTAATGAATTGGCGTGTTCTGTTTACGTGAAAAACCTTACTAATTGGCTGTGTCGGGTGGTGGGGGGTTTAACGACACATTTATATTTACGCGATCTAACCCCCAAAAACACCTCTGTGATGAATAGTTGAGGTATGTATGCAAACCTTAACCTTTTAATTTTTGTCCATTGTCCATTCCAGACAGCCATTTGAAAATTGTATGGCAGTGCGAAACCTCGTTTTTTCTCCCAATTGGTTAATTGGGTAGCAGGGTTGTGCAGTGGCAACACTTATGCCTTACAACGAGAAGGGCCTGGGTTCGATTCCCAACTCATGTGTTCCTATGTTCTCCCCCTTTTCTGCTTGGGTTTCCTCCAGTTTTTCTGGTCTCCTCACAAACAATGTCCATAATTGGTATTTGCCAACATATCCAAAATGCTGGAAAAATCACCTGCAAAATTCCTCAATTTAGATGACACACAGCAGCAACATCGCCCCATCCTGCTAAAGCCTGGCAGGACCTTACTGAAAAATAGTCTTGAGGCCCATGTGAAGATGTTCTGGATGTGTGTAACGTCCACAGAGGAGCATGCCAGGCGAACACGCGCGCAAGCCAGCCATAATTCCTTGCACGGGACCAGCTTTTAATTCATAATTTAAATGTTGACTTTAAAAGTTTTGTAGATCATTTCCACAGTAAGCAACGGCGAGGGCAATGCAAACATGCCTATGTTTGGGGGGGGGGGTGCAAGGCCACAACCACCACAAGTCCACTCTCGCCGCACCTCTATTTTGGGCAGCGCATTCTGAGTCCTTGCAAGGAAGGCTAGTGGGAGGGAAAATGGAAAAAAATGTTATTTTAGTCGGCAAGACCTCTGAACCGCCTTTGGCGTTGAAGTCAGCTTGTATACATGCTGAGTCCAGCACCTCCACGAGCCCCCCCCCGCGCGTGTGTGTAATCACACGTGTGTGTGTAATAACGTGTGTGTGTAATCACACGTGTGTGTGTAATCACGAGCCCTGGTCATTTTCTCACGGAGGTCGCGTTTCGGCTATGAAGCCGTCAGTCCGCAGCATTAGCTGTCGTTTTAATAAGAAAAAATGTTTATCCTTGTGTGACCGGATTAATCCTAGTCGTGCTTGGCACGGGGAACCGCATTTCCCGATTTGTGGCGTTATCAGATGGAGCTGGGGCAGCGTGACTGACAGAGGGTTGCGAGTTCAAATCGAATCACAGTCAGGGGTTTACTCAGCCCACAAAACTGGTGGGGTCAATGAAATTAGTTCCACTTTGTGGGACATCCACGGTGGTTAGAGAGAGAGACTCGTTCCACCCATACGAATGTGACCTCATTGTAGTTATTCATTGGCCACATTTACACCGCAAGTGTTTGTCCAATAAATGTATCGGGTTAAACAAATGAAAGTGCAACTAACTCGGTGAAACGGGATTAATTCGCTTCCCTTATACGTTTTGCGTGAAATTACGAGATATGCTATAGTTGGTTTAATTTTTTAACGCAAATCAACGTCGTCCTCATGCGCACGCATTTAATGTAAACCGGCTTCTGCGCATAAAAAATGTCCACATATCAATATATCCATGATCAGATATCTTTATATGACTCAAGAAAGCAGATGGGAATCCTAACATTACATATTATGAGCCTGGTACCTGCAGTGTTGAGGTCAGAGGCAGCGGTACATGGTTAACACAGCGACCCAAGTTTGATTCACGCATACGGCTAATGATATCAGAACCAGTTCTGATCAACAAACCCCCGTGACCAACATGGCATGGGGAGGCATTCGCCCTATTGGTTGATTGAAAACGTCTGGAATGTACATTATTATATATTATTAAATACAGTACCGGGGACCAGTAGATGTTTAGTCTGCGAGAGGAATGCAAACACAATTTGTCTGACCCTTTCAGGGTTTTTACTGAAGCCTTGGAATCTCAACATCGTCATTTGAACCTTATGGTAGTACGCCGGGGTGCCATAGTAGCCCGGCTCTCGCATAATGTCCGTGATGCAGTCATTTTTAGTCTGTTGATGGTCGGCGATGCAGCAATCGACTCATCTCGACGAGCTGTACACGGTGCTTCACCATTTTGGAGAATTTCCCGATAATGCTGGATGTGATTACCAGCGAAACGTCGTACTCAAAAACTGTAAATGTTGTGGATTCACTCTTCAACACACCGGTGGGCTAAAGTAGTGAACTATTTGTCTTTTGTCAACGTGACACTTTTTTGCTGATTGGCCGTGTCGGGTGGTGGAGGGTTATGACACATTTATAAGTAACGCGATCTAACCCAAAAACGTTTATTATGCACTATTCAAAGTTGAATTTTTCGATAACGGATTTTTGTCTGCTAATGTTTGCAGTGGCGGCTCCTGCAAAATCTCTCAGGGGGGGCAAATGTTTGGATGATTGATAAGGATAAGGTCCACCCATGCAATGGATAAATTAACAGCTTAAGCATGTAAAGGCAACTTCACTTCTTTAATATTAATGAAAAATAAAGTGACTTTTACAATACATCTTGTTTGTTTCTATACTCACTATTATTACAATCCACTCAGTTTCTTTTATTAAAGATTCCACTAGGTGGCGACAAATAATTTTATTGACTGAAACGTGCTTACGTATGATGACGTAAGCACGTTAGTGCGAGCCCTCCCGGAAGCCATAGAGAATGCATTGCAGCGCCCGCCCTTCGAAAAAAAACATCTTTGAATGTAAATCTATGGGACCACACGGGGCGATTCTCAGCCGGAGTGAAATCGCCCAAAAAGAGGCGGTACTCCACAGAACGTGACATGACGCTGGTTGGACTATATCCAGAGGCACAGTAACGGCTAGCATAGCTCTGTGGTTGAATGAGATTGTTAATGTGATTGAAAAAGTCCCTTTCACACATTGGTGGTGCGTCGCCCAATCGCCCTAATGAAGAAACCGCCCCTGAATGTTTGGCGTTTTGACATCGTGGAGTAGCACTGGTTTAGGGTTGATTGGTACCCCAGTCGCGGAGTTAAGTTTACTCCTGGAAAAAAATAATGTCCCAGAAATAAAATATTTAATTGCCTCGGCCATTTTGTATTATTTGGTACTCCGGAGTACCGCCATTAAGATCATTTGCCCGTGTGTTGTTCTCAAACTGTAAAACAAAAATGGGCTCAATTTGTTTTATAGCTATAGGCCAGTGGTTCTTAACCTTTACTGTAGCCTTGCACCCTTTTGCTTCTCAATCGTTAAATATATGATAATGTTAATAAATACATAGGGTTTGATAAAAGAAAGTAGTTGTACTTACGTGCCCGTGCTTAATTTGTCTTTTCAATTATTTACCTTCTAAAAAAGAATCTGGCCATGTCTCGCTACCCCCGAAAGGGCATCTCACACCCCCAGGGGGAGTATTGAGACGACGCAGCAACAATATCAATATTGAAAATTACAAGTTTCATAAACATAGCATCTAAAACCAGATGTGTTTATAAGAAATTTACGAGCTACATTCATCGTATACTTTATATATATACATTGTTGAGGTTATTTTTCACTTTCATAAGATGATGTGTGAATATTCAGAAACAAATGCATGTTAACAAAATGTGACGTGTGGAAAATTGACTCCAGATTGTTATAAATGTATTTACCCACATATTCTAATTGTCCTTTTTAAATGTAAACATATGTTACTGAGCTATTTTTAATCGTATTGTTTTAGTTTACAGCAACATACTTCGAACGTTTTTAAACCTTTAAAAGTCACATCAAATATCAACAACTGACTTGTTTACTGTGCCCATTGGCCTGAGACGATCACAAACGCAATGTGAACAAAACCACAACCGTGGGTAGTTTTCTTCTCCTCCTGCCATTTTAACAATTCGGTATCTTCAAAGAGAAAACGCTCTCAGGCGGTGGCCATTTTGAGGATGGCCCTCGGGGTCATATTGACGACGTTCGAAAGACATTCGCGAGTCACATCAAGGGCGGCTCGTGATTGTGGGTGGGCCACCTTGAGAGATGTTACGCGGGTCATGGGGTAATTTTGAGGCATGTAATATCATTCGTCGTGGCCTTGGAGGTAACAGCGCCTCTGATTTCTGTTTCTCAATTGTGGTAGGGGAAAAAAGTATGTGTTTTTGTTGGTGTAGCGCGATAGGATTTAATTAAGGGCCTCGAAGTGCAGCAGTTTTTAGAGGTCGGCCATATTTGCAAAAAGAGTAAGTATTAAAAGTCATATGATACTGCCTCTGTTATTTCCGGAATATTCCGTATTGGCATATTGTAAGCCAAGGGAAATAGAGCCACAGAAATAAAGCACAGCGATGGCATCGCTCGCAGTAAATATAAACAGATGCAAAATCGTGTTGCATGTTGAGAGACAAAAGCTTTTGAGATCTCTCATTGCTGTGGTTTTTTGAGTAACCCACATCATCAATGACCATTCTCTCAACACTCTCAGTTCTTAAATAAGACGCTTAAACAACGAAGTTGCGTACGGTTGGTGAGATAATTCAATTCAATGGCACATACAAGAAACTCACCCTTCTGGTCCCTGCGGATAGCGAAGTGTGCGATTCCTCACGATAGAAAACAACCCCCACTCCCCCTAATTCTGTGCAGGGATTGACAGACTAAAATCAGCACCACAATATTCATGTTACACTTTGCATTGTCAACTTGAAATGAAGCGCTAAATGCATGAAAAAATAATTGTGATTTGAATATAAAAATTTCCCGCTGACGTTTCACAAGACCAATTGTTATTGGGATGACCGTTCACCCAGAAAGTGCCCGATCTCATCCAGATCTCGAAGAAAGTGAGCACAGCTGAGCCTGCATAGTGCCTGGATAGTTGACCACAATGCATAGCAGGTGTTGTGGGCAGCAATTGGGCAATGCAGCAAAATGCATTGTTACATGTTACTTCTATGTCCCCACGTCCGTTCTCTGCCTTCACAAACCCACAATGAACATCGCGGCGAAGTATGGCCAAACAACCCCCATCACCTGCATGACATGGGGAGGCCTTCATTCAGCAGTGGATTTACAAAGGGCTACACTACCGGTTTCTCAATGTCCATTTAAGTTAGGCCAACAATTCAACTGACGTGTTCAAACTGTTATTTTAATGTCATGTTCAAACTCTTCATTTGCTGTCAGTGACAAGTAAAAAAAAAAGCCTTTGTTGTTAATTTTCATTGAACCCGTGGTGCAATGTCCTTCCCTTTGGCTGGCCCTGCAGGTCACGCTGCTGGAGGAGCCAGAAGAGAAGGAGGACTCCGAGGTGCCGCCCGGGCAGGGCCACATGGCCCCGAGCACCCCACACTACACAGACGAGGTGGAGATGAATCAGGTGGCGGGCGTTGAGAGCGGCCCGCCCGGGGTGCCAGTGCCCAGACAACCTCTCACCCCCAGCGCCCACGAGACCTCCGCCAAGCCAGCCGAAGGTATGGCGGAACTGGGCAGAGGCGTGAGGAGAATTTCCCCCGAGAAGCATTTCCTGCACGCTCCAGCGAGCGTCGGCCGATGCTGCTCGTCGTCCCATTTGGTGGTGCTCAATCAGTGCTGGCAGTTCCACAGGTGTGGGAATAAATCTTGACTTATAGCTTTCGTGACTGCAGGAATTCTACTCTTTGGGTCTTTCGGTACAGTCACGTAGATATAAATATAATAAAATAATTATAAATCACGATGTTTCGATCGCAACACGAGCAATCGTCCTCAGGTGAAACAATACAGCAGGCGGACTGCTGAGGCAGGAATAAATGTAGCGAGAGAGCTACTGCAGCCAAATGTTATATAGGTTAAGTGGGCGGGACTGGAGATGGAATTTGCAAGTAAATGTAAGATAGCAGAGCTAGCTATACCTCGGCTATTGTGTTGCTAGAGATTAGCATGTATTGTTCGAGATTAGAGATTAGCATGTCAATGTGAGACAGCGGCTGTGTTAATGAGACATTCAGCCTATTAAACAACGGGCGCCACCGCCGCATCGAAGAAAAGGGAGCAGCAGCTATGTTAGCAAGACATTTAGCCCTTTAATGTAAAGGCATTTAACAAGGTAATGTAACTCAGAGAGTCGGAAATAACTGCTAACATAGGCAGGTAGGATAGAGGCATCACAGCCAGTTATGACTTTTCCTGGTGAATAACATCCTTCCAATGATTGCTCAGATTGTACACATCTTCTCGGTTGAAATTGTATCTGTGTATATGGATGGCTTCATGAACAAATCAATGTTGATAGCCAGTGGGTTTGCTAAGTACCTTCGTCTTAGAGAAATCAATTTCGTGTGAGCCCACCGTATTGAAACAATGATCAGCCACGGCCGAGGTATTGGTCCTATCGTGTTTCAGATCATTTTTATTATTTCATTTTGTCAATTCATTATCCAAGGGAAGAATTGATACATTATTTGCATATACTGTGCTTAAATTGTAAAGAATAAATAATATTATACATGCACGCTTTGTTGTGTGCGTATCATGAGCGGTATGATTTAATGAGGCGACGTCGAAATTACTGCAGGCCTGACAAATGTGCCTCGTGATTTACCTCAAATGCTGCGGCTTGGTCAATCGGTTTCGCAAGTACGAAAGGACACATGAACCCATTACCTGCACCCGGAGCTCTCACTGCCTTTCACGTTGTGGGACAGGTGGCTCCTGGATGGGGCCTGTGTAGAGAGGTCTGAACGTTCATGTTCAGACGTCCCCATAGACTTTGAGGGCCTCGAGTGATCTTCACTCATTTTTAGAGGGGGAGGCCACTTTTTGCCGATAAGACATCATCAGTGCGAGGACCGCCACACATTTTAAACCATTGGGGTTTGACAGCAGCACGATGGGGGTGTTTTCGCATTTGTGTATTGTCGGGGACCACACATCATGGCCTGCACTCAAGTAAACTAAACTAGAAAACTAAACTATTGTTCATTTTACCAGGTAAAGCCCACTTAGCTATATAGCTTTTTTTCAGAAGTGACCTGGCCACAAGTGATAGCCCAATGAAGTAGCTTATCAAGTGGAAATGTAGAGCTGCCGAATACTCAAAATATGTGTTGTTGATTATAAATGTGAAGGGAAAAACTGGAGGACCCGGAGAAAAATCCACGCGATCATGGGGAGAATACGCGAACTCCAAATATATAGGTGTCAGCGTTGGGATAGAACCCTGTATTCTAGGCGAAGTAGTTAACAAGGCCTGTGGGCATTGTGATATGATGAACACTGGGTTAAGGGAAGACGACTGCAGCAAAATACAAAGTCGTTTCAAAGGAACATAAAATACATTGTTACATTTTTAAATACATGGACATGATATTAACAAGAGATGATGCCAATTATTTTTGTTCACGTAAAAATAAGGAGAAAGGCTTTGAAATTCATATCGAACAACAACAACGGTACATTTGCATTATTGACGAACATAAATGTGAACTATTGGTGTGTGGTGTATGTAATGTTTTACAGCAGCCAGATATAATGGAGCACTTTGGATAATGCCTTGCACATGTACAGTACCAAGACCCAGCTCCAAATAACCTTAAACATTCTGAATGGGATCACAACGCATTTGTTGTAAAGGTTCCTCTACATATACTTGTACATTTTCACGTAATCTTTGTTCCACACATTCACACAAACAAAATAGATGTTACAGAGATCCGGGCCTTTAACAGACTGTTGGGGCAAGTGCTGTTAGCGAGCACCCATGAAGGCCAACACAGCATTAGAGGGGGTGGGTGGTCAGCTCCCCGCCCAGCTGCCTTTGTCTCTCCAATGCATGTTTACTACAAAACGCACCAAATACTTATTCGAGGCTGAACCGACCTAGGGGAGGCCGAGGATTGGTTCAGATATTCGTCGTCGATCTTGGCTGTTAGCAGGCATCGAACTCGGGTCGCCACTGACCACTACACTCCCCAGTCCCCACACTCCCCTCCTTCGTGACACATGCAGAAATGCAAACGTACATACATAAATATTACATCCATTAGCTCTGTATCGTTTCACTTACCTTGCAATTGTATGGACAGTCACAATTCAGGATTGAGATTATATTCCAGAATAAATTATTTTTAAACATGATGGTGTATTGCAGCACCTCTCGTGGCTGCAGGGTTCATCCACGCAAATTGCATGAAACATCTACAAGAACAGAACAAACCTGATCATCAAACGCATGGTTCAATTCAGTCACCATAAGCGCATGAATCCCTTTCAGTGGATGAATACACGTATTGTTGCGCCACTGGTAGATAGACACACACGCACGCACATACCTACGGGTACATAAACAAGTACGGAGGTACCTTCATTTATATCGACCAGGGAAAGAGTGGTTGCGATGATCTACCATTGTTATCGGTGTGCAGCCCACAGCATGCCAGCCTTACACATGTGCAATACTACTAATCGGAAATGCAAACTCTCAAAAGAGGAAATCCTTCCACTTGCATTGGCATGAGGGTTGTGGCCAGGCCACACATCTACCGAACGCTGTGAGTTATCCATTTAAATACAGCTTGTTTATCCATCGGGATTTTACAACTCAGAAGCTACTCGGCTAGTTTGAGTTGCCACAAAAAGGTCACAGCGGTTTCCTGCTTGAAAAAGTAGGGCATTGCTTATCTTCTTCACACTTCTTTGCCAGTGGCGACAATTCCACATTCCGATGCCAGCCGAGGGGGGAAGGAATCATTTTTCACGAGACCAGCTTTTTGGTGACTTCCCAAGAAGTGGAACTTGTTTTGTAAACCCCTCGCGAAAAGATGTGCTCTGGGCGGGCCCTCCGTGTAGACAGTGCGCCGCGAACGCCAGAAACGAAATGCAGCCAAGAGCGGAGAAGGCCACGGCGTTGCATTAGGGATGAAGGAAAAGCAGCGTGGGGGGCAGCGGGGTGCCTATCCAGCCAGACGCTAACGCCCGTGCCTTCACCGAGCCAACGAGCAGACCAGACGCAAGTGCCGAGTGGTGTTTGCAGAGTGCACAGCGCCACCTGGTCGAAGCAGTTTTAAGTTGTGGCGCGTTCAACAAATGTAACTCTTTAAATTATTAAGATTTTTCACCAGGTAATACCCACTGAGCTATGTAGCACTTTGTCAGAAATGACCTGGCCACAAATGATAGCTCAACGAAGTGGCTTATCAAGTGAAAATGTATATCAGCCAAATAAACTAAACACATGTTTCTAAATGTGGGGGGGGGGGGGGTATGAAGACCCGGAGAAAAATCCACGTGTCCACGGGTTGAACATGTAAACTCCAAATATAAAGGTGTCAGGATCAGGATTTTACGTAGGACATCCTGCATACCAGGAGAGGGAGTTAACATCTCGCCACCGTGGCGAGATGTTGGCAGTGGTGCACAAGCACACAAAACACCAAGCCCCACACGGTCGTCTATAACAGTGTGGCCTTAAAAGTAAAAAGGTAGAATCGGTAACATTTATGCAAATTGTCCATTATTCATAGCACATCAACGAGAACATAATGCGCTGTGAAGAAAGGCCATTGCTCGGAACGTAGCCGATTTTATAATTTTCCGTTTAAAGCTATGGTGTTGTTACTCTTTGGGTCTTTCGGTAAAGTCACGTAGATAGAAAAATTATAATGAAAAAATCACGACGTTTCGATCGCAACACAATCATGGTGTTGTTGACAAATGTGTTGAGGTTTTTTTTGGTAATGTATTCAAATTACCTTGGTCTCATGCTACACGGACACATATCCGAATGTGTCTATGTATGTTGAACTTCTTTCACACCGTACATAGCTAACCGTGATAATCGGAGGTTCGTCTGGCCCATGTAAGAGTGGTGGTGCTGGTGTTGACCCGTCAATTCCCGCCCGTGCGGTTTAGATGCCGCTGTGCGCCGAGCGCATCCGAGATGGGCTGCAGGTGCCGTAACGGTGGGGGCGCGTGTGTCGTGTACCCTAGGTGAGGATTCTGATCAAGGATCTGGCGTCGGGGAGCTTCCGGATACAGGTGAGGTATCGCAACACCCACATGCGGGGGTGGTGCCATGTCGCTGTGCGCTGATTGGTGGATACGGCGTTGACGTAGTCTCAGGGATCTGCTGCGGTGGTGTAAAGGCCGCCCCTCTAGACTTACAAAACCAGAGTCTGGTATATCGGAGGTCGTGGGTTCGATCCCAACCCTGACTCGTGTATATTTGGAGTTTGCATGTTCTCCCCGCGTGGATTTTTCTCCGGATCCTCCGTTTTTCCCTCCACATTTTGAATCAATGTGCGTTTAGAATATTTGTGGCCGCTATAGATTTCCACGTGATAACCCAATTTGCTGGGCTTTCATTTGTGGCCAGGTCGCTTCTGAAAAAGAGCTATATAGCTCAGAGTTTTGTTTCAAACGTCCTGAGTTCCATCCCATCCCATGGTGTGGCCGTTGAAACGATGGGGCAAGTTTCTCAAACTCCCCCTCCCAACCGCCGCTGTCCACCCAGCAGCGTAAAGTGTAAGGAGACCATGCGATCGGCAGGCCGAGGTACGGTGGGGTTCAGCGTGGTGTACGCCCACCCATTCCAGTACGTCTAGTCAACGAGGAAGAGTCGACGAAATGCCCTCTCGAGGTCCCCTCATAGTGGAGGCCCTTTCTGCCGGCAGTGGCGTCGGCAAGCAAACGCAGGGCTGCACCTTTTTGCCTTTTGCAGAGTTGACACGGATACACTCGATGCCGTATTTGGCAAGACACTGGTGACTTTGAGCGGTGCGGCATAGAACGACGTATGAACAACAGTGCACTGGACAGTGGCAGCATTTGAATGAAACCACCGCCGCCACCGCACTCGGCAGACTTGTTCGCACGATCGTGTTACGTGAGCTGGGTCCATTAGAGGAGCTCAACTGACACTCCTAATGCTGGAGGACGCTACGTCGAGGATCTGTTTTTGTTATTCCCATCACCTGGCAACCCCAGTGGACACGAACCAGATAGAGAGAGCGGTGGGTGGATTTTGAGGGTTCTGGCAGCAGCGGGATGCAATTTGACCTTCTGGCGATAAGCGGGAGCGGGAGCTGGAAGTGATGTCACCTTTGTCTGTCAATCGCAGTGACAATGAGACTGGGAAATTTTCCAAAGAGCAGCTTCTAGAGTCGAAAATCGCACATGTTGGCGAGCCCGACGGTGGCCACAAAGCTCCCGTGTGCGGTGAGAATAATGGGTTATTTAAAGTCTCTTAGCAATCGATACACAATTAAGACATTAACGCATGTCGTATTTGCATCTCGTTTGATTCACTGGGCTGAGCACAGTGGTCACATGCCTTTAACCCAGTGCTTTGGAGGCTATAATCAGTGAATCATACAGCTTTATTAAGCTCCCACACCTGCTCGGCTGCTAGGTGGCCAGGAGATGGCAGTACAGCAAGTGGGGTTGTGAACCCATCTGTGCAAACCTTCTGAGTATTATCCCCTCGTAGGCATGGCTTTTCCCTGGGCACTGTGGTTTCTTTCCAGAACACTCCGTTGGGGCAGCAGGGTCGTGCAGAGGTCACACAGCAAGAAGTTCTAGTGCCTTTCTGAGTGGAGTCTGTTTGTTCTCTCCATATTCTGCATGGCCTTCCGGGTTCTACAATTTCCTTTCATAGCTTAACATCAAACAAAGTAACTGGTATTAGCCAAACATCCCAATGCTGAAACATTTAGCTGCAAATTACTCAACTGGGATCACACAGCAGCAAAATCACCCGCGACTGTGCAAACTTGGCAGGACCGTCTGTAAAAAGAGGCAAGGATAAGCAAGCGTCACAACAATACAAAATATTGATAATTGGTGAAAAAAATGCAAGCATGAACATTTTAAACCAAGGCTACTCATCCGAAGCACTGTTAAGTTTCTCCAGCATTTGCCGTTACACTTGGACGTCTTGCTGCAGCCGAAAGCGAGCGGTGAATTCTTCGGTGGGGAACCTCTCGATTCATTCACGTAAATCGTTAGAAAAATGTAAACGTTCCCCACGTTAAACGTATACACCGCGGTTGCCATCTGGCTCACCTCTTGAAAATGGATCTCAACTCCTGCTTGTACACCACCCTGCCATGTAGGAATCCGATGTCGAGGATGACTATGACACTTGCTTGTGAACATCCCTCCACAGGATCGCATGCCCAAAAGCCACACGTACTTGACACCTCCCTGACCCTGCCCACTACGTTACATCTGCCGACATGCATTTTACTTCTACATTTGCGAAGGAGTAAGAAACTTGGACTTTATTCTGACTGCAGCAGAGCGCGTAACGCTTCAGGGAGTGACCCCGTTCAGGCGCCGCCCCGAACTCTGTCTCCTTGTATCCTCTTCCCTGTCCTTTCGTTAACTTTCCCCGATTCTCTACCGACTCTCCACCGATCCCCTTCATCTCTCCCAACAGTCTCACAACCGACCCCTCATTTGCATTTGGTCCCCCCCCGTGCTCATTCGAATTCATCTAGACGACCATCGGATTTGAATGGTTCTCCACCTTCCAATCGGATCGAGTGCCCAACGTCGGCTCCTCCCCCTGTGACAGCTCCTCACCAATGAGAGTCGGGCGCGTGACTTTGAACTCACGAGCCATTAGACTCGGCGAGTATTTATTTATTAATAGGGTCCCTTAGACATTTCTAGACTGAAATGGCTTTTCTGTTTTTATGGCAACTTGGGCAACGATAAACGAGCCCTACCCTGGGCCAGCCGAGCTCAAGGTTTGATTCTCTTCGCTCTCGGTTGCTTACCTGGCATGCTGTTGTTGCTGAAGTGAGCCGCCCGCCGTCAAATAGACGGCGGAAAAAAAACCTCGTGACAAGATCAGACCTCTGTTGCTCATGCATAGTCGTTCACATACGTCTCTAATGACCTTCAGCTTGAACTACGACATCGTAACCGTCACCTGTGCGACTGTAGTTCGTGTTGTGAGAGGCAACAGTCCACTGTGCTCTAGTTTACTTAAATTAAGTACCGATTTTTTTATTGACTTTTTTTATACCTGACTTCGTTTTAAATGTAGAAATGTTTACCATTTCATTCAAATTTTATGCAGATCCCGCCATGATTCCCTCGGTCCAGTCTAGGACGTCCGACTCGGCTTTCTTGACCACGATGCTCTTTGACTTAAGTCATCTTGTCATCCAGCAGACAGCCTGGCGTTGTAAGAATGTCGCAGAATTCCAAACGTAAGGAATGATCACTGACTCCTCTTGGTTGCCGCCCTGCGGGTGCCACCGTGCAGTCTGCTCTTCCCGCGTGGCACACGTAAATTAGGCGCGATGTGCGTTGACGTTTTTCTATTGCATGTTCAAATATAAAATGCACCGCGCAGGTGCTCCTGGAATTAAACGTCTCGCGCCAATGTGAGGTCCTCCCACGGAGCAAGCGGCAGCGACGAAAGCGAACGCAGAGCCCCGAAGCATCGGTTCCCAGGCCTGCTTCTCTCCGTTGACCCGGCGTCAGTCCCAGCGTGGCTCGCAGACTTCCCACAACAAATAAACTTTGGCTGCGAGAGCCCCATTCTCAAGTTCGGATGGGAAGGCTGCGGCAGATGCCCGGCTCTCATGACTTCAGCGTCCGCCCTACCCCTCCACCACTGCCTCCTCCTCAAAGCCGAAGCACAGCTGCATTTGTGAAGCCTCCCTCGGGCGCTCGCCTCTTGGTGCCCTGTGGGTTCCCTTCGACGACACGCGAAATGCCCGATCTGGTGCGATCTTCTTATCGGTCACAGCGATGACTGGCCCGCATATTTTTTTTTATTTTCGTAACTTGACAGTGCGTCATATGAAACCATTCCGCCTGAAAATGAACGGGAGGCGCTTAGGCTTCGGACGTGACGAATCCCCCACGTGCGACACCGTACGAGCGTGCGTCCGAAGCGCGACGGGCCGCGGTGCAAGTGTTGGCCTCGCATCGCGATCGCTCGGCGCACGGCTTCCGTTGTTGCGCAGTGTGCTGAGATGCAAGAGCAGGAACGGTCATTCTCTGAAGTAGAGACGTTATCAGAATATGTATTTACACTGGAGGAGGAATCCGATGAGCTATAAAGCTCTATTTCACAGATGTCCAGTACGGACACGGGGTAAGAACTATACAACAACAAACAACACAAAAAAACGATAGGAGTGCAAAGTACAAGAAAGGTAAACAAATCACCCAATCACTTACAAATACAACACTGAACCATCCCCATCCTACCAGACAAAGCCCACTGAGGTAGAAACTTATTTTTCAAAAGCGACCTGGCCACTAATGATAGCTCTACAAAGCGGCTTGTCATTTGAACATCTCAATGATGTGGCAATGAACAACCACGAGCTGCCGAGGCTAAAATGAGTCACATCATGGACTTGCCGGATTTTAGTGATAATGTCCAAGGCTGAAAGATGCAGTTTTAGGAAACCTTTTGGATAATTCCCATTGCAAGATAAATGCAGAATATCATTCATAATTTAGCATATATGCCATTTGTGCCATACTTATAGCGCGAGGCTATCATCACGAAGCAAGGCACTGTTGTCTTTCACGGACACTGCTGTAGTTTTGACAATAGGGAGCAATGTTGCTACATGGCATCCCAACTTCACGGGATCTGTAATGTCCACTGTCATGCAGATGGCGTGCATTTCATGGTCAGTACACCGCAATAATAACCAGGGCGGCCCGACAGGTTTGAACTGAAGCGGCAAACGAGCTCACGCGGGGCACGTCACCGCCCCAGTGTAGAATTAGTGCCGCAGGGATTCCGTGCCTCTCTTTGTCTGTCCTGTGGGTGCTGGAGTGTGTCTCGGGCACACGCCAGTGTACGGGTGTCTCATTAGCTGAAAAATAAATAAATAATCATCCTTGTAAACGCAACTGTAACCCTTCCAGAGTGTGTGCACGTGCGTGCGTGAATTCCTCTCAGTAAGGTGGAACCCATTTAGTGTGCCACAGGGTGAACTTTAAGGACGCAGAAATTGTAAGAGGTGAAATGTGACAACGACTTGTCACGCCGCAGGCCATGAAACAATATGACAGGACTGACTTGGAACTTGACGATTTCTGACCACCGGCTACGTGTACAATGCGGCATGCTGGCTATGAGACACGTGGTAATCGCTGTCACCCCTGGTGAGCAGATTGAGTGTAGCACTCTGAAGAATCCAGCTGTACCGTTGGATCAAAAAATTGCGATCTGTGACGTTAAAGAGATGGAGTTGTGTTTGGCGGAGTTCCCTTTTTACGCTGGGGCGTCTCGGAGCGCTTTGCACGCGTAGATAACTTACATCAAATCTCACCTCAGCCACTTGAAAGGGCACCCACAGTGGCAGCTGTCCCCGTGCAGCGCGAGGTGACTCGGCACGTGGCCTCCAAGCGGACATAAGTCTGCCAGTAGGGGGCGATGATTGCTCCGTGTGATCCCAGTCTGTCTGCACGCTGCACGACCGACCAAGTGTAGGTTTACGTGAATTTTTACATATGTACCTTTGGTTTCACATATGTAACTTTTGGAGTGATTTATTGTCCGGGATATTTGTATGTATATATGTAAGGGATGCATCAATCAATATAATTAACAAAACACCCAAAGGGCATCGAAGGATCGTGCACCACCAACGGCAAGCCAAGAGGGGCCTCCTTGTATGGTCAAAAGCTTTTTACAGCTGTGGTCATAACCATATATTTATATAGCAGTCACGTAAACCTCACAGCGACACCCCGCGCTAAGAATCTCCACCGCCGTATACTACAAGTCAGCTTATGTGTGTGTATATATATATGTGTTATTGGGGAGCGGTAGTGTCGTGTTTAGCGCACTGCGCTACGAATCCAGCGACCTGGGTTCGATTCCCACTCACGGCCAACGCCAGTGACGAATATCTTAACCGGTCCTGGGCCTCCCCTAAGTCGACTCAGCCTCCTCAAATGAGTACCTGGTGTGGTGTGTAAATATCGCCACTAGGGAGACAAAGGCGGTCGGGCGTGGTGCTGGTCACACACAAACCTCTCGTGTTTCATCCCATAGCCCCATAATAATAATATTAATAATCGCACAATATAACTGGTATTAGCCAAACATCCCAACGTAAAAAAAAATTACCTGCAAATTACTCAGCCCCCTACTGCCAAAAGCCTGGCAGTACCCTGCTAAAAATAGTTATGTGCGACTTTCCTTGGATAGCGCTAGTAATAATCATAGACACACCAGCACTCGGGAGACAAAGGTGGCTGTCCACTAACTTCACAGGCAGAATTCTGGCCATAGCATGCCCCCTTATGTGTGGCGTAGCCTGAGTAGGAGCTCGCTCGGGGAAACTTGCCCCCTTTAGTCTGCTGGGCTACACCGGGGATCTTTGTCTTTGTTGCCGCATGTGCGCAGAGCTTTGCACGCTGTTACCGGACAAGGGCCCTTGCAAGAGCCGCTTGCAGCGCTGGTTCTACAACCCCAAGAAGCACGGCTGCGAGCAGTTTGAATACGGCGGGTGCCTCGGGAATCAGAACAACTTCGTCACCATCCTGGAGTGCCTCAAGCGCTGCGCCTCGGTGCCAGGAGGTGAGCACGGTAGCAGGGTCTCTTTAAGACGAATGTTTACGTGCCGGCATCAATCACCTTTACACTTTGTATCCTCCTTCATGGCAGTGTTTGGTTCGAGAATAATTAACTCAAACGGGGTAGTTAATGTCGTGGTGCGGATCTGCCCCACTTCCTGGCGAACTTTGGCACGTCGGCAGTTCACCGCATTTCCCAGGGCACACTTCTTCTCCGCAAGGGGCCCTTGCGCACGTGGCGAGACGTTTAGTGCCAGGAGGACGTCAGCACGTGGCGGGGAGTCGCGCAGCGACCGGAATACTTTGCACCGTCGCGTCTGCCTGAGCCGTGACAGCTCTTCCCTGCCCTTCAGCACGGGAGATGCTGCTACTGCCGCTGCGGCACGGGTGGCAGCAATCGCGAAGCGGTCTTATCGACACGGCAAGAGGCCCCGGTCGTGATCACATGGGTCGGCAGTCCTCTAGCCGTGCCCTTTGCGCCTCACATGACCTCGCCGAGATTTTGGGTGTCGTTTTAGGTTTCTAATTTTGCGATGTTGTTCAAAAGCGCTTGCGATTGGTTGGAATGTAGACACATGGGTGTCAGGCCAATGGCGAGGAGCGTTTCTCTGTGGTGAAAAACCCAATTGTGACTCAAAAAACACATTGCAACATTTCTGGAAGGGAGGTGTATGATCGTTTTATCAAAGAAAGTGACTGCTTTCTTCAACATGTTACTTGTCCATCATCTGCTAAGTTCATTCGATGGGCTGGTATGCAGCCTGTTATAGCCGTCTTTAGTTGAGCAGTTTACAACCTGTGCTGTGTGGATAGAATGGTTTAATAAAATGGGATAAAAAATCGACTTTAAATTATCACCACAAACCACATTTGGGGCACCAAACATTTATAATCGTGAGGATCATTATACTGTGTATAATTACTAAACAAAACTGCGGCACTGTCTATAAATGTATCATAAATTATTCAAGCAGTTTAATTCGGCAGCATGTACTACAGCTGCACCGTTAGGACTGTCAAAGACAAAGATCCCCCGTGTAGCCTGAACAGACTGGTGGGGCAAGTGTCTTAGCGAGCACCTACTAAGGCCTGCACGGCACACGAGGGGGTGGGTAGCCAACACCACGCCCGGCAGCCTTTGTCTCCCCAGTGGCGATGTTTTTACACACCGCACCAGGTACACATTTGAGGTTGAGTTGACCTAGGGGAGGGCCCAGGACCGGTTCAAATAATTGTCACCGGTGTTGGCCGTGAGCGGGAATGGAACTCGGATCGCCGGGTTTGTCTGTGGAGCGCGCTAACCGCTACGCTGCCGCTCCCTATCATTGACACTGTATGCACACACACACACACGCGTAGTCGTGTGAAGGTTTTATGGGAAACCTCATCTCTCAATATCTCAGCATGTTCGCCGTGGCAGCGGTTGGCACGCGTCGTACTTTTTGAGAGTCTCAGGTGGGCCCCAGCATCTCGGCTGTGACCGTCTCAAATGCTCTGGCTAGGCGCTGTCGCAGATGGACTCAAGATTTTAACATAGGAACCTGTTGCCAATATTTCAACGACCCTGTTGAAACCGCCGTGTAAATTATAATGGCTTCACGATAGACGCTGCCTTCATGGGTATCCTGCCAGTCATGGTCTGAGGCTAATTTAAAGAACATAGATTTTTATTTGAAGCTTTCGTGACTGCAGGAATCCATACTCTTTGGTTCTTTCGGTAAAGTCACGTAGGTAGAAAAATAAAATAAAATAAAAAATATATATATCACGACGTTTCGATCGCAACACAAGCGGTCGTCCTCAGGTCGTCCTCTGTGACTTTACCGAAAGAACCAAAGAGTATGAACATAGATTTATCGCTATTTATTGTACATGTTTTGTATACGTGATGTTTTCTCTGACAGTAAATTGGTATTAACGTATTCAATGTAAGCGATTATAACAGGCGCAGCCGGTACCGCATGCAGTTAACATTTTGAAGCCAGTGGTACATTCCTCAAAAGTTTACGCGATTCTGTGCGCATCAGTGTTCTTGCCAGATAGCGGTCCCAGGCTCCATCCTCTCCTTCATGTTGCTCGATCGTCCACTGCCCTCTTCATTCGTCGTCCGTACATCCTTCCTCGCTTAACGTCGTCCGGCATCGCCGTCATTTTCCTTCCTCTTCGTGGTTTATCCAAATGAACTTCCTTCGATCTCCGCCTTCAGCTCATTCCCTCTCACTACCACCTGCCCACTCACCTCCTTCGACTCATTCCTTCTCACTACCACCTGTCCACTCACCTCCTTCAACTCATTCCCTCTCACTACCACCTGCCCAATCAGCTCTTTCGACTCATTCCCTCTCACTACCACCTGCCCAATCCAGATTCTCTTCCAGATCGATCAAATTATTTCACGTTTTTTTCCCCCCCGCCCGAGTCCTGTACACAAACATAGATATACAGAGTCACTCAATGTCACGTTCTGGTACAGCAACGCGGATGCACGCTTGCTCTCGTGACAGGTAAACCCCTCCTACGGCATTGAGAATTGTTAGGAGCTTGTCACCTGGCGATACGTTCAGGGAATGCAGGTGGGGGGGGGTGTGATGGTTCCGTGTCAGTTGCACTTGCTCTTCCGCTGAGGGCTTTGCGATGGAGTCGCCAGGATCATGAGGCCGCGTGTGATGGTTTAGCGGTCAGAACACCGGGAGCAACGCACGCTACTGAACTTGCCCCGTGGTCTTCAAGATGTGGCCACTTTGACACCGGTGGCTCACCGACCACCCCTTTCTTCATACACGATTGGGATATGGATCGGCTGCGCTATGCATCGTGGGTATCTGCTGGCCTCGCTCACTCTTTCAACTCTTGGCTAATGTTGCATGATGCAGGTGGATTCTGTCGGTGTTTGGCATTTGAAAGCGTGGTGGTGGTGATGATGATGATACTCCACTGATGGGCAATCACCAGACCAGTTCTTCACCTGTTTAACACGTCGGCCCTCGTGACCAATATTACTTACAACAAAGGTGTTTTTGGGTTAGATTGCATAAATAAAAATGTGTCGTTAACCCACCACCACCCGACACAGCCAATTAGTAAGGTTTGTCACGTAAACAAACGTGCCAATTAGTTTCTACTTCACCACAACGATGTGTTGGAGAGTAAACCTACAACATTGAGTGATTCGAGTACGCCGTTTCCCTGGTCATGACAACCAGCTTCATTGGGCGATTTGCCAGAACTTTGAAGAAGTCTTCCTGTTTCCGGTCTTAAATAGAGTGGAGAAAGCGCTGAGGATGGAGCCACTGCCATCGCTGTAGAATGATCACGAGAATTCCGGTGCATGGAGAACCCCGAGAGGGGGGGGGGGGACTGCATCACCTCCTCACACCGGAGCCAACCAGCACCGCTGCACGCGTACCAAGCGGAGTAAACTCGTCCGCACGAATTCACAGTTTGGTGGTGCGATACTCTATGTTTTTTCGGTAAAGTCACGTAGGTAAAAAACTAAATAAAATAAATTAAAATGAAAATAACTAAATTAAAACAAATCATGACGTTCCGAACGCAACACAAGCCTCCGTCATCAGGTGGCTGCTCCAGCAAAATTACTGTAGCGTATGAAGAGAGCTATTTCTGAGACGCATGTTTATATTTAAATGTATTTTATTTTGTTTTTTATCTACGTGACTTTACCGGAAAAACCAATCCTTGCAGTCACGAAAACTTCAAATCTAGAATTGGTGGTGCGAGTTCACGCTTTCGCAATAGGAGCAAATGATCCAAACCCAGGAGAGTGTACGTGAAAAGGATTACTGCCAACTTATAAAGTAGTAAACTTTTGTTATTTTTCTTCGTTGCCCAGGAAAGCCTCACTGGGTCTCAAGACGAAGTAGTGAGGAGTCTTGGGGCGCCACGGTGGCGAGATGTTAACTACCTCGCCTGGTAGACAAGGAGGTCGTGGGTTCGATCCCGACCCTGATGCTTGTTGTATATTTGTAGTTTGTGTGTTTTCCCCGTAGTCATGTGGATTTTCTCCGTGTCCTCTGGTTTTTCTCTCCACATTTAGAATCAATATGCATTTAGAGAATTTAAGCGCGAAAAATCTCCACGTGATAATCCACTTCATTGAACTATCATTTGTGGCCAGGTCACTTTTTGAAAAAGAGCTCAGTGGGTCTTACCTGTTAGATAAAAAAAATGTTAGTTTAGTTTAAGACCCCTTTATCAAGAGGGTCCTGCCAAGTTTTTGCAGTAAGGGGGTGATGTTTAATAATTTGCAGGTTGTGTTTAGCATCGAGATATTTTCACCAATACCAGTGAACTGTAATGTTGTTGTTTTTTATTAGCTATGTGAGGGAAACTGGAAAACCCAGAGGAAACCCATGCAGAACAAGGGGAGAACACACAAACTTCGCACAGAACGGTGCCCGTGCTGGGACTCAAACCCAGGCTCTTCTTGCTGTGAGGCAGGCTGGAAAAACATAGATTTAATAACACACAATGAAAGGTGTGCATTGCACGGCAGCTTTATCTTATCTACACGGTGTAAGGCTGAGTCCTCTCCATACTTGGGCCATATGGCAACAGGGAATACTGACGGACTTGTACTATGCTGATGAGTCCTAATGAGGACGAAATCGGCCTACAGTCGTCCCTGTTTTACCGCTGCCCGTTGGGATGGCAGACATTTTCTCAGCTCTTCGAGTCCGCAGTGTAAATAACAAAATGGCCACGCGTACAGTTCCCTTGCGCTGGCCGTCTGCGTAAGGCTTGACAGCTTGTGTTACGTGCAATGCTGCACACTCTGGGCGTTGTTGAATCTTCCCTCTGCTCACACCGTCAGAACCATTGGTGGCCAAACACAACGCATGCGAGCAGGCAGGAGACGTTGCGCTGGAACACGTACGTACGTGTTTATGTAAAACATTTTTCGTACAGTACATAGCCACTATGAGACATCTCCTTTACCAGTGGCAAAATATAGTAATAGGTTTTTATTACTATATTTGATAGTGCGCTGTTTTTGATAGTGATAGTGCGCTGTTTTTGAGTTGTACGCCTTTTGGCGTCATCTGGTCCAACACTAATGGAGACTAAGAAAAGCTGTCTCGGGTGTGGACCAATCAACTTCAAGGACAGTGCACATCATTATCAGAGTTGTTTCGTTTTGTTTGCATTTTGACTGCTTGTGTTGTGGTTATTGAAAACATGATGCCTTGTATAAAGGTGTCAGTTTTGTACCAGTTTAAAGGGTAAACACCTATTACTATAGTACATAGCCAATCGTGCTAATCAGAGGTGCCGGGGGAAGGACAACAAACTAAAAACAAAAAAGCAGTTCTCAAGAAATGAGTTTTAAATCTAGATTTAAAAGTGCCTAGCTGCCAGTGGCTTCCTGATATGGCCGCAGAAGCGCATCTGAAAGCGCGCGATGCGGTGACTGTCTTTGTTTTACGGCTAGCCAAAAGCCATTGCTGTGATGATGGTTTATACTCCTTGGACACGTGGCGGTACTGGGGTGAACGGGCGAGCATCGTGTCCGGAGGTGCTCCGTGACATCGGGCGCCGTGCGTTTACGGTGCAGTGGTTCTGACCCACTGTCTATTCTTACACTGCCACGCGCAGATTAGGACGAGTGTCCTTCAGAGCGTTGGGTCACGGGTGAGCATAGCTTGGCAGCGCAGGGAGTAGGCAGGGGTTTGAGATCGGTCGTCCAAGCGTGGGTGTTGCACACCTCTAATCAAAGTGGGCTCTACGCAAACAAAATTGTGTGGGGGGGTTCCCCCTTCATTTGGTTTAAATGTCATCTCTGAGAATAAAAAAAAACATGCCACGTGATGGACAATTGTCTCTGTACAGAGCACGTGGGAAGATGCACTCCCCCCCCCCCCTCTTATGTATGTGTGTATAAAAAGATCACTGAAGGGATTTTTAAAATACTTCTGCGATATCTGCTTCCACAGGCCATGGCTGTAACACATGGGCTTACACAGCGACACGAGCGTTCCGATTGGATCCTTTGTCTCGTGGCATGACGCGGATAGCACAAGTGGAGTAGAAAAAACCGAACCGTTATCTTCAAGTCCACGTGCCCAATGCCTCGCTTGTCAGTGCCACCTGAGGTCACGTAACTCTAGGGCTTCCAATTTCCTACTCTTACCATGGGACCTTTTTGCCAGTATCGAGGTATTAAACATAAGCATATGGTTTACCCTTTTTGGCAATACAACCAGTGTTAAGATGTTCAAACACCAAATAGAAACCTCTTGCAAAGAAGCAAGTCTGCATTAACCACGCGCATTTGTGGTGAACATGCAAACAAATTCTGATAATCGATACATTGTCTTTGAAACTGATTGGCCTACTCCCGAGACATCCTTCAAAGAAGGACAGCCTTCAACACTGGTTTTATTGCCAGAAAGGGTGAAACCTTTTCTTATTTTTCATAATTCACTCTTATTGACCGTACAAATGAATGGGCACGATTAAAGTTAGGTGGTAGCAATTGTTTTTTCGCTGTGGCCCGTGGACTATTCGAGAGTGTCAAGCAAAGCTGGGATTCTAACTTGTATTCTGTAAATGTTGTGCGCTGCCCTCAAGTGCAAGAGGACAGGTGTAATCTTCTTCTAGCCCCGAGGCCATTGGGGCCATCGGGGCCAGAAGTCTGTTCCCTTCACGCAGCTACAATCTCGCTTCGGAAAATAGTGACGCGTCCCGCGACGGTGCATCTTTCCGCGGCTTCTCGTGCGCAAAGTCGCTCGGTTTTTTACAAAGCCGGCATTTCATCGTCCACGACCCCACAGCCTGCGCGCCTCACAGTCCGTGCCATCGCTATTATTTGGCTGCTGGGTGGCGGCTGGTCTGTCTCAATTGCTGACGCAGTCTCCCGTGTGTTGTTTCCCAAGTCCGTTGGTTTGGCTGGCCGCCGTGTGGGTTGTCGCGGCGCACGCCATCACGCGCTTCCCAGCCAGCCTCTGCGCCGGGGTGGTTTAACAAATCAGGCAAGAGCTGACGGGGCAAGCCACGGGGGCCAGTGCTGGCTGCACACGCTTCACGCACCCACCCAGCAGGCCCCAGAACCCGGTTCCCGCAGTGCACCTCGTCGTCACACCTCGTCGTCACACGGGCGCAAGGCGCAGTGCCATCACAAGATTATGGGGTGTGAATCTGGGAAGCACAACAAGAGTCGAACGGGGAGGCACGGAGCGGCTCATCAATTGACAGATTGAAATCGATGTTCCTTGCGATCACAATACCAGCATCGTATAATAGTGTGTCTTAAGAATACATTTTTCACAATTTACTCAAAGTGTAGTGTTACAGTACCTTGGAACAAAGCAAACGCATTAGGCAGTATGGACGGGCTGGAATATTATGACACAAATACAAAGCGGATAGTCCCAACCACACAATGAACTGGCAAATTATCCTTCGACAGAGCCAACACTGCAATGAATTAATCTTTGTTACTCTAAATCTAAAATTTATAATTGAGGTTCATGGGTTCGGTCGTGCAAACAATGTGTTGTAAACCCCCCTCCACCCGACACACATTTTTTTACCCGACCTCACCTAAAAACTCAATTATGAACCATAATCTTGGCCGTAAAAGCCTGCGTACGAAAGTAACCAAAATCTGTTATGAATTGCAATGTTTGTTGGCAGAAGCCTCTGCGTTAGGAGAGGTACCACTTCGTGCTTGCGTTGTCACTGAACTGTTAGCTGCAGAACCCATGCCCGCAGCCACGGTGGCGATGACGTCGTCAGAGAGGAGGACTGCCTGCCCAAGCCCTGAGGCCTGCTTGAGTGAGGCTTCGTTAACCCATGGGGCATTGCTGCCTGCGTCGCCTGCAGCCACTCACATCAACCCCTGATGGGCTCTGTCCTGGCTTCAAAAGCGCGCTCTTTCTTGCTCGAAAATATCCACACATTCGCTTCCCATCCATGCTGAACAAACGATTCCACTAACTCGCGTTTCCGTGCTGTGAGAGCGTCTTCTGTGTGTGCATGCATATATGCATTTTCATATCAATACATGTAATGAGAACTTAACCTTGGCAGGTCCCTCCTGAAAGAGAGTCTTGAGACTCAGTGAGGCTTTCCTGACTAGTTAAAACTTCTGCTCTTCAGGAATTGTAAAGACATTTTATACCAGCGGTGTCAAAGTAATTTGACCTGTGGGCCACTGAGGCCAACTGGCCACATCATTGAGGGGCATTCGTAAGTTGGCACGAGCACCACGAACTCCCCTGGCGCACCACACGGTGCCACGTGGCATGTCGCCCGTAACACGCCTGCCCTATGCCACGTGCATTGCGGCGGTGACGTGCCCGGCCGTAGAGCCTTCCCCACTTGTTGCAGAGGCTTC
This sequence comes from Lampetra fluviatilis, assembly GCF_964198595.1. Lineage (NCBI taxonomy): Eukaryota > Metazoa > Chordata > Hyperoartia > Petromyzontiformes > Petromyzontidae > Lampetra > Lampetra fluviatilis. The sequence continues at coordinate 21,804,521 of NC_136276.1, read as the reverse complement.
GGGGTTCCCATCCGGAAAGCCGCGCTGGTTAATACCTGCGCGTGCACTGACAATCGACGTTAAAAGATCCTGTGACGCCGTTAGAAAGAAAAGTAGGACGTTGTGTGCTGGCGTCAAGGGCCCAAGTTGAATCGCCCCCGGCTGTGAGACGACTGCAGGCGGCGTCTGTGAAACGCAGCGGCTTCCTTCGCCGCGGTAGCCCTGCGCTTTAAGAACGGCGGTGAATACGAAATGTACTCGATTTTACATTCGCCCCTTTAAACATTTGTTACTCAGCTCGGCACATCAGCTCTGTGGTGTTGATACAATGAGTGCCACCTTGTGGTAGGTTCAACGTGATTCGTCCGATGCAGACTGGGCCCCGCCATGGGGAATGTGGATTTACCAACCTGCCTCAGGACTGCCTATGGAGAAGAGCACCTCCTCCGAATTCTGGTTTTAGCACCGAGACACTTTGACTTTTCCGTTTACTAAGGTGGCATTAGTGGTACGTGTTCTGATAAAGATGAAGTAAATATTAGGGTTACAGGATATACTGTATTCGTATCATGAAATGAGCACGTGGTGAGGTTCGGCTTAAAAATTATGATCAGGTTTTACGTTAGAATGTTTGTTATTTAAATGGCTGTATTTTATAGCGGCGTTAAAGGTTAGCACGCGCTTCTGAGTTTTGCGTAGAATTCTGTGTTGCAGCTCAATTAGAGGAGGGCACGCGATGCAGTGTTGCGGTTAGGACAAAGGCGTGCACAGTCGCCACATTATAATTGCCATGAAGTGCACACGGGGAAGAGGCTGCGCATCGGTGGAGAGAAGGTGGTGGGGACAGGACCCTGGGGTGGGCACTGCCCCAAAACGTGTCCCTTGTCCCACCCGAGTTCATCCACTCCCCATAGCGCGATACCACTGTTGTTAGGGTGGCCCTCCCCCCAAAGACAAAGATCCCCTGTGTAGTCTTAACAAACTGCTGGGGCAAGTGCGGTTCATGAGTAGCACCCATGGAGGCCGGCACGGCATACAATGAGGTTGGTGGCCAACACCACACCCGGACGCCTTTGTCTCCCCGGTGGCGATATTTATACACCGCACCGGGTACTCATTTGAGGCTGAATCCACCCAGGGGGAGGCCCAGGACCGATTCAAATAATCATCACTGGCGTTGTTGGCCGTGAGCGGAATTCAAACTCAGATTTGGGGGGGGGGGGGGGAGACAGCTTTACTGGGCCCATCGCAATCTGAGTAGCACTTGAGGCCCCGTAGTGGGACGCAGGGCGCTGGGTCGCGGCGGGCCGGCCCAGCGGTGCTGGCCACACGCCGGGGAGAGAGCAGCCCCAGAAATGGAGGAGGCAGCTGACGAAGCGAGCCGCTCTTCTGGGCACATGCGCCGTGTGGCCATCGAGTGCCCCACACTGTCTGCAGTGCAATCGAGTAACTGAATTGAATCCGTTTAACACGTTGTAGGCTTTCACGATCAATAATATACACAATAAAGTTGTTGTTGTTGGGTTAGATCGCGTAAGTATAAATGTGTCGTTAACCCACCACTGCCCGACACAGCCAATTAGTAAGACTCGTCACGTGAACAAAACGTGCCATTTAGTTACTACTCCAGCACACCGGTGTGTTGGAGAGTAAACTTGGAACATTTACAATTTGAGTACTGTGATGTTTGCACTGATGATTACAACCACCTTCATCGGGCGATTTTCCTGTCCTGTCTCCTTTCCTCATGTCCGTCATGTCTTTCATAGTTGACCGTGTTATCATTCGTTCCGGCTTGTCTGTTCAGTCACATTTGTTCTCTAACTTGGACCATCATCCCAAATGTGACGTAAAGATATTATTTTGTATATCATTAGATGAACATTTTTTTAAGTTGATTCGTGCACAGACGATTCAGGGTATGTATCGTGAGCACGACGGTCAATCGCGATCAGTTAATCGTTACGAGTTTGGAAGTTAGGCTGCGTCGCAGACTGCCACACGCGAATTAGAAGTTTTTGTAAATAAGGAGAAGGGGCTTTAACATTGCAGTCAATGCACCTCTTACAGCACTGGCGTGATGTCACTGTATCGTTGATGTGTAAGTTTAATGTCACGGTGACATCACGAGAGTCCTAAATGACATAACCTGTCCACAATGTCACAGTCCGTGTGCCCTCGTGAACGAAGCTTTGACCCCATCAGACAGCCGAGGAGGGAACGCAGTCTCTTTGTTTGGGTTCAGCCCTCCTTTGAAGATGAGAACTTTATACGACTTCATTCGACCAAACCAGCCGCCCGCTGCAGGATTCGAGGCGTAGATGCGTGCCTGCATGCGGCAGCGTCTGCCACGTCTCTGAAAATGAGACCTGTGGAATGATACACTTTTAACTCCGAGGTCTGTTGGGTGTATTATCTGCCATTTGTCTAAATGTGTCAAGGGCAGGACGATGGTACATTTAGGGAATGCAGCTGATCATCCTGCCCGTGATGCACGTTTACAAAGTGTGCATCATAATTCATTTCAAGAATCAATCCCTTTTGCTGCCTAGCCTGCATTGTTTATTGCAGTTCAATTGCATTCAGTAGCTAGACAATGCTATGTAATGCATTAGCATTTTAATACAAATAACCATTATGTACGTATATCTAACAACGATTTGCAAGTGATGCCTGGTAAATGGCAAATATGCAACCATTAGTTTGAACAATGTCCCTTATGTCGACGAGGAAGGCAACCTCCAATGCCATTGCAGTTCACGAGGGAGTGTTTACTAACTTTCACGCGGTTGGGTGTTTTTTTTAACACCTGTGATCATTGTACATGTGGCCGCCCTACTCACATGCATATACAATATATCAAAAGATCAAGTAGTGGGAATCCATCTTTCCCATGGCAAGGGGTCAGTATCCCCATAGGACGAACATCGATACTACACAGCGTGTTAAAGTGGATTGATGTGACAATAATGGGAATGTTGACGCATACCAGGCTGCGTGTTGACACGCGAGGCATGTTAACGGACAACTTGAAAGCACAAGACATTTACCGATGTTCGTGGCACTGTTGCCTTATCTTGACTAGAGGCGGGGACCCGTGTGCCCTGCGGTGCTTCGCCACTGCCGCTGATGTTAATGTCCCTGTGATTGAAGTGATGGGATAGCACGGAGCGAGACCTTGTCTCATCACAAGCATCTCTTGCCTCATCATCACAAGCGGCCGCAGGCCATAGCGTCGGGAGGTTTCGTTTGTAAATGAACACCGGGGTGTATCCCCTCACTTCATCACTGGAATGTCAGTCAAGCGGGCTTTTGAAATTACCGTGTTTGTGTGTGTGTGCGTACGTGCGTGTGCAGTGGTACAGTCCGTTTCAGCTATACAGGGGGATTGTTGGGTTTTTGTTGGGGAGCGGTAGCGTGATGGTTGGCGCACTGCGCTACAAACCTGCCACCTCGAGTTTGATATCTGTTCACGACCAATAACAGTGGCGACGATTTCAACTGTTCCTCGGCCTCTACAAGGTCAACCCGGCTTTAAATGGGCAGCACCCAGTCTGATGTGTAAACATCGGCATTGGAGAAACAAAGGCAGCCTGACGTGGCTTTGGCCACCCACACTCCCTTCGTATGCCTTCATGGGCGCTGCTGAATCACTGTGCCAAACTAAGGCCAGGTATCCCCAGGCAATCTCCCATCCACGTGCTTTCGCAAACTTAGCTTTGCTTAGTTTCCGAAATCTGACGGGATCGGGCCGATCCAGTGTGCTTTGGGCCACAGGCATACCAGCATGCACTACCGTCGGCTGTGCAGTGCCGTTAGAGATCCGCTGACGTTGACATTGACGGCGCCCCGTCCTAACCTAACGTCTCGCACGGGAAAGCCAGTTGCAGCACAAGAGGTAAACAAGCAAACGGAGTCCTTTTTTAGCCAAGGTCCTCTGGGCCTCCCTTACCACAGAGATGCTGCTGTGTGGTGTGCTCAGCTCTGATCTTAAAAAGGACGTTCAAATTGAAGGTGAGCTAAGCAGGGCTGAGCCTGGATGTTGCTGGACTAGGTGGCCACTATGTGCTGATCCAGTTCCCATCAGCCCATGGGCCTTCATTGTGGGCTGTAGACGGAAGTGCAGGAAAATAGCCGTTGTAGTACTTCACTTTTGCGCGTCCACATCCACGCCCCTGGCTATCTCCAACCCGCAAATGGCTGAGGTGGTAAAGCATGATTAAATAACCCCCGCGGCTCCTAGACGAGTGAGGGTGGCCCCCCTTGTCTGGCAGTGGACCGACGGACGGGGCTGCACGTGCGCCGCTCGTGTCCAGGGACGGCTGCATCGCGTACGAGCTTTTTCGCTCGGTGCCTGTGCGTTGTCTATTGAGACTGAGCAAAATGCTAAAAATCACCTGCAAATTGCTCGATTGCCGATCACACGATGGCAACGGGGTCGCCCCCTGACCGCAAAACTGCTGCAGACTGCCGTCTGTGCAACACAGCCGGCGGCGCCTTGCTTCGCGATCGCCTTGCACCATTAAAAAATGTCGCGAACATCAGATGTAGAAATGTATTAGTATTACACTTCCACGGACTATGCTGCGTACGTTCGTTGAACTTCTTTCGCGTGCCGCACGTAGCCAACCGTGCCGATCGGAGGTGCAAAGCCGAGGTGAGGTTGCGTTGAATCCCTTGCTGGGAGGTGGGGCAGTGTGCATTCCGCCCTGTGGAGGGGAGAGCGCCCTGCTGCGTGTGTTCACGCTGCAGGAGGCAGTTATTGAATAACAACACATAGGGGGGAGGGTTGGATTTGTTTTACGAATCAGCCTAAGAAGGACTTGTAAGCAATGCCAGGCGACTGAACATAATTCTTGACAGAGTGGTGTTCTGGCTCTGGAGAGAATGTAACGGCCGAGGGGTCGCAAGTGCTGGCAAGCTGTCGCACGATGGAACTAGAGGTCAGGCAGCTCTGGCAACTCAGAGCGAGGCCGTGTGTGGACATTGGTGATAGCGTTGAGGGCCCTTAGAGGGCACCGTGCACTGTGGGTGAAGTCAGAGAAGCCTCACCTGTCGACTGGTGTAAAAATACCACCTTGGTATTTGCGTGCTGCCAATTAGCAGTCATCCCCTGTGGCCAGTGCCCCTCTCTCTGTTTCTCAATTGCACTCTCACTGTCCTTCCCTGAGGTGATTACCGCTTTCATTATTGCCATGAGGGATTTCTTAACAGCCGGGCGTGTGCTTAGCCCCGTGGCATGCGATCATTTAATCTCTACCCCAATCCACGTGCTGCTGCGCTGCTTTTGATCCTTGTACTTGGCACCGTCGCTGTGCGGCCTCTTCTGATCCATCTGCCGACCTCGGCGCTCGGATACCTCGCACCGTTGTCTCCGCCGTGCGGCCTTTGATCTGCGTCGATTAGCACGGCCCATCACACGCGCGCACATTGCGGGCGGGCACGGGCGCGGGCCGATCCCCCCCCCCGCGCCGCGCCGACGTTTGACCTCCGTGCGTGAACGCCGCAGTTGCTGCGGAGAGGCCCAGAGTGGAGCCGACTACGCCGGCGGGGGGCGATACGGCGGCAGCGGGGCCGGGAGACGACGACGAGCATCCCCCTGTCAAGACCGGAGCAGCGCAGGTGGAGGGCGCGGTGAGTGAGTGAGGCTCCCGCCAGTGGCGTGCGCGGCGCCGTGGACACGACTGGCTGGGGCACCGCCCGCTGCCTCGCGACGGAGGGCCGTGCGTCACTGCCCGGAATGCTTTTCCGCCGCTGAGGCGCGCGTCGCCATCAGCCCTTTCCACGCAAACGACCCTCAGGCTCGTGCGCACCTCCGCCTCTGTTGTTTGTGTTTCGCATTCCAGTTCTGACTTTAATTGCTCACAAGGGGGGCTTGAGAGTTTAACGGCGTTTCCAACAAGCGCGGTAAATAGCGGTCGGTCGTGTTGATTCCCAGGTGCATCAATGAGATTTATTCATCCACAAAACCGCGACTCTTTTGACCAAATTTAAGGAGTGCGTTGCATGTGTGTGAGGATACTGGATGGGATTAACACTCAAGAGTCCACACAGTTGGGCGAGGACCCACTTGTTGTACTGCCATATCAGCCCACCTCGCCGCGCAGCAGGCCCGGGAATTTCACAAATCGGTATCATCGATCAACCGCGGCATGCGCACCCACTCCTGGCTCGTGAAGAGAGAAAATATGTAACCATGTTACTGATATGGGCCGCAGGGTGGGGGCACAGTGGTAATAATCGTGCCTCACAACAAGAAGGGCCTGGGCTCTAATCCCAATGTGGGCGCCTTTCTGTGTGGAGTCTGTACGTTCTCCCTCTGTACTGCATGGGTTTCCTCTGGACTCCGTTTTCCTAACATAGCCAAAAATGTACAATGGTGATGATATTGGCCAAATATCCAATCGGTGAAAAATTAACTGCAAATTACTCAATTGAGATTACACTTGAGAACATGGCCTCTTCTAGCAACAACTTGGCTGGACCCTCCGAATAAGAGTCTTAAGACTTTGTTGGTTCAACAAGTGAAATAAATAATAATATAAAACTAGATGAGCGTTCCCATAGTGTTCACTTTGCCAGTCTGGGAAGAATTCTCCATTGCGAGAGCGGAGAGGGTCTCCCTCTGTCAGCGCTACTCATCGCTCGGGCCTTGTGTCAGGCTGTGCAGTGAAGGCTGCTCCGTTCTCCCTCCCCCCCAACGTGTGTTGCAGAGCGACGGGCGAGTGGGCCTCACCGGCCCGAAGGGGGACAAGGGAGATCCGGGGCCTCCTGGACCCCGCGGGCCCCCCGGCCCGCCAGGCCCTCCCAGCCCCGCCGCGAGTGTACGCGTCGACGCAGCGGCCGCCAAACCCGGCCTGCCGGGACCTGTTGGACCCGTGGGACCCCCCGGCCTGCCCGGGCCCGTCGGCAAGCCCGTGAGCGGCGCACGTCCGTGCAGCGCACGCAGCCTCCCACCGTGTTTTTCATTTTTTATACACGGGAGTTGCGCGGCCACGGCAACAATACGAAGATCCCACCAGTTCACCCCGTTCACCCCGTTCACTGTAGGGGCAAGGTGCTGTTCACGAGTCCACGTTCGGCCTGGCAAGGCGCGCGAGAGAGCCTTGTGGCCAGCACCCGCATCGGCCCACATTTGTCTCGCCAGTTGTCATGTTTACACACCAGATCGACTAGGCTGAGCTGGCCTCGAGGAGGCTCGGTACAGGTTCAGATGTCACTTGCCACTGGTGTGCATGACCTGGAAATGGAGCGATGTTTATGGGATTGTAGCACTCTGTGCAAAGCACTACAGCTTGATTGCATGCCTATGCACACAACAACACACACCCACACACATCACAATAACGCACACATAGTAGAACACGCACGAGCAACATAAACACACGTACATACCAATCCACACGATAACCCGTGCACCACGTCACAGCAGTGCACACAGAGCAAAACACATTCACCAAAATGTACACACTGCTCTGATCCAAATACACATACACACACGGCTCTGTTCTGAGTTCTGTTTTCCTCCCACAGCCAAACATGTACAAATCGTAACTGATGTTGACCAAACATCCTGATGGTGAAAACGTATTTGCAAATTACTCAACTGAGGTTACACCACCTCATCCAGCAAAGACTCGGCAGGAGCCTCCTGACAAAGTGTCTTGAGACTCAGAGCGAGGCTTCCCTGGTTAAACAACACGTGTAATACATAATCATATAGAAATATATACGTGCCCTCATAACGTTTGCTCTGGCAGATTGAGGAAAAGTCGAATACACACACACACCAATTAATGTACAGTTTATGCTTGAATGCATAATACCAGCGCACACTCCACGAACACGTGCGCACCAGTAAAGAAACGATATTGAACCTCTACGTACGGGCACAAGTGTGGGCAGGTGTGATTGATGAGGAGCAGGAATTCCCTTACTTTGTGCGTCACGACGGTGATGACGACGTCGATGACGACGACGATGATGTAATCACCTCGTTTGATTTTTCTCTTCCACTCAGGGCCTTGCGGGTAAAGGTGGTGCTAAAGTGAGTACGGGACATCCGCGTGCGCCTGCCATCCCTCAAATAGCACCGTGGCAAAAGGGGTTCTGTTAGAGTAGCAGTGGACCGCCCTCGCGTGCTCGCTTCTGCTCCATTCCGCACCTCCGGAGGAGCGAGAAGCAGGGAAGGGGTTTTGTTGGGTCGCTCGTGAGGTGAACAGCTATAGTACTAAACTATTTAAAAACTATTTTTTTATTCTACCAGGTAAGGCCCACTGAGCTATGTTGCTCTTTTTTCAGAAGCGACCTGGCCACAAATGACAGCTCAACGAAGTGGCTTTTCATGTGGAAATGTATAGCAGCCAAATACTCTTAACGCACATTTCTAATTGTGGACGTAAAAACCGGAGGACCCGGAGAAAGATCCATGCGGCCACGAGGAGAACATACAAACTCCAAATATACAGCAGGCTTCAGGGTCGAGATCGAACTCACGGCCTCTTGTATGCCAGGCAAGGGAGTTAACATATTGCCACCGTGGGATGTCCAGAGAAAACCATATAATAGGAGATCTTTATGACCATGTTAAAGCCCATTGAGACAAAACAGAATTATTTTATAATGGAGGCCGATACGTATGAACTATTTATTAACAGACAAGCAGAGAGAGCAACGGCAAGGCTGTGAGGGCAAGGCCATGGCATGGAGATAGCACATTCCCGCACCTCCGATTTGCATGGTTGGCTACATATGGTGCGAAAGAAGTTCAACACACATCATCATCACCACACTGCGCCTCCGATTAGCACGGTTTGCGACATACAGTGCGAAATAAGTTCAACATAGATACATCTAATTCTAGATTTGAAGCTTTCGTGACTGCAATGATTCATATTCTCAGGTTTTTTCGGTAAAGTCACGTAGGTAAAACATTAAAAGTAATGAAAGTAAAATAAAACAAAACAAAAATAAAATTCACGACGTTTCGGAGGCAACACAAGTCTCCGTCATCAGGTGGGACCGTCACAGCCAGATTAGCTGCATCAAGTGAAGCAATGATTCAAGATGTAATCCCTTATAAGCAAGTTGAAGGGGGGGAGGAGAGGGGGGGGGGAGTTCATCAGAATGTGGTAGCCAATGAATGGAAACGTATCGGGAGGGAGGGGGGTGGGAGGGGGAGGGAGCCAACAGAAAATTTGGCGACGGCTTGGACGCGGCTGCTGCGCACGCCAACACAATGGACAGAGAGGGGGGAGGGGAGGTCTGATACACATGATAGAACAAAGGAACGAAAATGCCCATGTTTATACCAATGCAGGCTGAAAAAATGAAGAGAGTACTGTTAAAAATAACTGGGGATGTTAACACTCGGTGAAGTAAATTAAAATAGTGCCTGTCAGATAAGATGGTCCAAAAAGTGTAATTAAGTCTTTTTTGCGTGGTTAATAACATCTTTCCAGTGATTACTGAGTTTGTACCCATCATCACGGTTGAAATTATGTCTGTGTTTGTATATTTGTATGGCTTCGTGTACAAACCTTTGATGGTAGCCAGGAGGCTTGCAGAGAACCTTGGTCTCGGAAAAGACAATTTCATGAGAGCCCGCCGAGTTGTAGCAATGATCGGCAACGGCCGAAGAATCAGTTCTGCCGTGTTTCAGATCTGACTTGTGCTCGCGGACACGATCAGCAACATGACGTTTTGTTTCTCCAATGTAGCAATCACCACAAATGCAACTCAATTTGTAGACTCCAGGATACTGTAAGTCAGGAACGACATCCTTCACAGATGGAATCAGATCACGGATTTTATGCACTGTGCTGAATCGGACTTGGATCTTATGTTTGTTTAGAATTTTGGAGATCTTTTTGGTCACGCCTGCTATGTATGGTAACGTGATAGTTTTGGTCGGAGTTTCTGTGTGGTGGGAGAGACCGCTTGGCGGATAATACTATCCGCCAAGCGGTCTCTCCCACCACACAGAAACAACCACATGAAACTCCGACCAAAACTATCACGTTACCATACATAGCAGGCGTGACCAAAAAGATCTCCAAAATTCTAAACAAACATAAGATCCAAGTCCGATTCAGCACAGTGCATAAAATCCGTGATCTGATTCCATCTGTGAAGGATGTCGTTCCTGACTTACAGTATCCTGGAGTCTACAAATTGAGTTGCATTTGTGGTGATTGCTACATTGGAGAAACAAAACGTCATGTTGCTGATCGTGTCCGCGAGCACAAGTCAGATCTGAAACACGGCAGAACTGATTCTTCGGCCGTTGCCGATCATTGCTACAACTCGGCGGGCTCTCATGAAATTGTCTTTTCCGAGACCAAGGTTCTCTGCAAGCCTCCTGGCTACCATCAAAGGTTTGTACACGAAGCCATACAAATATACAAACACAGACATAATTTCAACCGTGATGATGGGTACAAACTCAGTAATCACTGGAAAGATGTTATTAACCACGCAAAAAAGACTTAATTACACTTTTTGGACCATCTTATCTGACAGGCACTATTTTAATTTACTTCACCGAGTGTTAACATCCCCAGTTATTTTTAACAGTACTCTCTTCATTTTTTCAGCCTGCATTGGTATAAACATGGGCATTTTCGTTCCTTTGTTCTATCATGTGTATCAGACCTCCCCTCCCCCCTCTCTGTCCATTGTGTTGGCGTGCGCAGCAGCCGCGTCCAAGCCGTCGCCAAATTTTCTGTTGGCTCCCTCCCCCTCCCACCCCCCTCCCTCCCGATACGTTTCCATTCATTGGCTACCACATTCTGATGAACTCCCCCCCCCCTCTCCTCCCCCCCTTCAACTTGCTTATAAGGGATTACATCTTGAATCATTGCTTCACTTGATGCAGCTAATCTGGCTGTGACGGTCCCACCTGATGACGGAGACTTGTGTTGCCTCCGAAACGTCGTGAATTTTATTTTTGTTTTGTTTTATTTTACTTTCATTACTTTTAATGTTTTACCTACGTGACTTTACCGAAAAAACCTGAGAATATAAATACATCTTCCAACACCGCCTCCCCTTCCCATGCAGTCACGGCTACATCTCTGCTACCTCAATGCCTGGATACACAAGGCCCACTCGTCGGTGATTCGACACCTAGAATTGTTTTAATCACTTATTGTTTTTTTTGCGATTATTATTTTTACTAGTAAAGCCAATGCTCGTTGACCCAGGAAAACCTGACTGAGTCTCAGGACTCTGTTTTGGAAGAGTTTGTGAATTTTAGAGATGGAACGAGTGAAACATACGGATTAGTACAACGGGGAGAGCTGTTCCACATTGACACAGCAGCAGCAGCAGCACACAGTGACAAACCTCACATCATGCAGAGATAAATGAGAGGTTAATAGTATTATTATTTTAAGAAATGGTTTTTATATTCAAATATTAATATTTATCTCTTTTGGAAGCAGAGTAACAATGGGAGAAATGCCATCGTCAGGAACCGCTGATCGGTTTCTTCTGATCCGGGACGACAGCGGCTACAGCGCTGCTGCTGCCGTTGGCGTTGTTAATGGTGCCTGTGGCTGTTGGTTGCAGGGAGACCGAGGGTCACGAGGATTCCCTGGGGTCCAGGGAGAGTTGGGAGCGAAGGGGGACAAGGTGAGCCCCAGCACGTGCGCACGCCGGGGGTCATCCACCCGGGTCCAGGGGTCACTCGGCAAACGGGGGGGGGGGGGGGGGCGGGGTGGAGGTCAATCAGCTCAGCCTGGGATCACAGCCCAGGCTTTGAGTTTCACGGCTCGTGCTCCGCGTGGCGATGCGGTCGAACCTTGCCAGAGGTGCTGCTCTTCTCGTGACTTCACTCGCCGTGTGAGGTTTTGTGATTGAAAATGAAGCCTTCGAGGTGGCCGGGTGAGACCACCTCTGTTGGACAGCGCGCCGAGTGTCCAACGCCAACAGCCTCCCGAGAGATCTCTGGGCACACGCGCACGAGTTGTGTAAAAACACGCGAGGGGATTCTCGACACGGGCGCGCTACTCATCACAACGCTCGCACTGCTGAAGCAGAGTCGAGGGCAATGACTCTGACTGCCGGCCAGTGGAGATGAACGCTGCATCTGCGTTGTCGTTGTGCTTGACTTTTGGCACCAGCTCTCGCAGTGGAGAGTGTACATCAAGCAAAACTTTCAGGGGGAATGTAACGAGGAGTTTAATGAGAAGCTCGAAGAACAAACATGTGATCTTGAGCCGTACGATGGTGTCTAATCAGAGATAGTTTTTTTTCAATGTTCTGAGACACACGAGTGCTGCACTGCAATTCGTGGGGCTTGCTAGGCCTGCAGTGCTGACAGGGAGTGATCACTCCCCATGCCCTGTAATTACTCAGCACCCTGCAGGGGAGCATCAGGTGAGTGTTAAAGATGGTTCTCATTTTGAAAATTCCCCAGCAGCGTCGGCGCCAATTCCACTCAAACATTCACAATCCTGTGAAGAGAGCGCCGCTCGTGCAATCTGCTGTCGTGGAGCCTCGTGACGGTGATGCAGCTCCACCGCTTCTCCCTCGGCTGACTCTCCCTGCACGTGTTTGTTTCGTCACCAGGGCGACGCTGCTGTGGGCCTCCCGGGACCGCCGGGCCCTCCCGGACCGCCTGGGCCCCCCGCATCGAGGCACGGCGAAAAGGTGACGGAGCCCTCGCTCGGTCGTCGCACGCCACAGGACACGGATGATGCGCTCACAGCTGGCAACGTGTTTCCCGTTTGCAGTGCGCCGCGGAACACGTGGGCCGTGGCAGACGTGGGGGGGATTTTTGTCTTTGTCTAGGGCTGAGACTCGCCTGTTCCTCTAGCCGCAGGCCTCCAGGGACGCGTGGTGAAAGCACAGATTTTCTCAACAAAAGCGAAATGCGCTTTGATGGGTTCGCGCGTAGAGTGCTCCACTTCAATGGGCTGCTTCCTGCTGTGTTTGTGGACACTGCCAAGCCTGCTGTGGTCATGTTTCGTACAGCTTCATGCAAACACTGGCCTGTCCAGCAGCAGGGGAAAACACGCATTCCCACTGCCCCTGCAAGACGGTTTGCATGTCAGGTATTTGAGGTTTACCGAAGAAAGCTGTCGTAACCACGAAGCTAAGCACGCGTGTGCGCTTACGCGTCCTTTCCTTGCATTGCCGTAGAGCGCGCCTCTCCCGGTGCACATGCCCTGGTGAAGTCCCTGCTGCTTGGTGCTGAATGGTTGCTGTTGCTGTGTATGCGTGTGTGGGGAGTGGTAGTGCAGCGGTTAGAACGATGTGCTACGAACCCGGTGGCCCCGAGTTTGATTCCCGTTCATGGCCAACGCCAGTGACGATTATCTTAATCGGTCCTGGGCCTCCCCTAGGTCGACTCAGCCTCAGATGAATATCTGGTGCGGTGTGTAAACATCGCCACTGGGGAGACAGAGGTGGTCGGGCGAGGTGCTGGCCACCCACCCCCTTATGTGCCGTGCCGGCCTTCATAGGTGCTCGCTCCTACAATCTCTTCATGTTTATACGGGAGATCATTGTCCTTGTATGGGAAGTAGTAGACTATACTGGGGATCTTTGTCTTGGTTAGTATTGGAAGCAGTAGAAGTTTAATGCATTGAGATTGATGTTCCCTGGGTCTTATTTCTGCGAATGTACAACATCCTTGACAAATTGGTATTTAAATCTGTCATGAGCCTTTGCTTGACTCGGCTTTAAATTAATTTCTTCCGTGTAATTATTTGTTTTTAGAATCATACAACTTAACTGGGATTTGAAAAACGTCCCAAAACTGAAAATTACCTGCAAATTACTCAATTGGGATCGAACAGCAGCAGCAGAATCACCCCCCTGCTGCGGAAGCCTGGCAGGACCCTCCTGAACAAAGAGTCTCGAGACTCGGTGGGAATTTGCTCCGTAAATAAAAAGACGCGTGTGGGCACTGGGCCTGGAGAGGCTGAGAATCCCACTCCTTCATAATTACCAATTACCGTCCACTCTCCCCTCTCGGCCACAGAAGAGGGTTTCCACTTTTTCAAACGAAGAGCGATTATTGCTTCTTGTTCTTCCTCGCCTCGCCGGGTCCAGCTGCGGTCTCGGCGAACGCCTCTGCGTTGTGTTCCCCAGCTCGACGCGGCTCTATCGGCCACGCACCTCCAGATTAGCACAGTTGGTTGGGCTACGTACGGTGTGAAAGAAGTTCAACGTACGTACGTACGTATCCAGTGTAAACGTGCAGACGAACAAACAAATTAGAACAGCACCTGAAGAGTACGCGAGCGTAGAGAGATGCATGCTGGGAATTACATTGATGGACAGAAAGAAAGAGGAACACATAGATGAGAGAACAAATTCGCATGAGACATCACAATGACGGTTTAGGAAGTGAGCGGGCTTGGGCAGTACACTTCGATGGTTGATGACCGATGGACAAGACTTGTGACGGGAATGGCAATCGAAGTTCGGGATTGCATCTGAGAAGACGATCGCCGCCGAGAAGGAGCAATGAGATGAGGGAGTGAGGCAGTGAGATGGACTGTGACCTCGCTTGTCCAACTCGGGGTGGTGACTTACGTGGGGAGGATATCATCCAGCAGAGGATAGAACATAGCTGATGATGATGATCATGATGCTGGCACCACCACCACCACCCACTTATGTGATAGCGCTGGCCCTAACGGGCGCTTGCGAGCAGCAGCAGGAGCCAGCCCAGCTGTCTATTTGAAGTTAAAGCATCTGTGTATACATTGGGTGTGCACAGTAGATGTGGGCACAGGTGTGTGGTGTTTAAGTGTTTGGCTGTGTGTGTGTGTGAGTGCAGCGTGTGGCCACCGACTCCTCTCGTGTGCCGTTCCGGCCTTCATAGGTGCTCGCTAACAGCACACGCCCCATCAGTATGTTAAGGCTATATGGGGGATCTTTGTCTTTGTGTGCTTGCGCGTGTGCGTTGCGTGTACAGGCGGAAGGCTCTGGAGATGACGAGAATGATGATGAAGATGACATTGTTGACGGTACCACCAGGGTGAGCAGCTACCCACACAGCTACGCAGTACACTCAGGGTTTACAGTTTACAGAGGTAACAGATGTGACTACAGTTGTGTCTGAAGTTGTTACACAATGGGGCAGAGGCAATTAAAATTTAAAATAAATAATAAAATGCAAGTTATTATTTTGGTCTTTTAATTTTAAATTAGATTTTATTATTGGAATTTTCTATCTCCATGACTTTACCAAAAGAAGCAAGAATATGAATTCCTGCAGTCACGAAAGTTTTAAGTCAAAATCTTATTAGTTACACACAATGTAATGGGTATTGGGGCCAAACATCCCAATTTGAAAAATATCCTTGCAAATTACTCAATTGGGTTCACACAGCAGCAGCAGCATCGCTCAACTACTGTGAAAACTTGGCAGGACTCTCCTGAAAAAAGAGTTGGGGGGGGGGGATTCAGTGAGGATTGTCAAGGGCATGAAGGCAAATAAAATAAAGAACTTAAATGACGATATGAAAACAAGTAGCGATATCAACTCTCTGACGAAGAGCACATCAGTGCAAAGGGCGCAGGCTTTAAGCGTTTGTGATCAGCATTGCCACGGGAAACCCCGAAAGGTTTTCTCCGTGTGGCAAAGCTCGGCCGTGAATCGTGAAGAAGAGATCTGAAACACATGGTCCTCTGGGGCAGTTTGAACAGGCCCCGTGAGTTATCTCAATGGTCCATGACCTCGTGTCTCACCCGCGAGCGCTGTGCCGGAGCTGGTAATCCTCACCACCTGCCTTGTGATTTTTGTAAAAAGGCAGCTTAGTCTTCGTGTGTAGGTGTTGTTGCTGTCAAGAGCAGAACTGTGAACAATCTATCTTATGTATTTTTTTATGACTTTTCTTGACTTCAGCCCTTTGCTGTCTGGAGCAATCTAATGGCTAAATTTGGTTGTGAGAATTGTTCTTCAGCTCCACCGGTGAGTGGATGACGATATTATGGGCGCCACGGTAGTGAGATGTTCACTACTTCGCCTGGTATACAGGTGATCGTGGGTTCGATCCCGACCCTGACACCTGCTGTATATTTGGAGTTTGCGTGTTCTCTCCGTGGTCACGTGGATTTTTCTCTGGGTCCTCCTCCGGTTTTTCCCTCCACATTTAAAAACACGCGTTTAAGAGTATTTGGCTGTGATAATTTTCCACGCGATAAGCCACTTCGTTAGGCAATCATTTTGTGTGGCCAGGTCGCTTCTGAAAAAGAGCTACATTGCTCAGTGGGCCTTACCTGCTAAACTTAAAATTTGTTTAGTTTAGAGTGAGCTGAAACGCTAACAATTGGCGTGTTGCTAAACCGCTCGCGCACCATGTTACAATTCAATTTGTTCGGCTGTGCCGGGTGGTGGGAAACCTACATGCTACGTGACCTGTGGGGAGTCACTGGGACGGGTGCGCCGCCATGTACTTTGAATAGAGTTTAACCATTCTCTTGAGGTGCGTGAGATTTCTGGCTTCAGTCTCTCCCTCTCGTAGCTCCAAATCAAATTGCGTCTCTAGAGTCCGCCTACGGCCCTGGGCCGCCGACAGTTGCGATCACCTCCCGATTGCCCATGTGACCGAGAGAGGACACCTCTGGCTATGGTCCCGTCTCGAGAGGCGTCAGCTGGTTGGCACAAGGGGTCAGGGCACCGAGCCGGCACCGATGAGTTGCCTGGGGTTGAACCCAGGTGGCCGTCCTCCCCCCCTCATTGATCATTTCAACCGGGTCATCAATGACCGCGCAAGAAGCCATCACGTGAAAAATCTGATTTAAAAACAATTAGTTTTTACTGCCATATGGCAAGTATTTCGACAGCAGAGCGCATGGAGAAACTGCAGTGCCATCCACGTGTGGATAACAAGCCACTTGAGGGGATCTCAGATGTAGTTCTGTGACATCTACCCCCACGGACTCCGTCTAACACGGGGTGGATCATAGTTCTGCGACGGTTCCCAGGGACACTTTGTGTCGGGTGACGCGATGCTGAGAGCACAGTTGTAACAGAATTGGGAGATACACATATATTCGTTTTCTTAAATGAAAAATAATAAAGTCCCGTCGCATGGATTGCTCGCGCTGTCGCGTGTTCCGTTTCCCAGGGCGGCTCGCGTGTGCCTGGGCCCCCTGGCCCCCCCGGTCCTCCTGGGCCCCCAGGCCTCCCAGGGATTCCCGGGCAGCCAGGAAGCGCGGGAGAGGGAGGCCAAGCACAGGGAGGCAGCGGCGAGGCGGTGAGCTGCCCGGCCTGCGCCCCAACTGATGCTCACTTCCCAACGCTGTCGTTTGATAATCATGTGCAAAATATAGTCAGGTCCTGCAATGTTCATATCAGGGCACTACAACACATTCAACCACTATTGAGTCGTGGCATAGCCAAGACAGTAGCGTGTAGCATAGTATCGGCGAGGCTCGATTATTGCAACTTACTACTCTACGGGACGTCTGGCAAAAAACACGACCAAGCTGCAGCGCGTGCAGAATTCTCTGGCACGTGTCGTGACGAGCACTGCAAGATCACGATCATGTCCATCCAGTGCTAGCCGAGCTGCATTGGCTTCCAGTTGTCAAACGAAATACATTGAGGTCGCGCTCATTACACACAAAGTGCTTGCCACAGATGAACACCAATTCCTTGCTGATTCCGCAAGGAGCATAAACCATCACGAGAACTCCAGTCATCCTCGCGGCAGCTTTTGGATAGCCATCGAACAAGGACGGTCACTGCGTCGCGCGCTTTAAGATGCAAGTTTGCAGCCGAATGCTCTTCCTTCCGATATTGAAAGCCACTGCACTTTCAAATGTAGATTGAAAACTCATTTCTTTTGAATTGCTTTCTGTGTTTAGTTTGTCCTCCCACACCTCCGATGAGTCCAGTTGAGCCAAGTGTTATTAGCGAGCACCTGTAACGGCAAGAATGGTACAGATGGGGGTGGGTGGCCAGCACCACGCTTGACCATCTTTGTCTCCCCAGTGGCGATGTTTACACACCACACCAGGTACTCATTTGACCTAGGGGAGGCCTAGGTCCGGTTCAGATATTTGTCACCGATGTTGGTCGTGAGCAGGAATCGAACTCAGGCTCGCTGGGTTCGTAGCGCAGCGTAGCGCTAATCGCCGCACTACCGCTCGCCACATACAGGACGCACGCTCGCTCACATGGCACACCTTATCTTCACTCTCATATGCAAACAGCCTTGCACGTGACGTGTGTGGCAATCACTTTAGTGTGTAATGAGAGCGAATTAATGAGCAATGTCAGATATGAGAGTGATCGCGTGCTCTGTATTGTCCCATGCGCTGTAGGGTTCTTCAGGCATCCCAGGCCGCATGGGCCTCCCAGGATCCGATGGGCCTCCTGGTCAGAAGGTCGGTTTTGGGGTGGGCGGTCACTCGATGTTAATGAGATCTGAGGCTCCGGGTCAGCGCAGCTTCCCAGCGCACTTCACCATGGCTCTGACGTCCGTCTGGCTGCGCGGCTCCCTGCGACCCCCCTCTTTCCCCTCCCCCCACCCCCCGTGAATGATTCTCACCACAGCAGAGCGATCCCCACCCTGACAGGCAGGGGTTAGAGTACACGGCCGCCTCTCGGATAAAGAC
This sequence comes from Lampetra fluviatilis, assembly GCF_964198595.1. Taxonomy (NCBI): domain Eukaryota; kingdom Metazoa; phylum Chordata; class Hyperoartia; order Petromyzontiformes; family Petromyzontidae; genus Lampetra; species Lampetra fluviatilis. The sequence goes on along the minus strand of NC_136276.1, from coordinate 21,785,957 downwards.
ATTCTACTAGCAGGACAACGGGTCACCTCGTTCGTCTGCTCCACGCACATTATACTTAGAACTATCGCGGTTATCATAATAACCGTGATAATTGTTACGTGTTTATATGCACAAGAGTAAAATGTTTAGGAACAGTCTGGCGTCATGAAAACAACTACAATACCTTGTGAGCCACATCACAACACATGCGTTGTCTGCCTGATTTAGACATCCACATGAACATCGAAAAGTGTGGCGTTTTAAACTCCACAGGGTTAAAGAAACACAGCCAGTGTGCCCTGGTTTCACCTCTGTCAGAGATCATCGGTACAATATAATAATGCAGCATTGTTGACGACCATACTGCTTGTTGAAGAAACTAAACTAAAAACTATATTTATTTTACCAGGTAAGGCCCACTGAGCTATTTAGCTCTCTTTCAGAAGCGACCTGTCCACAAATGAAAGCTCAAAGAAGTGGTTTATCACATGGGAATCTCTAGCGGCCAAATACTATAAACGCGTGACGTTGATTGTAAATGTGGAGGGAAAAACCGGAGGACCCAGAAAAGAATCCACGCGACCACGGGGAGAGAGACACGCAAACTCCAAGTATACAGGCGTCAGGGTCGAGATCGAACCCACGACCTCCTATTTGCCAGGCGAGGTAGTTAACATCTCCTAGCCACCATGGTGAGATGAAGCGCATCTTTTGGTGCAATAGGATGACAAGCTGGTGTGAGTGTGTCCCACTTGATCTGAGTTCTTAAACACCGGTCTAGACATTGCCCTCTTGAGCCTCACACAGTGGAAGTTGTCAGGGGTTTAGGCTGAGAGCTCATCTTAAAACAGTCTTTCAGATGAGAGTCATCATTTCACCCCTGTGTAAAACACATCAGAATGCAGAGCTTCTGTGATTTCAAGCAGACATTTACCTGGGATGTGGTTTAGTTGGGAGTAACATAGGCTCTTTATCCCTCTAGCACAGTAACATGAGTACCAGCTAGTAGCATATAAATAGGCTGATCCTTGCCATAGGAATGGGGAATTTTCGCAGTTGAGTGCAGCCAAAAAGAATTTGGTCTTGAAGAAATTTCACTAACAAAAAATGTGATGTGAAAATCTATATGTTTTGTGACAAGGCCATGAGTAGAATTTTTTAATCCATTTATGAAACGCTGGTATTTCCCACCAAAAGTATTCAGACACTGCCACACTGGCAATGTGTAACTCCAAGCCCCTTGACTTCAAAGGTGACCTGGAGAAGCATTTGAAAACTGTTTATTTTTTTAAATAAAAAAAATATTTCCCATTCTTGCAACGCTCACAGGCACTGGGACAGCCAAGAGGACTGCATCGCTGTTTAGTCTCATGGAGTTTTATCTTTCAACTGTTTTCCCCCTGCAAGACGAGAGCACTGTGCACCAGCCAGCCAGCCTAGCCCAGCACACACACGCGTGGCCTTGGGGGCCCTGCAGGTGCTGGTGTCATGTGGGTCGGTGTGCCCTCCGCCCAGCGCTCTGGATTGCACGTCCAACCGCACCGCGTGACGGGGCACCCGAGCCAGAGGGCAGGCTTCCTCCTGGGCCTAGGACTCACTGGATGGGCGAATTCCCAGGGGCCAGGTGGCCCAGTCCAACCCTACCAGCGGCTGAGAACGTCCGCCGTTGTTGCCAATAGGTTCGTAGACACTTGCTCCATCGATTTTCGTTCCTCGTTTGTTTACGTGTTATTCTGTGGGTGTTTTTTTTTCTGGCTGTGCAGGGTGACAGGGGACAGATGGGCGTGTACGGACTCCCTGGGTTGCAGGTAAAAAAAAACGAGCGGTGCCCTCCAGGGTATGCACTGAGAGAGCGCGACCAACGTCACCCACGCACACCACCGTGTCCAGTGGTGCACTTGGGTGTAGCCTGCTCAGTTACTTCCCACGATGTGTCCTCACTGAGAAACTCTACTAATTATGTATTGAGTTATTCGCTCCCATTGACTGTGGAAATGCCCTTGTAGCCACATATTTCCTTTGCCCAAAGTGGTCCCTTCGTCTCTGTCTATGATGCTGTCTCTGCCACTGTCTCTGTCTTTATGTCTCCTGCCCCTGACTTGATCTCTGTGTCTCCATTCATCATTGTCTATCCCTCTCTCGCTGTCTTCATCTGTTTCTGTTCGCCTGTGTACCTGGGATTTTTGTGTGTGCGAATGTCTGTGTGGATTTGGTGCGGTCCTGCATGTAGGTGTGCGTGTGCATGCATTTGTGCATTTGTGCGTGTCTCGGTGCATGTGTAATAAACGACTGGACCACGATGTCTGTCCCAGTGTCCTTTATTATTCGGTTCGTGCTGTACACCCACACGGCTGTCTTTACTCTGTAGCTTCTCCACGGTGCTGACTCCAATGTCGGCCCGATCCACAACAGCAGCTCCGCTGCTGTTTCTCTCACACAGCCCCCCTTGGCTGTACTCTCTGCTGCTCTTCTCCCTCCGCAGCTCTCACAGCTTCTTGCTCTCTCTCTCTCTCTCCGCAGCTCCTCCTGGCAGCCACACCGCTGCCTCTAACAAGCAGCCCCCTCTCTCTCTCTCTCCGCAGCTCCTTCTGGCAGCCACACCGCTGCCTCTAACACGCAGCCCTCCTGGCTGTCTCCTCCCCAGCTGCACACCACTCCGCAGCTTCCTCTTATCTTCGGGGTTGGCTCCCGATCGCCGTCGGCGCCCCCCCTCTCCACACTTGCCCGCGTGGCCTCACTCTTTTCCGCTCACACCCCGACTACCTTCCCCTTCCGGTTTACCCGCTTAAAGCCCCGAACCTTACCCCCACGTCACATGACTCCACCCCCCGTGACGTCACCTCCGGAAGGTCGCTTACGCCCGCATTACACCACCCTCCCCCGTAGAAAAATCCCAGCCGACCTCGGCTGACCAATAGCAAATCGTAATGCGGCGAACCGAGCTTCCCCCCCTAAAGGACACTAAGCATATAATGTAACAGCAAGAACAACAACAACGCAATCAACATCAACGATCGTACAAAAGCATGCAATAAATACAACTGTAAGAAAAAAATAACAAGACAGCAACAATCAACGAAACGTAAGCGATTTGGAACGTGTGCGGGTCGCCGGCCCGTCCCGGACGGTCGGCGGCCCACTCGCAGAACGGGAACGCGATGAAAGTCGAGGAACGACAGGGGGTAATCCCCCTGTCGCAGCTGGAAGTCCACCGCCGTCCCGTGTCTCTAAAGAGTTAGTCTTGGGCTTGTCCTGTGACCGTGCCCGCAGCTGGGTCGGAAGGGCTGCAGGGCTCGAAGGTCCCGCAGACCTGGCAGGCGTCCTCCGAGCAGGGCCCCTCGTCCCCCGCAATGTCACGGCCGGCCTGTCTGGAACAGGTACGACAGGCGCTCTAGCGAGATCAATGGACGCAGGCAGGGGAGAGTCAGCAGCAACAGACCCCGGCAAGGCAATATTGGGGGATGACGCATCATGTAAGGGAGCAACATATGGTTTCAAGCGCGACGTATGCACAACCCAGCGACGAGACCCAATCTGGACGCGTGCTGTCTGTGGGTTGGGAACCGCAATGAGGCGTACGGGACCATGCCAGGGTTTGTGCAATTTCGGCGAGGTCCCCGGACGTACCTGTGGACAATGAAGCCAGGCTAGGTCCCCAACCTTCCAAGGGCACTCCCCCTCAGACCGTCGCGCATATCGCTCGTTCCGGGCCTGGGCTTTGGCCGTAGCCACGCGGGCATTCTCCCGCGCCTCCGTGACTCGGCGAACCGTGTCCTGGATGTATTCAGGAAGTGGTTTCCGAGGTCCCTTCACCCCAGTTCCCAATTGCACATCCACCGGCGGCACGTTTTCCCGACCATACATAAGGTAAAACGGCGAATATCCTGTAGCCGCATGAGGCGTCATCCTGTACGCCGAAAGCACCCCGGGGATGTGCAGATCCCAATCTGATTGTTGTTCACTCACGGTATGGCAAAGCATGGCAGACAATGTCCTGTTCAGCCATTCAACCATACCATCCGTCTGCGGATGGTATGGGGATGTCCGTACTTTCTTAGTCCCAAGGCCCGCGCACACTTCCGCCAATAATTTAGAAGAGAAATTCCTGCCCTGGTCCGTGAGGAGTCTCTCAGGCGCCCCCTTATCCATAATATACCCAAACAAAAAGGCGTCGGTAATGGCCGCGGCCGACTGATCGGGCAACGGCCAGGCCATCGGCCAACGGGAGAGGTACTCAACCCCTACCAGCAAATATTTATTACCCCTCGCCGATGGTGGAAAAGGTCCCAATATGTCCAGTGCCACCAACTCATTG